>NC_042619.1:192289182-192601314 GCF_901001135.1 Rhinatrema bivittatum | reverse complement strand
AATAAATCTCCAGCTCTAACACTAAACTTTCAAAAGGGAAAAATGAGGAAAATAATTAGAAAAATACTGAAAGATGCAGCTGCAAAGGTTAAAAGTATTCAATAGGCATGGACATTGTTTAAAAATACAATATTAGAAGTGCAGTCCATATATATATTCCACACATTAAGAAAGGTGGAAGAAAGGCAAAATGATTACTGTCATGGTTAAAAGGTGAGGTAAAAGAAGCTGTTTTAGCCAAAAAAATCCTTAAAAAATTGGAAGAAGGATCCATCTGAAGAAAATAGGATAAAACATAAGCATTTTCAGGTTAAGTGTAAAACGTTAATAAGACAGGCGAAGAGAGAATTTGAAATGCAGATGGCCAAAGAGGCAAAAATTCATAATAAAAACTTTTTAAAATATATCCAAAGCAAGAAACCTGTGAGGGAGTCGGTTGGACCATTAGATGACCGAGGGGTTAAAGGGGCTCTTAGGGAAGATAAGACCATTGCAGAAAGACTAAATACATTCTTTGCTTCCATGTTTACTAATGAGGATATTGGGGAGATACCAGTTCCGGAGATGGTTTTCAGGGGTGATGAGTCAGACGAACTGAACAAAATCACTGTAAACCTGGAAGATGTAGTAGGCCAGATTAACAAATTAAAGAGTAGCAAATCACCTGGACCGGATGGTATGCATCCTAGGGTAATGAAGGAACTAAAAAATGAAATGTCTGATCTATTAGTTAAAATTTGTAACCTATCATTAAAATCATCCATTGTACCTGAAGACTGGAGGGTTACAATGTAATCCCAATGTTTAAAAAAGGCTCCAGGGGAGATCTGGGTAACTATAGACCAGTGAGCCTGACTTCAGTGCCAGGAAAAATAGTGGAAACTATTCTCAAGATCAAAATCCTAGAGCATATTAAAAGACATGGTTAATGGAACACAGTCAACATGGATTTACTGAAGGGTAGTCTTGCCTAACAAAACTGCTTCATTTTCTTGAAGGGGTTAATAAACATGTGGATAAAGGTGAACCGGTAGATGTAGTGTATTTGGATTTTCAGAAGGCATTTGACAAAGTCCCTCATGAGAGGCTTCTAAGAAAACTAAATGTCATGGGATAGGAGGCGATGTCCCTTCGTGGATTACAAACTGGTTAAAAGACAGGAAACAGAGAGTAGGATTAAATGGTCAATTTTCTCAGTGGAAAAGAGTAAACAGTGGAGTGCCTCAAGGATCTGTACTTGGACCGGTGCTTTTCAATGTATACCGTATATAAATGATCTGGAAAGGAATACTACGAGTGAGGCTATCAAATTTGCAGATGATACAAAATTATTCAGAGTAGTTATATAACTAGCGGATTGTGATACATTACAAGAGGACCTTGCAAGACTGAAAGATTGGGCATCCAAATGGCAGATGAAATTTAATGTGGACAAGTGCAAGGTGTTGCATTTAGGGAAAATTAACCCTTGCTGTAGTTACATGATGTTAGGTTCCATATTAGGAGCATGGGATCTACTTAGTGTTTGGGTAATTGTCAGGTTCTTGTGGCCTGGTTTGGCCTTTGTTAGAAACAGGATGATGGGCTTGATGGACCCTTGCTCTGACCCAGCATGGCAATTTCTTATGTTCTTATGTTCTTATGATACTGTGGCATTTTCCTCCTGAATGGACTGTGCCATTTTGATGTACAGTGCTACATTTCATTGGCTATTCTTGAAAATGGTATCATCCACTGAGAAGAAAGGAACCACAGTGGCATCACTGCTGCATGTTATTCTGGCATAATGCCTGGGCCTGGGCCTCTGAGCTTATGCTTATATATAGGCTGGGACCTCAGCAATAGGACAAAGATGTGGACCAGGTCCTGGTACCGGGCCTGAATATAGGCCTGGGACTATCACTAGATCTAATGCCTGGGTCTGACCCAAGAAGGGCTCCCTTCACTTAAGCCTGAGGCCAGCTCCCGTTACCAAGGCACAAGCGTGACCCCAGGGCTTGGCCTAAGGGCAGATTCTGCTGCCAAGGCACAGGCTTAGGCCTGATGCTGGATTGCATCTTTTTTGAGATGCGACGACTAGAATTGTACACAGTATTCAAGGTGCGGTCTCACCATGAAGCGATACAGAGGTATTATGACAACTTCCATTTTATTCACCATTACCTTTCTAATAATTCCCAACATTCTGTTTGCTTTCTTGACTGCCGCCGCACTGAACCAACGATTTCAATGTGTTATCCACTATGACGCCTAGATCTCTTTCTTGGGTGGTAGCTCCTAATATGGAACCTAACATTGTGTAACTATAGCATGGGTTATTTTTCCCTATATGCATCACCTTGTACTTATCCACTTTAAATTTCATCCATTTGTATGCCCAATTTTCCAGTCTCACAAGGCCTTCCTGCAATTTATCCCAGTCTGCTTGTGATTTAACTACTCTGAACAATTTTGTATCATCTGCAGATTTGATTACCTCACTTGTCATATTTCTTTCCACATCATTTATAAATATATTGACAAATACGAGTCCCAATACAGATCCCTGAGGCACTCCACTGTGCACTCCCTTACACTGAGAAAACTGTCCATTTAATCCTACTCTCTGTTTCCTGTCTTTTAGCCAGTTTGTAATCCACGAAATACTACAAATTTACCATGTAAGATGAAGAGAAGTAGTCTTTCATGAATCGCTTGTTGATACATAGGGTAAAGTAGTTTGACACTTTTAATCCATATACCAATGAATTTACTACTTAATAAGCTAAATATTTTTAATTGGTTGATAATGAATAACATTTCTACAAGTTGGTAATGCTAATTTTCTTATCTTTATTATGTAAATAAATGAAAAACGTTTAAAACAAACTGGCTGTCCCCTCGGTATCCATGAACTTTATTCTACTTTTCAGTATGTTGAGTGCTAGCAAGCTTCTTACTAGCCATTTTTAGAACTTTCTGGTTCATATGTGCTTTGCAAATTCTACATTTAATGATAAGCAAAATGCAATACATTACTTAAGAAAAATGTCTTATACGCTAGCTTGCCTTTATAATGCTCCTCTGTATTTCACTGCTAAGGATGTATTTTTTATAGATATTTATCATTAAATCCCTTCAGGGTACCTCTCTGTTCCCCCTTCATCATATTTTGTATGACGATAATGCAGTACAGCTCCAAAACCACCATGTCTTATATTGGTCCTAGGCATGCCTGATCCACAGAGCTATAGATAGATGAGGATCCTTAACCATCATAAGGGGATGAAGTATCTGGGTATAAGATAAGGCCTTGCATTTATTTGAAGTCTATCTATAACAGGTTGAATTCTTCTTCTTTGAGGAGTGTAGGGACAGGGGTCTGAAGAGAAGTGATCAAACTCAGGCAGTGGGGATGCCATCATAGCTGAAACTATTAAATTCGTTGCAGGCTTACAGCAGAAACTGATTACACATTGGCAGCCAAAGCATAGGACAATAAAAAAGATCATTATAACTGCAATAAAACAATGATATCATTTTCTTACCCAAACCTCCAAACAGGGCCCCTATATCTAGAAAATTCCAATCCCAGGAGCTGTGCAAGGGAATGTGATCTTAACGGTAGAAGTAGAGGATGGTGGAGACCTTCTGTATTTCTCCAGATTTAACAACAAAAGTACAACAAGAAATGAATTGGCAAACTCTTTCTCAGCTAATAGTATTTCTAGTGCTTGTCGGTTTTACAAAACCACTCCAGCTAAGGGTCTGATTTATTTTTGCAAGCTTTCTGTACTATAAGTGGTTTCATTAGCTAGGGATTCTAATATGGCTGAGATATTGCGGATGGCAGGTTCTAATTCTGCTAATCCTAATTGGGGAAATATGGCTCTTACAAAGCTCTGAAATCCTATGGGTCTCTTAGTAAGAGGATTGGCCTGGCAATGTGAGTGAATGGGGAAGTAAACAATAGCATTGGTTAAGTTAAAACGAGACCAGTTTTATAATGGGCAGTAGGGGGACTGAGGTGTTATAAATCTAGTGCTATTCATTCATTTACTCCCCCACCCATTTCCTAGAAAGCAAAGTACTGGACAGGTAATTAGTAAATCTATTGTGGATTGTTGTTTTTGTTGATCTGTTATTTTAAGCCATTCCCACGTGGTAAGAGGTAAAGGTTGAGTTTCCCTCTTAACTATAGTTCTGAGTGGAGGCAGTAATAGAGGTTATAAACAAAAATAATGAGTTTGATTAATAAAGCACATATGTGGTGGTATGGTACGATTATGAAAATAGTCTGTACGGTTCCAGGATTTTGTCATAAATCTAGTACCATTTGGATATATTTTTTCACAGTTTTCTTAAACTTAAGTTTAGCAGTGGGTGGCCTTGCGTGTGACTTCATCTATTGCACACATAAAGAGGCATCAGAGTCAGGAAGCTGCATGGGAAATACCGACACTGGCTGGCATTAGTAACAGAAAAAGTGGTTTCATTCACTGATTCAAAAAGTGGGATAGAATTGCCAACATATTTCTACCCAGACTGAATGCATACCCCCAACAGTTAATTAAGTAAAACAATTTGGCTCATTTCATGGTCAAAGCAATATAAGTGTTTGTGAGGTGTGGGTATGTTAATACTGCCATCTCACTGAGAAGGAAAACATATTGATGTGCCATGGAAGAATTTTGAATCATCATATAAGGCAATACACCAAGATGGAAGGATTGTTTTGCCTGAAATACTCCTTGGTTTATTTTTTCATTTTATTCTCAGCCTCATCTATGCTTCCATCTGTTTCTCTCCTGGCCTGGTATCATCTGCTTCTTTTCCTGGTACAATATTGTCTGTTTCTCTTCCTATGTCTGCTTCTCTTCCTAGCCTTGGCTTGAAAGCTTCGACGTGGGATGTGTGGATCCAAATCTTTTTGCCTTTGACTTTCACAGCAGTGGATGTGTTGAACCAGCCTTGGTGAGGTCCCTGCCATTGGGTTTTGAGGGCAGTTCCCCAAAGAAAATGCTGGATCAGGAGTGTTTCATCTGACTGTACTGCATGTGCGATATCCACTCCAGGTTTTGGCAGCGCAGCACTAACATTCAGTCTACCCCTGGAGCAGGGGGTGTTGCCATAGGATACACAGTAACCACTTCAAATGGATTCAGATTTGTGATCCAGGCTATTGTACTCCTAATACTGAGTAAAACTGATGGTAATTGCTATGGCTAGGATAACCTAGTTTCCACTGCAGCTTTAGTCAGTCTGGTTTTAATAGTCTGATTCATCTGTTCCACTTGTCTGGACAATTGGGGATTGTATGGGCAATGGAGTCTATGTCTGATACCCATGGCAGTTGTTACTTGTTCAATTATCTTACTGTGAAATTCAGGCCTTTGATCACTATTGGTGCACCTAGGTATATATTCTTTCAATAGGATCTTTGCCACTGAGGCAGCTGTGTTAGTGCATTTAGGGTAAGCCTCAACCCATTTATTGAAATGGTCCACAATAACTAAACAGTATTGGTAACCTTGGGCCCTTGGCATATGTATAAAGTCCATCTGCAATTGCACGAATGGGCCCAATGGTGTTGATGCAGTCTGCTGAGGAAAATTAGTTCCAGAAGCAGACTTATGTTTAGCACAAATTAACCAGTTTTGCACAAACTTTGTTGCCATCCAGGGTCATATCTTACCTTATAAAAGGATGAAAGCATTCCATTTTTTGCCAAATATGCCATAGTATGATACATAGGAACAAGATAAGTAACAAAGATTAGTAGGCAACCATGTGGCCATCATAGTGGTGCCATACTTTATCCAGGTATAGTTTACAATTATTGGCCACCCTGTATCACTTTTCATTCTTGGGGATAACTTCCTGCAGATCAATAACATTTCAAAAATTCATAAATCCATCTATTGTCATAACTCCAACTGGCTAGATGAGCCCTTCCACCTCAGACCGACCCACCAGGGCCATCAACAGAGGAACCCTCAAAGTACCATCTCTTAAAAAAAGCCGACCTCTCCTCCACAAGGGATCGCACAATCTCCGTTACAGGCCCTAGGCAATGGAACTCCCTCCCTACTCTGCTCAGACTTGAACATGCTATTATAAATTTAGAAAGCAACTAAAGACTTGGCTCTTTCGATAAGCCTACCCAAACTAGACCCTACACTCATTTGCCCTCCCATGCCACCCTATACTCGCTTACACACAACCCCGGTACAAGTTAACGGCTACCTGGCGCCCTTACCTACCCTGTTACACATACCATGTATATAATTCTTTACCTTGTATATAAGTTCCTACCAACCCTCTTGTTCCACCACTTCATATCACTTGTTTTTCCATTGTGAGTTATGCTTTAATTCCTCGTGCTCGGCATTTTCTAGTTACAACTACACATTTTTTTTGTTCCCCTCCCCCTGCCCTGTTCATTGTACTTTGTTTCCTAGCTGTCAGTTACAATGTAAACCGGTATGATGTTGGCTCACTAATGTCGGTATATAAAAGCCTCAAATAAATAAATAAATTGTATGTCATATAAAAAGGCAATGGCTGCCAATGTGTGAGGTGCTCTTGCCTTGGAGGCAGCTTGCTTTGCAGTGCTATCAGCATAGGAAATTCCCCTTGACACTGTGTCTTATGTTTTTGTATATGCAGCACATTTAACAATAGCAACTGAAGCAGGAAGTAAATCCTCATCAAAGAGTGCAGAAACAAGGGTGTCATAGTGAAAGGAAGTACCTGCAAAAGTGGGAAGTTCTCTCTCTTTCCACAGGCTCCCAATGTCATTGAGTACTAGGGATGTGAATCGTTTTTTAACGATTAAAATTATCGTCCGATAATTGTAATATCGTCTTAAATCGTTATAGAACATGATACAATAGAAATTCTAACGATTTATCGTTAAAAATCGTTAAATCGTGTTAGTGCGCACTAACTGAAAATGATACAAATTGACACTTTCCAGGTCAGTAAAGGTCAGTTAGGAATGAATATGTGTTCCTATTGACTGGCTGCCCTCTTATTTATTGATGTTAACCAGGTTCCCACTGAGGTGATGGTTGGGGGGATGGGAAATGGAAATGGAAACTCAGGAACACTAACAGAAAATGATACAAATTATTGACACTATCCAGGTCAGTAAAGGTCAGTTAGGAATGAATATGTATTCCTATTGGCTGGCTGCTCTCTTATCTATTGATGTTACCAAGGTTCCAACTGAAGTGATGGTTGGGGGGATGGGAAATGAAAACTGTTGGTAGTTGACAAAAAAAGTAATGTGATCAGTCAATATGACTAGAACCTGTGCCCTATTCCTGATACCAGGGGTGTTGTGATCTTCCTGCACTCAGTGCCCTATCCCTGATACCAGTCTGAGACAGCTCCCTCCCTGCATTACTAGTGAGAGGCTGGCTTCACAGACAGGGGGGAGCTGCCTGACCCTCACTCCTGACTTCCCCATGTCCCAGCTAGTGAATGGTGTGTGGGTGAGGGGGGGGGGGGAGGATGGTGAAGTCTGAGACAGCTCCCTCCCTGCATTACTAGTGAGAGGCTGGCTTCACAGACAGGGGGGAGCTGCCTGACCCTCACTCCTGACTTTCCCCATGTCCCAGCTAGTGAATGGTGTGTGGGTGAGGGGGGGGGGGGGGGGGGAGGATGGTGAAGTCTGAGACAGCTCCCTCCCTGCATTACTAGTGAGAGGCTGGCTTCACAGACAGGGGAGAGCTGCCTGACCCTCACTCCTGACTTCCCCCATGTCCCAGCTAGTGAATGGTGTGTGGGTGAGAGGGGGGGGGGGGAGGATGGTGAAGTCTGAGACAGCTCCCTCCCTGCATTACTAGTGAGAGGCTGGCTTCACAGACAGGGGGGAGCTGCCTGACCCTCACTCCTGACTTTCCCCATGTCCCAGCTAGTGAATGGTGTGTGGGTGAGGGGGGGGGGGAGGATGGTGAAGTCTGAGACAGCTCCCTCCCTGCATTACTAGTGAGAGGCTGGCTTCACAGACAGGGGGGAGCTGCCTGACCCTCACTCCTGACTTTCCCCATGTCCCAGCTAGTAAATGGTGTGTGGGTGAGGGGGGGGGGGAGGATGGTGAAGTCTGAGACAGCTCCCTCCCTGCATTACTAGTGAGAGGCTGGCTTCACAGACAGGGGGGAGCTGCCTGACCCTCACTCCTGACTTTCCCCATGTCCCAGCTAGTGAATGGTGTGTGGGTGAGGGGAGGGGGGGAGAGGATGGTGAAGTCTGAGACAGCTCCCTCCCTGCATTACTAGTGAGAGGCTGGCTTCACAGACAGGGGGGAGCTGCCTGACCATCACTCCTGACTTCCCCCATGTCCCAGCTAGTGAATGGTGTGTGGGTGAGGGGGGGGGGGAGGATGGTGAAGTCTGAGACAGCTCCCTCCCTGCATTACTAGTGAGAGGCTGGCTTCACAGACAGGGGGGAGCTGCCTGACCCTCACTCCTCCGGGGTATTGTGATCTTCCTGCACACAGTGCCCTATCCCTGAAACCAGGGGTGTTGTGATCTTCCTGCATGCAGTGCCCTATCCCTATTAATACCAGGAGTGTTGTGATCTTCCTGCCCGCAGTGCCCTATCCCTAATACCAGGGGTGTTGTGATCTTCCTGCACACAGTGCCCTATTCCTGATACCAGGAGTGTTGTGATCTTCCTGCATGCAGTGCCCTATCCCTGATACCGGGATGTGTGCAAGAAGATCCCAACACCCCCGGTATCAGGAATAGGGCACTGTGTGCAGGAAGATCACAACACTCCTGGTATTAATAGGGATAGGGCACTGTGTGCAGGAAGATCACAACACCCCTGGTGCCAGGGTTAGGGCACTGTGTGCAGGAAGATCACAACACTCCTGGTATTAGTAGGGATAGGGCACTGTGTGCAGTAAGATCACAACACCCCTGGTGCCAGGGTTAGGGCACTGTGTGCAGGAAGATCACAACACTCCTGGTATTAATAGGGATAGGGCACTGTGTGCAGGAAGATCACAACACCCCTGGTGCCAGGGTTAGGGCACTGTGTGCCCTAACCCTGGCACCAGGGGTGTTGTGATCTTCTTGCACACAGGCAGGAAGATCACAACACTCTTGGTATTAATAGAGATAGGGCACTGTGTGCAGGAAAATCACAACACCCCTGGTGCCAGGGTTAGGGCACTGTGTGCAGGAAGATCACAACACTCCTGGTATTAATAGGTATAGGGCACTGTGTGCAGGAAGATCACAATACCCCTGGTATCAGGGTTAGGGCACAAGTTCTAGTGACATTAACTGATCACATTACTTGTTTTGTCAAGCTAACAACTGTTTCCATTTCCCATCCCCCATATACTGTCAGTGGGAAGCTTGGTAACATGAATAAATAAGAGGGCAGCCAATAGGAATACTTATTCATTCCTAAACTGACCTTAACTGACCTGAAAAGTGTCAAATTGTATCATTTTCAGTTAGTGCGCACTAACTCCCGTTAGTGCGCACTAATCGGAAAAAACGATTTTTAACGATTTTTTAACTAAAAAATCGTGCCTAACACGATTTTCTTGCCCTGCCACACGATTTCTATCATTAAGACGATATGGAAAACGATTCACATCTCTATTGAGTACTCCCCATGTGAACCTGGTTTTTAATTATTATTTAGTAGAATTTATGAATTGCTTTGCAGATTGAAACAATCACCCAAAGCAAAGAACAAAATCATCAAAGACAAAATATAAGATTCACATATTTAAATAACAATCATTATACAATTTAAATATAAGAACAATTAAAAAAACTATTGCAGTACATACTTGCTAACTTTTTGGCTGGACAGCATAGCAGTTTGGATATTAGTCCCTACAGAATCTTATCTTGTACTTTATTTGCCTGATTGATTGTATTTAGATTTTTTATAACATTCTGTAGTGCCTTCTTACATCTCTCGCTAATAAAACGTTTTGCTTAAGTTTAAAAGACTGCCTGAACTGTTTATTTTAAGAAACAGGATTAACATGCTCTGATAAATGCTTGCAATTCAGCAGCCTGAACTGAAGTACTGGGGGGGAAAGGGGCAGATTCAACAATATTATGGGGCAGATGCAATACAGTGCGCTCAGCCGAGCGCACTATATAAGTTGCAGTTGGACTAGGGTTGTATAGGTGCTAATCCCCCCCTATTTTCAAAAGGTCCAGCGACACGCATAAAGCCCTGGGACGCGTGTAAGTCCTGGGGCTTTACTAAAGGGGTGGGAAGGGGGCGGAGCGTGGATGGGGCAGGGCAGTCTGGGGTGGGGTGGGGGCGGGGTCAGAGGCTCCTGGCACAGTGCCCATTTGTTGCTGTGCAGGGGATCGCACGCGGGCAGCTGGCCGGTGCATGCAATTTACTTCAGCCCCAGGGCTGAAGTAAGTTTTAAAACAAGAAACAAAAAAAGAAAAAGGTAGGGGGGAAAGGATGGGGGAGGTAGGAGAAGGGAAGGGAAGGTGGGGGAAGGGGGTAGAAAATGGGGGAAGGCACACGCAAGGTGCACAATTATGCATCCCCTTGTGTGCGCCGACCCTCAATTTTATAACTTCCGCGCGCCTGCACATGCAAGTTATAAAATTGGGCGTACATGTGATTGCGCCGGGTAGCGAGCGCACCTTTTAAAATCTACCCCTATCTGACTCTTAGAAACTCAGAGTTACATGCACAGGACTATACCCCCTTTAAGGGACGATGCAATATCGGGCATTCGACTTAGCACGGTGGTGAACACATGGTTGAATATACACTTTTTGAACACAAAAGAAACGGCAATGAAATATCTGAATTAGCATATCCATAACATGCGTACAAAATCTGTGTGTAGGGAATAGTGCCAATGGCATGCAAATTTGATTTAAATGCAGCAATTATCTATTAGTACCTGATGCAGTAATGTGCACCAAAATTTGGTGTGTCCTTAGCAAGTTTTTTTTAGGGATGTGCATCGTTTTTCTGATGGATGAAAATATCGTATGATATTTTTTAATCCGTCAAGTATTGGGGATCCCCGAAAGCGATAGGAAAACCCCACAAAATTTTTGTGTGGTTTTCTTATCATTTAGGGGGGAGAAGGAAGAAAGGGCACACAGAAAAAAACACCCCAAACCCACCCCGACCCTTGAAATCTAATTATTTAGAATCCCTCACCCTCCCGACCCTCAAAAAAAATTCCTAAAGTACCTGGTGGTCCAGCGGGGGTCCCGGGAGTGATCTCCCACTCTCGGGCCATTGGCTGCCACTAATCAAAATGGCACATGCCATTTTTTAAGATGGCACCGGCCATCCATTGTTCCTACCATATGACAGGGGCCAGGCAATGGCACCAATAGCCCCTGTCACATGGTAAGGGCAAAGGGCCATCAGCACCATTTTGTTTACTGGCAGCCGATGGCCTGAGAGCAGGAGATCACTCCTGGGACCCCTGCTGGACCACCAGGTACTTTAAGAAAGTTTTTGGGGGGTCGGGAGGGTGGGGGATTCTAAATAATTAGATTTAAAGGGTTGGGGTGGGGTTTCTTTTTTCGGCTCAGGACAGCCGAAAATAAATGTGGTCAGAACTGCGGGAAATGAAGATTTCCCGCGGTTCTACGAACATGATACCGGAAACGAATCTGGAACCGATTCACATTTCTAGTTTTTTTATATTCAAAATTTTGTACCTGCCTAACCCTGGCATTATTGTGCTGGACTAGTGGTAGCTGACAGTTCCTGAAGGTTTCCTGCTTTTTCAATGGAAACTGATTACTTCCTTGTCATGTTGACCTTCTTACTGCATCTGCGAGCAAGAATGAAGTGTTACGGTCTCCTTCTCCAAAGAGGAGGAGCTAGCAATCTATTACGCTCACCTCCTCCAGAGGGGAGGAGTAGCAATCTGCTGTCGCTCACTCCGCCAGGAGGGCAGAGTTGGCAAGCTGTTCTGCAGTGCTTCTGAAAGGGGAAGGAGTAACGATATGACATGACCTGCTCCTTCAGAGGGGAGGAGTTAGCTAACTGCTGTTAGATGCTCTTGTAAGGAAAGGAAGTAGCAAGCTGAATAAAACTGCTAAGGAGTAGCAATCTGTCATGGATCAACTCTTCAAGGAAGAGGAGTTGGCAATAGGTATATGGTACTTCACTATGAGATATCAATCTATCATGCCCCCCACTACGAAGTAGCAATCTGTATATATATATAAGCTGCTGGCAAGTCTCAGAGAAAGAGGAGTAGCTGTCTCTATAATACTTCTGTGAGCGGAGTCAGTGGTCTGTAGTGGTTGGCTCCCACAATGTGACAATAGTGAAAGGAATGACCACTTGGAGGAAATGGTGAATCCCTGGGCTGATAGCAGATGACAGCGCCCTCAGGAGGTGATCCTGAGAGGAACCACCGGCTAGGCTAGAATATGAGATAAACACAATAGTTCTTCATTAGACTGGAAGCTGGACCACAAGAGGTGGCAGTAGTGAGTCGCTGTGTCCAGCAAGGCTGAAGTCCTTCTGATACTGGAATATAATCTCTGGGTCACTGAGCTGTAGAGACAGACTAGAAGTAGTGAGTAGACAGGGTATACTGGATACAAGATGGTACACTCACAATAGTAGATGTCTGCAATGGTCTCTATGCTACAGAGAGTCTTCAGTACATTCAGGAACAGGAGCCATAGACGAGCACTGGTTCCCACAAACAGTCTGTAATAAGAACTCGTAATTGCTGTGTATGAAATAGCTTCTAGAGTAGAAGAGAGTCTGTATAAGATTCTAGGAACATGGAACTCGTGGAGCGTGTACTGGTTCCTATCTGTAATCTTGTCAATGTAACTCTTGATCTCTGTACCTGCGAAAACGTCTTGGACAGAAGGGAGTCTTCAGAGCAATAGGAATGTAGGCCCTCATGGAGTGAGTACCGATTGCTATGTAATAGAACTCACTGTGTTCACATCCGTGATCACTTCCAGGAAATGAGGAGTCTTCCGAGTGTTCTGGCAATCTGAAATCAAGAAGAGAGAGCGGAGCCCACATGCAGCGGGTAATCCTGGTAACTTTGAAAAGACCGAGCAGTGGGGACGGGTTCCCCGGCTGACTCGGATCGTTGTTGCAAGTATCGTGGACAGCCAAAGCAAGTCCTGTTGGAGTTCCTTGCTAACTCGTTAGAGGTTAGCAAACAAAGACCTTTTAAAGTGCAGATGGATGACATCACTACGGGGAGACGCCCCCGAGGTTCGCGCCCTTGTTGGTACAAAGTCTGGAGCACGCGTGCGTGCGAGCCCTTATGTCATCAGGAACATGGCGGATCCATAGCATCAGGCTAGCCCAGGGGAACCGGGACCAAGAGGCGGAGAGAAGCCGCGGCTTCACTGTCAGAAAGAGCCGAAGGGAGTTGCATCCCAGATAGAGAGGGAGGAGCGAGAAGCAGGAAGAGGCACGAACGCATCATGAGGGCAGCCACATGGGTGAATGTAAATAACCCTGCCAATGACAGAAGACCAGAGGACCATGCAGCGGGTGGTGCAGGCACAGGTTAGTAAATGGCTTTAATCCTTTTAAATCTTTATTAAAAACTTGTCAATTGGATATCCAATTCTGGGGCCATCACAAGCTGCCCTGGACTTTGATGTCCATAGCGTCAAAAGGACACCTAAAAGTTGAACATCCATTACTAGAACAATGGACACCAAAGTCCACGTAATGTGTGAAAGCCCCAGGCCTCAGGTATCTTTAACTAACAAGGGCCTTTTTATGAATCCTTTAGTTTTGGGTCTGTTTAAAAACAAGTGCCTTTGGTTCCTGCCTGTCACACAGATGAGATATGCCGAGTATGAGGTTGGCCTGTGTTAAAAAAATACCTGATGGATCCTCGGTCTGACCCAGTATAGCATGTCTTATGTTCCTTATGTTATTATATTTTCAGGTGCAGCCAAGAGCCATCCATAGACCCTGCAGGCAGCATGTTATTCAGCCACACACAACTCTCCTTGGATTATCTGAGAGAATTGGTGCGAAGACTCCATCTCAGCTCTAGTGCAATTGAGACCCTGTATGAGGTCCTGCGCAAATAAAACACAAATGAAAAAAAAAATAATAATCATAATCCACCAAAATTGGATAGCATCAGGCTAATTGCTGTCTCTGAATGCAAGGCATGCCAAAACAAAATTAAATTTGCTGTTAATCTTGATGGAAGATTCTGAGTTATCCATAAGACATTATTTTAATTATATAATTTGACAATTGCCAAAATAATACGCACACCTCAAAATTGCAATATATAATTTATCATGAGTAGTTTCTTCATATTTTATTTGCTATAGAAAAATTAATTTAAAAAAACATACCTTTAATTTCATATTTACAAATGATGCCAAGAATCCCCATTTAACAAGAATAATGTTACATTTTTCAGTACTCTTAAAAAGTTTCCATATCTGCCGATGTAGCCACTGGATATTATTGAAGTTCACGGGAGATCACTATCCAGTTATCAGATATCTGTGTTTTGTGCCTAGCGAATTGGAGCTGTTTCATAAATGAACAGGGTGTGCCCAGTACAACAGCTCAAATGCTGCAAGGGCACTTCCTCTGGGATTGACCCTCTTTACTTCTCCTGGACCATAGCAGAAGCTGTCTTTCTGCCTTCTCTGGGCCTTAGCACATCACCTCCACGATATCTTCCAATTTTAATAAGAAAAATGTCATTCAAGTTTTCCACAGGGATTGTGAACAAGTTTGTCAACCTTATTTTCAGTAGGGTTAGGGATACAGCATCTTCATGATCAGGGAATATCAGTTTTTTTCTTTAAAAAGTGGTGCACACCAGCTTTGGTATTTGTCCAATATTGTTAAGTTTGCTTTATTGTAATTCTTTATTGCCAATCCTTGTATAAAATACAGGGAGGCACAGCCAGGTGTGGAACAGTTGCCCAGTTACAGGGGTTATATTTTATCTTTCTATGTCAATATTGTAAAAAAAAATTTTTGTCGAAAGTGCACAATTTTTGTTGCAATTTGCTTTTTTCCCTATTGAAAGTGTTAGCATGTTTTTGTTAATTCATCCAGCAGTAATTGTTCCCTACTGCAAAACTGGATTAAAACTTAAATACATTTCTATAAAGTTTGCAGAGAAACAGAATCACCATTTGATTTTTCAGCTATGTCGTAGATTAAATTTATTGAACAGACTTTGATTTTGAAATTTGAAAATTCTGTTAATAAACAAATTGAATCAAATACTGAAATTAGTTGGTAATGCCTATTGTCTACTGAATCAGTGTTTTGTAGAGGTACCTAGAGACTTTAATGGAAATTAGATATAATCACTTCAACCACTTAATTCTTATCTTAATTCTTAATACTTATCTATAATCTTATATCGCTGAAACAGGGAATAATGATGACATTTAATCATACTGAACTGTATCAAACTTTCTCTTCAGCAGTGTGCAAATCATTCTCATAAAAAAAGCCACAACATGTTAGAAGGCATTTAAAATGAAGGGCTCAGTTAACCAAGTCTGAGACTGAAAAAGAGGTATCAGTGAATGGACATTCTAGAGAGTCAGCCAAATAGATGAAACAGTATTCTGAGTTTGAGAAGGGGTTATTCATGAGATTGAATACAGCTAAATAGGCTGTTAATGAGTGCATAAAGAGGCTTTTAGAGTCATTTCAGTCCCTTAAAGGAAATGGCAGAGGAAGCAAACAGAGCATGACCATCAAATGATGAAAGAGCAGTGTGAGGGCAAGATGCAAAAAAAGACCAGCCCACATTTCAATCACAACCCAGCCTCATTTGTGGACTTTCTCTAACCCTTATTCAGCATGTCTTCATGGCTGGGGGAAAAGTTATCACAGTGTTTTTTCACAGTGCTACTGTACAAGTCTCTGTCCTGCATGGGGTAACCTGCATAGAGCGACAGTTACTACTCTTAATAGAAGGCATGGGGTAAATGCACGAAGTGACAGTTACTACCCTTAAAAGAAGGCATTCGGGGGGGTAACCTGCATGGAACAGCAGTTACTATCTTAACAGAAGGCATGGGGGTAACCTGTATGGAGTGGCAGTTACTAACATGAGCAACTTGCTGTGCAGACTGAATGGACCATTTGGTCTTTATCTACAATTATTACTATGTTACTTTGTGTCTGTGTGTCTGTGTATGCACATACACATGTTCTTTGCATTGTTTCATTTGTCTGCTTTGGGTGCAGTGACTGTCAAGGAAAGGCATGCACAGGTAGTGTATGTGTGTGAGAAGCATAAGATATGCATGATAGGGAAGGGTATGTGTTGAATAAATATTCACTTCCCCTAAATAGCTTCCATAGTACCATCACCCCCGCCAAAAAGAAAGAGGACAATCTGTTGTTATTGTTCAAATAGAAACCCAAAACAATATGGGTGAACTGAGCCCAAAAGCATTTCAAAAATAAACATTCTGAAATCAGAAAAATGAGGAATTAGATTCTGTAATAAACAGAAGCAAAGCACCATCAGTGAAAAATAATGAACAATTTTCAAAAAATGTTAAAAAAGTACTTATGTCATTAGTTAAATTGTGAATTTATCTTGAGCATATCCATACTGTTTTGAAGTGTGTGCAATTTTTATATTCCATCACAACACTACTAAATTATAGATTTAACAAAAGATAAGTGTGCAAATGGCAGGGGATTCTCTTCTGTTCGAACTCCAACAGTTCATGGAACAATTTCATTCCATGTTGAGGAGTCAGGTACATGCAGCTATGATAGCTTTGGATCTACTCCATCTCCGTCAGATCTCTTGAACCTTGGGTGAGTCTGCCGTGGAATTTAGGATTCTGGATTCTAAACTAAACTGGTGGGAGGACAGCTTGATTGCCATCTTTCTGGAAGTTCTTTCTGGAAGGATTAAGGATGAGCTCACCATTCGAGAGCTCCCAATCTCATAAGAACATAAGAACATAAGAAATTGCCATGCTGGTTCAGACCAAGGGTCCATCAAGCCCAGCATCCTGTTTCCAACAGAGGCCAAACCAGGCCACAAGAACCTGGCAATTACCCAAACACCTAGAAGATCCCATGCTACTGATGCAATTAATAGCAGTGGCTATTCCCTAAGTAAACTTGATTAATAGCAGTTAATGGACTTCTCTTCCAAGAACTTATCCAAACCTTTTTTGAACCCAGCTACACTAACTGCACTAACCACATCATCTGGCAACAAATTCCAGAGCTTTATTGTGCGTTGAGTGAAAAAGAATTTTCTCTGATTAGTCTTAAATGTGCTACTTGCTAACTTCATGGAATGCCCCCTAGTCCTTCTAATATTCGAAAGTGTAAATAACCGAGTCACATCTACTTGTTCAAGACCTCTCATGATCTTAAAGACCTCTATTATATCCCCCCTCAGCCGTCTCTTCTCCAAGCTGAAAAGCCCTAACCTCTTCAGCCTTTCCTCATAGGGGAGCTGTTCCATCCCCTTTATCATTTTGGTTGCCCTTCTCTGTACCTTCTCCATTGCAACTATATCCTTTTTGAGATATGGCGACCAGAATTGTACACAGTATTCAAGGTGTGGTCTCACCATGGAGCGATACAGAGGCTGGAAGGTCTCAATATCCTAACCAATAAAATAGATTGATGCTTGCAACAAAGAGTCCAGGAAACCTGTCTGACGTGTAGAAGCATTTCTCTGGCATCTCACTTTCAATGCTCATTTTCACCCTCTACTGCTACACCTTGGCCTCTCCTACTCCTCCTGAGGAACCAATGCAGCTGGGTTGCTGCCATCTAGCCCAGAATAAAGGATCCCGCATAGACAACAGGTCCTCTGCCTCTACTATGTAGGTCAAGGCCACCTCCTGGCCCAATGTCCCGAAAGGTCGGGAAGCTTAAATGCCTAGGGTATGTCAGGGAGATGACCCCAGACCTTACTGTTCTGGCTTCACAACTCCACCTGTCAGTCATATTGGAACTGGGCCCCATGTGTTGCCTGCTAAGGCTCTTGTGGATTTGGGCTCCAGAGTAACTTCATTTTGCAGAACCTGGTCAACCATGTCCAAATGCCCACTGTCCAGATGATTCCCTTGCTGGTAATCTCCTCAGTCTATGGGTATCCACTCCCAGAACAGGTTACCCATACCATGATGTCCCTAACCTTGTACACTGGTATCTTGCGCTTAGTGAAAATAAGCTTCTACATGATCCCCAGAGCTGTTAATCCCATTATTCTTGGCTTGCCATTGCTCCAACATCAACCCCACTTCTACTGGTCCACCTTAGATCTCATCCACTGAGATCTAAAGTGGACCAGTAGAAGTGGGGTTGATGTCGGGGGGACCAGTATATATCTACTGAGATCTAAGGAGGATATGGATATACAGAGTCCTTTTTGGTACCTTTGGAACCTCCTTGCCTAGTTACCATGGCTTATGCTCTTCTGTGGATACCCCAGTAATATGCGGACTACAAGGAAGTCTCTTTGAAGACCTTGATTCCTCACCTCATGTATTACTGCGGCATAGATCTCATTCTCAGAGATATGCCTCCAAAGGGGTGGGTTTACCCCCTGTTTACGCCAGTGACGCAAGCCATGTCATCTTACATTCAAGAGAATTTAGTCTGTGGATTTAGCTGACTTTCCTCTTCTACAGCAGGAGCTGGTTTCATCTTTGTCATGAAGCAAGATAGATCTCTCAGGCCATACATAGACTACCACGGCCTGAATGCTATCACTAAGAAAGATTACTACTCTGCTTTTAATAGCTGAGCTCTTTGATCACCTGCAGAGTGATAAGATATTCACAAAATTGGATCTCAGGGGTGTGAACAAACTCGTCTGCATCAAAGCCAGTGATAAATAGAAAGCCACAACTGGCATTATGGGTACTTGATCATGCCTGTTGGGCTTTGCAATGCCCCATCAATTTTCCAGAAAATGGTCAACAAGATGAGATCTTTTGCGATTTGCTATACACCTACATGGTAATATACAGTATGGCATACTTATTTTCTCTCGGACCCTGAGCTCCCATCATAGAGATGTCTGCATTGTCCTGCTGTGCCTTCAGGAAATAATCTCTATGCCAAATTGGAGAAATGTCTCTTTGAGCAAGAGGAGCTCTCCATTCCTCAGGTCTATATAGTCTCACGAGACAGATTTTGGATGGACCCTGCCAAGGTAAAAACCATCATGGACTGGCATTGCCCAGTGGGGCTCTGGGCCTTACAAAGATTCCTGGGTATTGCTAAGTACTACCACCAGTTTATTTCCAATTATTCCTCCATGGCATACCCACTTACCGCACTTACCCACAAGGGTGCTAACACCAAAAACTGCAGCCAGAGGCTATGGAGGCTTTCCAGGTATTAAAGCACATCTTTGTTGACAAACTCTGCCTGCTCCACCCAGATCCCACACATCCCTTCATTCTGGAGGAAGATGCCTCTACCTTGTGGGTAGGAGCTATCCTCAGCTAGCACAGTTCTGAAGGGGTGCTTTCTCCATGTTTCTTCTTTTCCAAGAAGTTTTCCTCAGCTGAACGCAACTACAGTATTGGAGATAGAAAGCTCTAGGCCATCAAGTTGGCTCCAGAAGAATGGTGCCATCTTCTCAAGAGGGCTCATCATCGCATTACTATATACATGGACCATAAGATCCTTGAAAATCTATATCAAGCTCAGCAACTCAATGCCAGACAGGCCTGTTGGTCCTTGTTCTTTGCCTGCTTTGATTTCAAGTTACGGCATCACACTTCACCCAAGAATTGATAAGCAGGCACCCTCTCCCATTCCTTTCAGACCAAGGATATTCCAGAATCCCCTAGGCACATCATCAATCCCATTAAGATATTCCTGGTCATCACTGTACCAGTTCCTCCAGGGAAGATTGTAGTACCTTCCAGATTGCATTTGAAAGTATTGAAATGGGCCCATAACTCTTATGAAGCAGGACCTCCTGGGTGGTGATGAACCTATGAATTACTTCAGTGGCACTACTGGTGGCCTCAAATGAAACAAGATATCAAGACCTATGTTGACTCATGACCCATCTGTGCATAGCAAAAAGTATTATATGGCTGACCCTGGAAGCTGTAACAGACATTGCCAGCCTTCAGGGTCAACCCTGGACCCACTTGTCCATGTACTTTATTTTGGACCTCCATGTCCCTGTCAGCACCACCCATGTCACATGGGTGGTGATTGATCAGTTTTAAAGGTGGCACCCTTTGGCCCTTTACCAGGCCTTCCTTCTGCTCTTGAATTAGCACGTCTTTTAACCCTCTGCGTCTTTCATTTACATGGAATAATGAAGCATATACTATTGACTAGAGAAGTTCAGTTCACCACGTGGTACTGGCACTCTCTCTGTAAATAATTTGGTATCACACTTGATTATACAATGGCTTACCACCTATAAGACAATGGGCAAGCAGAGCATACCACTGCACCCTCAAAACCTTCCTCCGCTCTTATGTCAATGAACGCCAGGACCACTGGGCCATCATATTCTACCATAACAATCAGTTTAACATAGCCCCCTGCTCTTCATCCTTCCAGCTTGTTTATGAGAAACAGCATCTGCCTTCACTGCCATTACCTGTGATGGTTCTTTCACCAGTGGCTCAATTTTCAGCCAAGGAATTGCATGAACTATGGAAATGAGCCAATCAGTTGATTGAGAAAGCTACCACCCAAGCCAAGAAAATGGCCATTGCCTGATGGAGGCCAGCTCCCCAGTTCAAGATGGGTGAGAAAGTTTGGTTAGGTATCTGACATGCCTATGGCTCACATCAAAGCATTTGGTACCGTGCTTTATTGGGCCTTTCTCAGTGTTACAATAAATGGCCACTGTCACGTACCTGCTAAAGCTACCACCTAATCTAAAGATCCACGTGTTTTGCATCTCCTTGCTCAAACTAGTAGTATTTTCATTGTTGTGCATCCCAGCCACGTAGGTGTCGCAACCGGGCCTGCTTACCTCAATTTGCCCTCTACTAACTCCGGTCTCGCCGCTGCTGCCAGCTCCCGGCATCCCCGACACTCACCGCGGTCCTCTCCGGCTTACTTCACATCTCAGGCCTCACAGCGGAGCTCCCGTTGGGGCTCCAGGTCTTTGGCTGCCTCGGCCCCACCCCTAGGTGCGTGCACGGCCGACGTCCTCAGTTTTAATGGGCCAAGCGCGGGAAGACCGACTCGGACCCCGATGACATCACGTAGCCCTAGTATAAATAGCGAGGCCCTGTCCCCAGGACCTCGCCTTGGCAATCGGGTTGACACCGTGGTGTACTAGTTTGCCTAATCCTGTGTTCCAATGTTCCCTTGTTCCAGTGTTTCCTTGTTCCAGCGTCTCCTTGTTCCAGCATCTCCTTGTTCCAGCGTCTCCGTGTGTTCCTGTATCCTTACTCAGGTAGTACCTTCTCGGACTGATCTCTGGTACTGACCACTGCTTGCCTGACCATTATCTTCATCTGCTGCCTGGAACTGACCACTGCCTGCCTGACTACTCTCTTCGTCTGCTGCCTGGAACTGACCCTCGCTTGCCTTGACTACGCTTGGACTGACCCTGGTATTGACCCCTGATTTGGCTGACCACTTCTGGATGGATACTCTGGCTTTGACCCTTGCGCTTCACTCAGACACTCTCTTCTGGCCTACTGTGACTATCAGATCAACCTGCTTGGACTCCAGCTGTGGCCTTCACCTGACTAGACCCGCAGGCGCTGCCTGCCTTGCCCGGGGAGCCTTCCTTAACTGTTTCCTCCCTGAGGTCTCCAGAGCTTCCAGTTAGGGTCTGGTCCATTCTCTCTGCATCAGCCGTGCACCCTTGCTCGTGGTGGGCACACCCCTCTGCTACCTCTCTGGGAGACCATTCGAGGCCCACCTAAGTCCAGGCGGTCCGGGTACCCAAGGGTTCAACCTGCCGAAAACCAGGACTGTTATTGGGGAAGCCCAGCTAGTCTCTGTCTCCTCGTGTGCTCTGCTTCCCAGTGGCAGGTGCTCTCTGGGTCCAACCAGAGGGCCTTACCAATCCTGCACCAGGCCAAGGGTCCACCTCCAGCATAACATTCATGGCCGTCCAGATTGCTTCCTGAATCCCAGAAGGTTATCGTGGATGTAGACACAATATACGAAGTCCAAGAAATTCTAAATTCCTGCCTGAGGGGCAAAAAAATAGAATATTTGATATCCTGGAAGAACTATGGTCTGGAGGAAAATTAATGGGAGCCATTATCCAATAAATTGGATTCCAACCATTAAAGGACTTTCACCAGCTGTACCCCAGAAAACCCAAGGCCTCAGGGAGGGTGCTTATGAGGGGTGACTGTTGTATTTGGTGGTTTGCGGGCTGCCCCCCATGAAATGCCATTCTTACTTCGACAGCTGGACCACCTCTCCTTCCCTTGCTGTTTTCGCAGAAAGACTCTGATGATGACTCCAAAGCAGCAGGATGCTGGCAGTGACATCAATGCAGCAGGATGATGCCGCCATCTCCAATACTATATGATTAAACCTTACCCCCAGAGCTTCGCCAGGAAATGCTTGCTTACCTTTAGAAAGAAATTGAAGAGCTGGTTATTCAGACAAGCATTCCCTTAACATCACTAACTCAGACTCCAGTCTCCAGATGCAGCTTACGCGCAATCCTTGTTACTACTTCAAATTTTCTTTCCCTTTTGACCCTTCCCCCCTCCCCCCATCCCTCCCCCTTTTTCTACCCTATCTCTATTCAAGTTCCGTATTATGTGCAGCGACAGTCTGTAATCTAGTTATTTCCCCACATGAGGTTTTTACTACTACATTGTTTTGAGTTATACGTTATGTCATACTCCTTGTTATAATTATTCCCTCTTCTATGTTTTATATCTAATTGATTCTGAAGATACTTGTTATTTGTAACTTTTCCTATTTGGTTCGATGTAAACCGGGTGATAAAAATCTTTATCTTGAACGTCGCTATAGTAAAAAGATGTAAATAAATAAGTAAATAAATAAATATGTTGTTCTACATAAATTTCACCGCAATATAGACCTATGTTCCCATATTATCACATCCAAACATTTTTTTCTTTTTTAATAATATTAAATCCGCTTCATTTTTTTGAAGGGGTTAATAAACATGTGCATAAAGGTGAACCGGTAGATGTAGTGTATTTGGAGTTTCAGAAGGCGTTTGACAAAGTCCCTCATGAGAGGCTTCTACGAAAACTAAAAAGTCATGGGATAGGAGGCGATGTCCTTTTGTGGATTACAAACTGGTTAAAAGATAGGAAACAAAGAGTAGGATTAAATGGTCAATTTTCTCAGTGGAAAAGGGTAAACAGTGGAGTGACTCAGGGATCTGTACTTGGACCGGTGCTTTTCAATATATATATATAAATGATCCGGAAAGGAATACGACGAGTGAGGTTATCAAATTTGCGGATGATACAAAATTATTCAGAGTAGTTAAATCACAAGCAGACTGTGATACATTACAGGAGGACCTTGCAAGATTTGAAGATTGAGCATCCAAATGGCAGATGAAATTTAATGTGGACAAGTGTAAGGTGTTGCATATAGGGAAAAATAACCCTTGCTGTAGTTACACGACGTTAGGTTCCATATTAGGAGCTACCACCCAGGAAAAAGATCTAGGCATCTTCCCCCCACTGCCCTCTCCATACACAATTAAAAATTAAAAGCTGAATTTTCAAACATTGCACTCATAAGAATTAATATTTGAGTGCATAAAATAGAATATATGCAAGTGCAATCTATTTTAAAAGCTGCAACATATACATGCAAATGTGTGCATGTAAAAGAGGCAAGCCAGGAGGAGGGGCTGACATTTACTGAGTAAGTTGCTATTTTACAAAGCCAAAGTGATGCATATAAGTATTTAACTTGCATATATTTACTGCTGCTTAATATCTGGGGTATGTGATCATGAACACCTTAAAAATGAAAAAAATAAAATGACTGGGTAGGAGGTCTGGGTGACATGAGAGGACTTCAGATTGAACAGCCAGAAGGGTCTTTACAAGCTGCAGATGGATTGGCAGACTAATGGAAAAAAAATGGTTATTTCATTGCCAAACACATGTTATAAAATCCCCTGACTTAAGCATGCAAAAGCCAACTTACAGGGCAAAAAGCATCTAATTAACGAGTAAAGCCTACACACATCCTTTTAAAATTTGAAGTACAAGTATGCCAGAAAATCATTTGCATACACTTATCCAGCTAATTTCTAATTTAACTGGCTATGTAGTGCTTTGCCAGTACTTGGATAATTTTGAACTTATCCAGATAAGTAGCAAAACTGAGCAGGCTATATTCCAATTTATCCAACTAATTAGCAGCAGGCTACAAAGTAGTACTTTTTGGATTTATCCGGATAAGTGCTGCTACTTAGCCAGATAAATCAGCATTTATCCAGATAAGTTCAAACTTGTGCAGCAAATTGTTTTCACATATGTAAGATTTTGTTCGTGAATATGTACTTATATTTTAAAACCTGCACATATTGTTTCCACACAATTATAAAATTTAGTAGAAACTTTGCGTGCAGCCATACACATGCATAAATGGGTGCAAGTGAGCAGTTTAAAACGTATCTTTCTGTCTTTAGAATAAACTATTTTACATGAAAACGGATATTCAAAATATAGTCTTTAGAGATAAAAATATCACAACATTGCCGCTCCGTGCAGGTTACCCCCATGTTTCTCTTAAGGGTAGTAACTGCTGCTCTTTACCAGTTTAGCTTTTTTATTTATTCCCATCCTCTAGCCATTTAGGGATCCACAGTGTTTATCCCATGCCCCTTTGAAATCCTTCATAGTTTTAGTCTTCACCACTTCCTCTGGAAGGGCATTCCAGGAATCCATCACCCTGTCAGTGAAAACATATTTTCTGACATTGGTTCTAAGTCTTCCTCTCTGGAGTTTCAAATCGTGACCCCTAGTTCTACTAATATTTTCCAATGGAAAATATTTGTTGACAGCCATGGATCATTAAAACCTTTCAAGTACCTGAAGGTCTGTATCATAACACCCTTGCTAATCCTCTCCTCCAGGGCATACATATTCAAGCCCAGCATTCTTCTGGCTTTGGCTATCGCCATGTCACACTGCTTCATCGACTTCAGGTCATTAGACACTATCACCCCAAGGTCCATCTCCTGCTCCGTGCACATCATCTCTTCACCCCCATCACATGAAGCTTTATTGGATTACCACACCCCAGATGCATGACTCTGCACTTCTTGGCATTGAATCCCAGCTGCTATATCTTTGACCAGTGTTCAAGCTTCTTTAAATCACATATAATTATCTTTACTCCTTCTGGTGAGTCCACTGTGCTGCAAATCTTAGTATTATCCACAAATAGACAAACTTTACCTTCTATCCCTTCCATAATGTCACTCACAAAAATGCTGAACAGGACCAGTCCCAACACCGATCCCTGTGGCATTCCAATTAACACCACTCTCTCTTCTTAGTAGGTTCCATTTACTATCACACGCTGTCTTCAATCCATCAACCAGTTTGTAATCCATGCCACCACCTTGGCACGAACTCCCAAGCTTCTCATTTTTATTCACAAGCCTCCTATGTGGGATCGTATCAAAAGCTTTGCTGAAATCCAAGTAGATCATATTGATTATTCCTCCTTGATCCAATTCTTTAGTTACCCTATCAAAAAAATCAAATAGATTTGTCAGACAGGACCTTCCCCTGATGAATCCATGCTTCTTCAGGTCTAGCAATTCTCCTGAGTGTATATAGTTCACTATCCTTTCCTTCAGCAGTATCCACATTACTTTCTCACCACAGAGGTGAGGCTAACCAGCCTGTACTTTCCAGCCTCCTCTCTGCTCCCACTCTTCTGAAGTGGGACCACCACCATTCTTCTCCAATAACACAGCACCCCTCCCATTTCCAGGGATCTATTGAAAAGGTCGTGCAGTAAACCCACCAGCACATCTCTGAGCTCCCTCAGTATCCTGGGATGAACCTCATCAGGCCCCATGGCTTTGTCCACTTTCAGTTTTCCTAGCTCTTCCCGTACATTCTCTTCTGTAAATATTTCTTTGCCTTCTCTACCCCTTCCAATATCTTGTTAACTAGTGATGGTCCTTCTTCAGGGACTTTAATGAACACTGAACTGAAGTATTTGTTTAATATTTCTGCCATTTTTTTGTCTCTCTCCATACATTGATCCTTATAACCTTTCAATTTCACTGTACCATTTCGGACCTTTCTCCTTTCTCTTATGTATCTGAAAAATGCTTTGTCACCTCGCTTTACCACTTTGGCAATCCTTTCTTCCCCCTTACGTTTTGCTTTCATGATTGCTTTCTTTGTCTCCCTCAGTTTCACCAGATATTCTTCCATGAGCTCCTCTTTTTTGGATCATTTATATTTATTGAATGCTGTTCTTTTTGCTTAATTTTATCATCCACCTCCTTAGAGAACCAGAATTGTGTCTTATTTCTCTTGCCTGTGTCTATTATTCTAACATATAGATTAGTTACCTTTGTAATTGCTCTTTTTAACTTGGCCCACTGTTGTTCCACCTCTCTCATTTTTTCCCAGTCTTCTAGTTCTCCCTCCAGGAATTTTCCCATTTCAACAATGTCCGTATTTTTTAAATTCAAATCTTGGGTCTTTGCGGGACTTCTCCGTATCCTATTTGTGATATCAAACCATACCATTTGATGATCACTTATGCAGAGGTGGGCACCCATCCAGACATGAGAGACATTATCCCCATTAGTGAACATTAAGTCAAATATAGTCCTCTCTTAATAAGCTTAATTTGAATAAACATGCATCTTCAGTTGGGCATTTGCCATTAACTAACTCTTGAATTTTATCCTCTATATTCAGCATAAGCAATAAACCAAATATACTTATTGCTTTGCAGTATCTTCTTCTTTTTGTCACCGGAGAAGGTCCTATGGAATGGCAAGAGTAATGTTTTTGCATCTGTCCTGTTCCAGCTGTTTTTCCTTCTTTGCTTTCTTTCTCTCTTTGATGCTGCTATTCTCTCTCTCTCTGTATTACATTCTTTTTCCAGCCTCCTTCTTTCTTTCTCAGATGCTGCCTTGATTCTTATACCTTCGTTTTCAGATGCTACCTTCTTTCTGGCAAAAAAAGGTGAACTCAAATCCTTTTCTCTGACCCGGGATATGTATCCTCTGCTGATAGAAAATAGTACCAAGGGGTCCACATCAGTTAAATTTAGCATTACAAAAATGTTCTTTTTTTCCCCCTGCTTACAATAGCCAGCAGGAATGATAATTTTTGGCACAGTTTAAATCATTGAAATAACTTTCGGTAACCATAATTAAAAATAAATCACTGCAGGAAACAGAGTATCCTTCCACTAAATTTTCTTCACTAAATTTTTTCTCATGGACAACACCTCATGGAATTTCTAATTACTTGGCAAGTTGCCAAGCCTGAATCTCAGCAAAGAAGTCACACTGAAATCCTGAACTGGATTCTTGCTTAGACTGGAATCCCAGTACAAGGGCTTTCCCTGGACATATAAACACACCAAACCAGTCTTGCACAAGTGATGGTTGGTGACTAGCACTGGTCACCCCACTACTCAATCTAGTTCAAACATTTATTTTTTTAACTATTTTTCCCAGGGGCTACATAGACTGGCTTTCCAGGATTCATCTTTCTCTCCAGGACCCTCTCTCATACAGCTGAGCAGCAGAGGCTATCCCCGCATCCCTTGCTGTTGTCCCTGCTGTGCTCTGTGCTCTGATCTGTCACTACTACAGGAAGGGAGGCTGTAGTAGCTTGTCACTGCTGCAGGAGCTGTTATGATGGACAAAATCCGGAAGTGGATCCTTAGGCCGACTGAGCTGAGGGAACAGTCGGGAGGCAGAACTCCCACTGGGCAAACGGAGCTTCACCTGGAAACCCGCGACTCCTCCAGAGGAGCTGTGGGAGCCCGGGTCGCACCCTGGAAGTCCGAGATCCCCCCGGGAGGAGCCCGTAGGGACCCGGACCGCTGGGACTTAGGTGGAAACGACGAAACCCAGGAGTAAGGTACGAACCGGAGTCTAGGCAGGCAGAAGACAAGCAGGAGTTGGAGTCACGGACCGGAGTCAAGGCAGGCTGAAGACAAGCAGGAGTCGGAATAACGGACCAGAGTCAAGGCAGGCTGAAGACAAGCAGGAGTCGGAGTCACGGACCGGAGTCAAGGCAGGCTGAAGACAAGCAGGAGTCGGAGTCGCGAACCGGAGTCAAGGCAGGCTGAAGACAAGCAGGAGTCCGGGAACCAGGCATAGATCGAGACAGGCAGGCAGACAGACAGCGGGGATCAGGAACCAGCAGGAACGATGGCAACTAGCACTGCAAAGCAGGAACCTCGTTGCAAGGCACTTTGGAGAGGAAAGTGCCCTGTTTAAATCCCCCGGTCGGCGTCTGATGTCACGGTGGGCGTGTCAGCACATCCGAGTGCTGGCAGCTGAAAAACGCTGGCCCCCGCGCGCGCGCGTTCTCCTGCTGAGGGGAGGAGTTCTCGGCGGCGTTTCCCTCGTGGAGACGCCGCTGCCATGCGGTCCGGAGGGCCTGAAAACCGGCGGATTGAAACGCGGCAAGGAGAGGTAGGTGCCCGGTCACTAGTCTAGTGACCGGGATCGTAACAGGAGCTTGGAAAGTGTTCTATGTTGCTTATTCCTTCCCCCTTGCCTTTATTTTACTTTGTCTTAGCTTTGTTTTACTTTTATTTCTTTTATTTACTTTTGTGCCTGCCCCTGTGGTTCTGATATAACCTGGCCCCTTTAAGACTCCAGGCTATGATATCATCATTGCTGGCTGCTTGTGAATGGGGCAGCAGTAGCCCTTCTCTCTATTTTAACAGCTGTTACCGGGGGAGATACAGTACAAGTGAGGTGATCAGATTTGCGTATGACACAAAATTATACAGAGTAGTTAAATCTTAAGCAGTTTGTAATAAATTGCAGGAGGACCTTGTGAGACTGGAAGATTGGACTTCCAAATGGAAGATGAAATTTAATGTGGACAAGTGCAAGGTGATGCATATAGGGAAAAATAAACCTTGCTGTAGTTACACGATGTTAGGTTCTATCTTAGGAGTTACCATCCAGGAAAGAGATCTAGGCATTATAGAGGATAATGCATTGAAATTGTTGGCTCAGTGTGCTGTGGCAGTCAAAAAAGCAAACAGAATGTTAGGAATAATTAGGAAGGGAATGGCAAATAAAACATTGGATGTCATAATGCCATTTCTATCACTCCATAGTGATCACACATTGTGTGCAATTCTGGTCGCCACATCTCAAAAAAAAAAATAGTTGCACTGGAGAAAGTGCAGAGAAGGATGATGGAAATGATAAGGGGCATGGAACGGCTGCCCTATGAGGAAAGGCTAAAAAAGTGAGGGCTGTTCAGTTTGGAGAAAAGACTAGGGGGATATGATAGAAGTCTACAAATTATGAAAAGACTTCAACAAGTTAACCTAATTGGTTATTTACTCTCTCAGATAACAGAAGGATTAGGGGGCATTCCATGAAGTTAGCAAGTAGCTCATTTAAAACAAATCAAAGAAAAATCTTTTTTACTCAGCCCATAGCTAAGTTCTGGAATTCATTGCCAAAGGATGTGTTTATGGCCGTTAGTTAGTAACTGGGTTTTGAAAAGGTTTGAATAATTCCTGGAAGAAAAATCCATAAACTGCTATTAATTAATAAGTAATAGTAGCATGACATCTATTTAATGTTTGGGTACTTGCCAGGTTCTTATGGCCTGAATTGGCCACTGTTGGAAATAGGATGCTGGGCTTGATGGACCCTTGGCCTCACCCAGTTTGGTATTCCTTAGGTTCTTATGTTATGTTAAAGAGCAACATGCTGTCTCTTCCCAGTCCTGCTTCTGCAAAACCCAGGCAACTTTTATTGAATAATATTGTTTTAACTAGTTCACACATTCATAAACCATCTCTTTTATTTCCATTGTTCAGACTGTCACTTCACTTGCAACACCACTATTTAGTTCTTCTAGGGTGCTTATACACTTACATTGGGCGTTACCCTCAGGCTTGCATAAACTAAGCGATTAAACTTTCTTTAGAGCTATATGGCATCCATTTCCTCAAGCCAGCCTTGAGGCATAGGTTCCCCAAACTTTAGGGAGCTTGCATTCATATGGAGTGGCAGCTTTAAGCCTTTCAGGGTCTTCTGTGGCCATCCTCACCCTGTGCTGTTCTGTCTGTTCTACCTTTCTCTGTAGCAGAGGCCTGTCCCTTCCAGGCATTGCCATTTCTCTGTTCTCATTCTTTCTTTGCAGTTGATTTTTGTTTCTTTCCTTTGTCATATCCAAATCAGCATCACCTGTATCTTGGGGTATTGGTTCTATGAAACTACATTTCCCAGGTACAATTTCTGCAAGATCATACTATTTTGGTCCTCACCTGGACTATTTTCCCTTCTGGAGCTCCCTTTGTTGCTCCAGTTTGATGGGTGCAGTACATTCTTCTGAGACTACATCACTTAAAAGAACATATTTTTGTCTACTTTTCTCCCATGTAGAACTTAATATTCCTTTGATAGTCTGTTTGGTCAGTTTCCGGTCCACTTCTGCATGTGTGGAAGATCTATTCCATCACAATAGAAAAAATGTATTGAATGTTTTGGGGGGTTTTTTCAATACAAATAAAATCCATGAAAAGCCAAGGCTAATATTATCCTATAACTGTTACTCCTGAGGGAATTCTGCACAAAAAAAAAAGTAAAATTTTGTGCCCAAAAACTTATAAATCTGCAAAATTCTGTATATTTTATATTGCTCAAAAATAACACAATTTACATGACAGTTTTTAAGTAATTGCATTTTAAATTAATACAGAAAAAAGTTATTACTTAAAGATGCAGAATTTTTAATATTTTGAGCAGAATTTCCCTAGAAATTCACTGTAATTCACTTGTTCTCCCTATTCTTCTGATTACTTTGTCCTCTCAGTCCCCATCTCCTCTGCTTGCCAGTATCTCTCCCCTCTACCACTAGGCTCAACCTTTCCACTCTATCCACTCCCTTAGTTTGACCCCATTCTCAGTACTGCCCCTTACACAGGCTCCCTCTGCCCCTCTCTCTCTCTCACACACATGCTCCCTTTCTCTAGTGCTCATAAGGCTCTCTCACTCTCTCACTCTCTTGCACCCAGACATCCCTTTATACATGATCCATCTCTCTTGCATACACATCCACACAACTCCCCTTCTCTCTCATGCATACACCCTCACACAGGTTACCTTAGGGGGTCATTTTCTATAGCTTTTGCACGTGAAAGTCCCTTTTCACGTGTGATAGCTAGATTGTGGCGGAGTCGGGGTGGAGTTGGCACTGGAAGGGGAGGAGTCGGGGCGGCACTGGGGCAGACATGGTGAAAACATGTCTGCCCCGGTGCCGCCAGTAATGCGCCCAATAGCACCACCTATTGGTTTGCAAACGCCGGCAGTGATCGCACCCTCCGCTTCGACCCTCCAGCAGGCCCACCCTCTGCTTCGACCCCCGCCCCTGGTACCGCGTGATTCACTAAGACCTGTGATTTTAGAAAATCCAGGCCTATGTCTCTCTCTCATGCACACCTTTGCACAGGCTCTCTCTCTTTCACATACAAAATCCCTTCACACAGGCTAGTACCCTCACATACACATGATCCCTTTTTTATACACATCAGTTCCCAATATCTCACAAACATACACACTCCTTTACAATCTCCTTATATAGGTTTCCTCTGTCTCGCACCCACACTCAAGCACCCCCCCTGCAGTTTCTGACACCACCCTGCTTACCCTCCCTGATCTCTCTCACACCTCTCTGCTCTCTCACCTCCCCTGTTTTCTCTCACACCCTCCTGCTCAACCCCCTGCTCTCTCTCTCTCTCGCTCACCCCTCCCCTGCTCTCTCTCTCACCCTCTCTCCACTGTTCTCTCTCTCTCACATCCCCTCCCCTTTCCTCATTCATACCCCCTCCCCCACATCCCTCCCTCTCTCTCTCACAAACCCCTCCCTCTTCCCTCTCTCACACATATACACCTCTCTACACACATTCACTCTCACTGGGGTCTTCATCTACACTGTGAGTGGAGCGCCTCCCGCAGCACACAGGGGCCTTCATCTTCACCGCAAACAGCATATGCTTCGTTCGTGGCTTGCTGGGGCCTTCATCTTCTCTGCGAATGGTGCACAATCCAATCATGGCATGCCGGGGTCTCCTCTGCCATTTTCTGTGCACAATTTGGAAATTCTGATTCTGCATAGGTGGGGAATTCTGCGTAATTCTGTGCAGGGGGGAATTCTGAGTAAATTTGGTGCTCCACAGTAGTGCAGAATTCCGCCAGAACTAAATTGTAAAATTATGTAAAGTGTCCGGGAAATGGCTTGTAAATCAGAAATAATCCAGTGATATAAACGTGGTAAAAAATTGCAGTTTTTCTATTCATGACAAAGTGGAGTAATATAATAATCAGATACACAAAAACGGTAGCTTTCATACTGGCACATGTGCAAACATTAGCATGCTTATGTCAGCCAGCATTCAGGGATGCCGTTATTTTATAATATATGCACTTATAAGCAAGCTTATTATAAAATAGCCTGGCTGCATTCACATGTGCACCAAATTTGAAATGGGAGAGCTCATGTACATGCAAATCTCACTTCTATCACATAAATCAGGGATTTTAAATGGGGAATGCTTCAACACGATTCCCAGTTTTACCAGTTTCATCCCCAGTTCTCCCAGTAAAGAGATATGTCCTTCAAACACCCCTAGTTTAATAGCTTTCACTCCCCCCAATTAGCTCCAACCCTTAAAACCCCACAGATCTGCCTATTTTTCTTTAATTTTAACTTGTATCTCATCCATAGCAGGAGTAAAGTTACATGGTCGAGGACTTCAGCATGCACCAGGTTGCTTAAGTATTTATGCATATCTCAAGTTCATGCACCGAAATGACATGCCCTGCCTAGACCATGCCCATGCGCCACCTGGTTTTTTTTTAATTTTCAAGGTGTGTATGCTGCAAAATCCGCTCAGCATGACTAACCTCAAATTATTCATGCATTCCCTAATTAATGCATGCACCGGGCTTTTAAAATTCACCTCAAAGGCTTCTAAAAGCACATAAGAATTACATACATAGGGGACAAGGTGTCCGCTGACTGAGACTCACACTCAGAATCTCTCTCTCCATTTTCCTCTGCTCTCGGATTACCTTTTTTCTTCAATGCCTCAACTTTCTTGCATATATACTGATGCTTCAAAGCGGATTAATTCTGACATCACTTCCAGTATGCACAGCTATCCCACCATTCTGTTAGTGAGTCCCATTTTATTTTCTGTCATGAGTCTTATTTTGGATTTTTTTAAATTTATTTATTGCCTCTACAATTTTAGATTGACCCAGCTTCACCCTGAGGAAGAACAATCTGTTCAAAACACGGATTTGTGTCTGGAGTATCTAGGCATTAAAGGGAACAGCTTTGAGTCAGTCTCACACTTTAAACTTTCAGATAAGAGTTTGGTTTGAATTTTTCAGAAGACTAGAAGTATTGTCACATGTTTTTAAATACAATGAAAAAATTCTAAAATATTTTTTTTTTCAAAAACTATTTAATGACTGATGATTACAAATAATGCAGAAGATGTATAAATGTCTTGCACACATTTATCCTGATGATGCCTAGTATGGTGGTCATATTGTGGGCGTTATGAGATTATTAAATGAAGAGGGTACATTTCTGTGATTTAATTTAGTGTATTAACTGCTCTCTTCAATAAGGGAAGTTGTGGACAACAAAGTAAAGACAGCACATACTTTCTCTACCTATGTAATAAACATATGCACATATTTTTTATTTGCAAAAACATTATAACATATATGCATAAAACCCTGATTTATTTGTGGAATCAGGTATATTTTAAAATGTGCACCCCAGCCAGTTCACCCAGTCCTTCTCCAGTTCACTGAGACTCTCTTACTACTTCATACTGAACTCTTACAGTTTATCCAGACCTCCCACTCAAAGTAGCAAACAACAAATGAGACTCATATAAATTGCACTAGTTAGTGCTTATAAACTGAAAAATTGTAAAATAAGCTGCCTAATGTATTTGTATGAGCCTTTTATAAAATAGCAAATTCTGTGCATACTTCCTGGCCCTACTCCAGAAAACCCCAGACCATATATTTTCTGTGCAGATAAACGTATACGTGAAACTGTAAATATGTGCGTACTTTCAATGTTTTCAAAATAGCATGTATGCAAATACAGGCTACTTACACACTTCTATGTCTATTTTCCATATGTAATCCATTTGAAAATGTAGTTCATAAGCTACTGAGAAAGCTGGCAAATCTTCTAAAATTTGTGGAGGATTAGTGAGATCCTCAAAGACTTGAAATCAGTGATGTGCTTGATTAAAATCCTCATTTTTTAATAAAGCTGTTTGGCAGGATGTTCAAAAGACTTAACTGACTAATTTTTGGAGTCAGGTGGTTAAACCTCTGCTTTTAAAAATTTTCCCCTACTGACCAGTTGAATTCAATCCACTAAATTCACAGGGCGGCTCAAAGGGCATTCCTAGGGTGGGTTTATACCATAGCAGGTTAGCACTGACTTTCAGCACTAAGGGCTGGATTTACTAATACTGCCGGGCTCTTTGAATCCCGCGGTAATGGGTGGCGGGGGACAACCCAGCACACACAAATGTACACCCGATTTTATAACATTTGGAACTGTATGTACCAATATGTATTTGCTGAGGACGATTGACTAAAAATGAAGTGAACCATTTACGGATGGTGCCAGAGATTCCAATGGATTTTAAACATGTGAGTAGAATGTTGTGATGCAAGATGTCAAATGCTGCAGATATATCTAATAAGACTAAGATATAATCAATATTTCAATCAAAACCTCGTGTGAAGGTCTCAAATGATGAAAGTAACAGAATCTCCGTGCTGTGGCCTTTTCTCATCAGATAAGTATATACACATGTACTTATCTGATGAGAGCCCATATTAGAAGGTACCAGTACCAGACTGAGAATAAGAATCCTAGGAGGAAAAGAGATGTTGTGGGAGTCTCGGTTTAGTGGACCCTTGGGCCGGCCTGCTGGAGACTAGGAAGGATGGTCAATGTCTCTAATGAATAGCAGGCCGGGAGGCAGATGTTCAGGCAAGACGTAGATGCTCTTCACCCTGGAAGCTGGCAGTCCCCCGGGAGGAGCCCGTAGGAGCCCAACCGCTGGGACTTAGGTGGCTTCACCCTTGGAAGCTGAAGCCCCCCTCCGGGAGGAGCCCATAGGGGCCCGGCCGCTCGGACTTAGGCGGGTCGTGGGTCGTGGGTCGTGGATCAGGACAGGGAACTGGAACCGGACTAGGACAGTAGCAATACTGTAACTGGGGTCGGATTCTGGAACCAGGCAGGAACTGTAGCAAGACTCGGATACTGGAACCAGGCAGGAACTGTAGCAGGACTCAGGTACTGGAACCAGGCAGGTACAGGAACCAAGCAGGTACAGTAGCAGGCAAGCAGGAACCAAGCAGGTACAGGAACCAAGCAGGTACTGTAGCAGGCAGGTACTGTAGCAGGCAGGCAGGAACCAAGCAGGTACTGTAGCAGGAACGGAGCGACGAAACGAGGCAGGTCACTCCGGGGCTCAGCGCAACAGGGAACCGGGAGGCGCTGTGCCCCGGGAGACTTCGCAGCGGCGCAGCTCCAGCGGGGACGCCGCCAAACAGGCCACAAAACCAGGCCTCGGGAAGCGGGAGCAGGTCCGGGAGCGCGGAGGTTAGGGCCCGCGGCCAGAACCGCAACAAGAGATACAGAAAATGTTTCTTTAATGCTGTTCATTATGCTTTGAAAGTTATTTTCAAAAGTTCACAAGAATTTGAATTGCTGATTTACTCTACTTTCCTGGTAAACAAAACTGTTAAATAAATTTAACATTGAGTTTATCTGAGTATTTTACTTTTAAAGACCTTGCCTTTCCTCTCTACTCCAGAGAGACTGGTTGGGTGGATTTTAGTCTCCTTGCTTCTTATTATTGGAAGAACCAACAGGAAGGAGGGCCAATTTTCCTCTCATAGACCCTCTTTTGTGGATCTAGTGATTCCCAGAGTTTAAAAAAAAAACCCTCATATTCCAATAGCCACGTTTGCCACCATAGTGGGAGAGCCACTGCCTAAAAATAATGGGGTACATTTGTTTACATCATTGGGGGTGGATGATGATGGCACTGAAGTGGAGGTAGAGACAGATGCAGCTTGCTAAACTGGGGCAGAGGATTCACTCATCCTCTTTTCCTGCACTGTCAATGTTTGGCATGATCTGCCTCACCAAAATCATTTCCTGCCTCTCCTCCATCACTGAAGTGGAGGCTAACACAGTTTCAATCTTCCTAATACAGGGTCTTCAGCTAACACCTCTCCCATCTCTGCCTCAGGGTATATTTTCAAAGGAAATTCTTCTACCTTTCATTCAGAGGAAGGGGATAGTGAATTGCATTTGCTGCCTATGATGCACTATTGGATTGCATTTTGGTGTTTTAGGTTTTACCACATGCACTTCAATTTCCAAGGGCACTGGCAGTTGTACCCTACAGCTACAACTAGTGCCTGCCATTTCTCTGTCCTCCAAAACAACAGGGTCTGGCAGAGACACAGCTGGTGCTGGCATATCCTCCCCAAGTTTCAGTTTCTTATGGCTTGACATGTCTGACTCTCCTGCTGAAATTTGGATTTGAAAAAATCCCTCTTTATTTTGGTTGGGGGACTCACTGTTGTTCTATAAACATATATATATATATATATGCTACCTAATGAGGGCTTGCCACAACCTCCAGTATCTTTGCCTGACATAATGGGATTTTATCAGGTGCAGTGCCTACTTACTGGGATTTACATGATGGACAACAAATGTTTTAATCTTTAAAATTTTCAATGAATTGAACATATGTGATACTGAGTAAAGTGATTACTTTGTGTAAAGTTGAACAACACACAGAGGTGTAGATTTTAAAAGGTGAGCGCGGGAGTACATGTGCGTGCACTACCCGGCGCACACACATGTATGCCCAATTTTATAACATGCGCACCACATGAACCCGAAAGCGCAAACAATTGGGCACCCAATGCACATCCCTAATACTAATAGCTTTCACCACATCCACTAGCAACTAGGGGTGTGCATTCGTTTGCAATGTATTGGCAATCCGCAACGTACATGCCATATTCGTTGTATTCGTGGGGTCACGAAACGTATGGCGAACCTCCACGAATACAACATATCACTAACAAATAACCCCCCACCCTCATGACCCCCCCCAAGAATTGCCAAAAGTCCCTGGTGGTTCAGCGGGGGTCATCGAGCGATCTCCTGCACTCGAGCTGTTGGCTGCGGGTATTGAAAATGGCACCGATAGCCCCTGTGACATAGTAAGGGCAAAGGCTATCGGAGCCATTTTGAATACTGGCAGCCAATGGCCCAATTGCAGGAGATCACTCCAGTACCCCCCCCCTGGACAACCAGGGACTTTTGGAAAGTCTTGAGGAGGTGAGGAATCCCCCCCCCCCCCCCAAGACTTGCCAAAGTCCCAGCAGAGGTCCTGGAGCGATCTCCTTCACTCGGGCCGTCGGCTGCCAGTATTCAAAATGGCACCAATAGCCTTTGCCCTTATTATGTCACAGGGGCTGACCAATGGCACCAGTAGGCCTTGTGACATAGTAAGGGCAAAGGCTATTGATGCCATTTTGAATACTGGCAGCCGACGGCCCGAGTGCAGAAGTTCGCTCCAGGACCCCAAAAGTCCCTGGTGGTCCAGCGGGTAGCTGACAGCCTGAGTGCAGGAGATCGCTCCAGGACTCCTGCTGGACCACCAGGGACTTTTGGCAAGTCTTGGAGGGGAGGGGTTCAGGAGGGTGGGGGGCTGTAGTAAATTAAATTTAAAGGGTTGGGATAGGGTTTTTTTTGGGAAACAAATACATATGTAACTAATGAACGGATCGGGGTCCCCCGAGAACGGATGCAATGGATTTGGGTCCCAACAAATACGAGTACCTAATGGGATGAATCTGACCCTGCTGCACATCCCTACTAGCAACACATTTCAGAGTTTAATTATGCACTGAGTAAAAAATATTTTTGCTTACTAGTTTTAAACATATTACCCAGTAACTTCATTGTGTGGACCTGGTCTTTTTACTTTTCAAAAGAGTAAACAACTGATTAACATTTACTCATGCCATTCCATTCATTATTTTATAGACCTCAATCAATTCTCCCCTCAGCTGTCTCTTCTCCAAGCTGAAGAGACCAAGCTGAAGAGTCCTTACCTCTTTAGCCTTTCTTAATAGGAGAATGTTTCCATCCCCCTTATAATCTTGATCTCTCTTTTCTGTACCTTTTCTCATTCTGCTATATCTTTCTTGAGATGTGGTGACCAGAACAGAACATAATACTCAAAATGAGGTTGCATGATGGAGCAATTCAGAGACATTATGATATTCTCTGCTTTATTCTCCACTCCTTTCCTAATAATCCCTAGCATTCTATGTGTTTTCTTGGCTTCTGTTGCACACTGAGCAGAAGATTTCAATGCATTTTCAACTATGACACCTAGATCCTTTTCCTGAGTTAAATTTGGTTAATTCCTAAATTCTGTAATACTACTTCTGTTGATGGGAGAAAATTTATTTCCAACATCAGCTAGAGCTTTGCATTTGCTTTAACTATCTTGTCAACATTTTTATACAAGGTCATAGTGCATTACTGAGTCTCAATTCTTAGATAAACTCTTTGTCACTCACAGGATAGGCAAACAAGGCTTTCCTCAGAATTTTCTTCATCATTCATACCTATTTATTGTGCAGATCATCTTTTGTCATGGTACCTTCTTCCTGAAGAGCTTTACCAATGGATGTGAGATCTCTGCATTCTGTATCTAGCAATGCTTTGTAAGTTATATTTAATGCATTAAATGCATCAGAAAAAATTAAAATTAATTGCAATTTGCAAATTTGTTTCCTTACCAGTTATGGAAGGTACATTTTAATTAATTATAAGCTGTGACTAATCTCTAGGCCCCATTCCTTACATTTAAGATGGGCTATAGAGGACAGTTATAGGTATTGTTACATGATTTAATAATTTCTTTATCTTCTAAAATACTTGGAAGGTCTTGGCATGATTAAGGAAGCCAGAGATAGTATACTGCCTTATAAACTACTTTACCATTAGGGTCTACAGGCTTCTGAATAATATGCAAATCAGACAAGCCACAGTCACGTGTATCAATGGCAAAGAGGTGTTTAAACTGGTATACAATTCTTTTAACTGATTTTGTCAATATTATTTACTAGAGATGTGAATTGTGTCCTCGATCGTCTTAACGATCGATTTCGGCTGGGAGGGGGAGGGAATCGTATTGTTGCCGTTTGTGTGTGTAAAGTATCGTCATAATCGTTAAAATCGTGAGCCGGCACACTAAAACCCCCTAAAACCCACCACCGACCCTTTAAATTAAATCCCCCCCCCCCCAAATGCCTTAAATTACCTGGTGGTCCAGCGGCACACTAAAACCCCCTAAAACCCACCCCCGACTCTTTAAATTAAATCCCCCACCCTCCCGAAACCCCCCCCCAAATGCATTAAATTACCTGGGAGTCCTCCGTAGCGGCGGTCCGTGGCTAAATCGGGGGAAGGGGGAGAGCACGAAAACTGGCACACTAGATCGTGAGTTCTTCAGCCGGCGCCATTTTTCAAAATGGCCGCCGCAAAATGGCGGCGGCCATAGACGAAAACAATTCGAAGCAAGAGGTCGTTCCGGACCCCCGCTGGACTTTTGGCAAGTCTTGTGGGGGTCAGGAGGCCCCCCCAAGCTGGCCAAAAGTTCCTGGGGGTCTAGCGGGGGTCAAGGAGCGATTTCTGCCGCGAATCGTTTTCCGTACGGAAAAACGATTCGACACAAGAGGTCGTTCCGGACCCCCGCTGGACTTTTGGCAAGTCTTGGGGGGGTCAGGAGGCCCCCCCAAGCTGGCCAAAAGTTCCTGGGGGTCCAGCGGGGGTCAAGGAGCGATTTCCTGCCGCGAATCGTTTTACGTACATTTTGCGGCGGCCATTTTGAAAAATGGCGCCGGCTGAAGAACTCACGATCTAGTGTGCCAGTTTTCGTGCTCTCCCCCTTCCCCCGATTTAGCCACGGACCGCCGCTACGGAGGACTCCCAGGTAATTTAATGCATTTGGGGGGGGGGGGTTCGGGAGGGTGGGGGATTTAATTTAAAGGGTCGGGGGTGGGTTTTAGGGGGTTTTAGTGTGCCGGTTTTCCTGCCCTCCCCCTTCCCCCAATTTACGATTTTTTGACGATAAATCGGGGGAATTGGTATTGTATCGTGGCCCTAACGATTTTTGACGATTTAAAATATATCGGACGATATTTTAAATCGTCAAAAAACGATTCACATCCCTATTATTTACACAATCATCTCCAAGTTTTAACTGATAACTTTCTATCTTGTTTAGGTATCTTAAAAGAACTACTTCACTTTACTTCCCCAATTGTAACTTTACTTGTGAATATCACTAATCAGTGAATTCTCACAATTAATAACAGTAGTGCTTGGATTATTTGTATGTCTCATAACTATATCTGCACAAAAAGGGTATCCCCCACCCCCGTTTAATGTGACAGAAGTGAATTCTTTAGGTGGAAGTACATTACCTCACTTATAAACTCTGGGGTTTGTCCTTCACTCAGGTCACTGCTGTCAACTTCAATAACAGATTAGTGTCTAAATGTTACCAGTACATGTTATTATTCTTTCTCTTCTCTCTCTCTCTCTCTCTCTCTCTCTCTCTTGTTTCTTTGAGCACTGGGAACTAGGACCAGTTGACTTTGGAAATTAATGCTCCCTAGAGTCAGTTAATTCAATATAACAGAACCTGAAAAAACTTCCTCGCTGTTCCAGTTAATGAAACTCATTTTAAGACCCCGAGACTCCATACATCTTTGAGGTAGTCAGGATAGGAAACTCTCCTTAGGAGTCTTTACCTATTTAGAATGTATATGTATTTAATCACATTAATGAATGTTAGTGTCGTCTTTCCTTTATTCTCTAAACTGAAAGCACTATTCAAGTGGGGTGATAAACTAACCTATGAACTTGAAAAGGAAAGTATCACACAGATTCATATTTTCACTACAGGCATTTCTCATATTGGGCTGGGGTAATCAGAGTGAAACTTAGATCTTGTATCTTCAAGATTCTACAATGGAATATCATGTGTATTCTGAGGGAAGCAGTATACCTTTGTCTCAGAGGTATAAATTGACACTTAAGTAGCTATGCTGCTAAATATAATCTACATTGAATTCTGGGGAATTCCCATCAAGTGGATTTTCACCTCTAACTGCAGGATGGTACTTTAATTCAAATTCTGATTTCCTTTATTTTACACAACAGAAAACATTTGTAAAAGTGAATATGTGTAAACAATAAATAAGAAGATTCAGCTACATATAATTTAGCAGCATTCACTTTCCACTAGATTCCTATAGACTGGAAATCTAGTGTAGCTACCCCCCTCTCATAGTCATCTGGGAGAATGGTTTCTGTTAAGAATTCTTTGTTTTGGTTACCTGGTAACTGAGAAGTCTCTCAAAGACAACTTTGCTCCACCCCAGTTCTGCTTAGACATGGGCTGGAATTCCTCCATATTCACTGATTAACTATTCAGCAGCCCTTTGTCTATAGTCCAATTAGCAGAAGGCAAATAATTAAACTCTAACTCTGCTGGAAATGATGTGGGCACCTCAAATTTCACTTGGGCACAAGGCTTCAGTGAGGGAACTGTTATGACCCCGCCTGTACTTCACGCGGACAGGGCCTTACCTCCACGGCCTGTCCTGCTGCCGACATTGTTCCTCGCAGCCCGGAGGCCACAGCTGAAGCCAGAGCCTCGCCTGAGGCCAACTCCCTCGTCGGGGCCTACCTGTGGCCCAGTCATCTTCTCTTCGATGCGGCAAGATGCCGCCGACTTCATCTGGGCCTGCCCGGAGGCCTGCTTCCTCTGCTCTGTCTCCTCCCTGCACAGCGGCAGGGACGCCACTGTCCAGGGTTCTGAACTTCCTGTTCCTGCTCCTCCAAGGGGGCAGGCCCATGGCTCTCTTCCCTTCTTAAAGGAATAGAGACTTGTGGTCCTCCTAGCAGCTCCTCCCAGGGAGTTGCCCTCCCAGCCCTATAAGAGGGCCTTGCTTCATTCCAGTTTCGTCTTCACATCAGCTAAGATGCTCCTGAAAGACTTCTCTTCATCTGATGTCCTGTTCCTGAGTCCGGATCCTGATGTCCTTTTTCTGAGTCCAGATCCTGATGTCTGTTCCTGAGTTCAGATCCTGATGTCTATTCCAAGTCTGGACATCCGTGAGTCCAGCTCCCATGGTCCGTTCCAAGTCCGGATGTCCGTGAGTCCTGATCTGGATGTCTGTTCCAAGAAGTTCCATGTTCCATGTTCTGCAGTCTGTTCCAAGAAGTTCCATTTTCCAAGTCCTGCAGTCCATTCCAAGTCTTGCAGTCCGTTCCAAGTTCTCCAATCCGTTTCAAGATGTTTGATGATCCAAGATGTCCTAAGATGTTCCAAGCTCCAAGTTCCAAGTTCCTAGTTCCAAGAGGTCTGTAAGTCCTCATCCTGTGAGATCCCTTGTCTCCCTTTTGATGTTGTCCAGGTCCTAATGCTCCAGGTCCAGTGGGACCCATGCCTCCGGAGATGTCCTGCTTTTATTCTGAGTACCCTAGCTTCAAGCTTTTATCTGTTCCCAGTTCCAACTCCGGAGGATCCTAGGGGTTTCCACTACCCTGTGCTATGAGACTTCCTGAGCTTGCCCCGATCTCCTCATGGTCCATGACCAGCCATCCAGCTGTGTAGGGCACGAAGGGGACAGTGTGGTCCGCGACCAGCCCCATGTGCTGTGTAGGGTGCCTGAGGGTCTTGCTCATCCCTGCCTGTGTCTTGTTCCTTGCCTGAGTCTTCAGGGTGGTCTGTGACCAGCCCCATGTGCTGTGTATGGTGCCTGAGGGATTCGCATTCCTTGTCCTAAGTCTATATTCCATGTCCCAAGTCTTCAGCTCTACGTTCCAAGTTCCAAGTCTTAAGCTCTACGTTTTCACGTTCCAAGTCCCAAGCTCTACATTTCCACATTCCAAGTCGCAAGCTCCACGAAGTACTCTTCAAGAGTCCCTAGCTCCATGTCATCCTCCACAAGAGTTCCAAGTTCCTATGTTCCAAGTTCCTAGTCCTAGCCAGAGACCTACATTGTAATCCTGTGTTCCTAGCTCCATCCAGCTCTGCTCCTGTGATGCCCATTCTGCATACACACCTCACCATGGGTTAGACTCATGTCCTGACCTGAGCCGCCCTGTGGCTCCCAAGAGCCACAGGGCGGCTCAGATGTGCATCACTTGGCTCTATGTGCATCACTTGGCTCCCAAGAGCCAAGTGATGCACATCAAGCCACACCATCAGCCCCCAAAGGCTACGCTCACAACAGGAACATTGTTTATAGCATCATTATCATTAACCATTAATGGGCCGATGCAGTAAAGTGCGCTCACGGTGAGCGCACTGTTAGCCCCCATTTGGCCGCACATTTTTGACACTATTTTTACCCCTTATACAGTAAGGGGTAATAGCACATGGAAAAGGTGGGGCCAACCCCCCCCTCCTCCCCCCCGAAACTAATAGCGCACATTTTAATTTCGGCTGGCACCGGAAAAGTGTACAGAAAAGCAGAAAAAACTGCTTTTCTGTTCACCCTCTGACTTAATATCATAGCGATATTAAGTCGAAGGCCCCAAAAATAAAAAAAAATAAAAAATCTGATTGCGGCCCACGGGTTGGAAGATGGACGCTCAATTTTGCCGACACCCGTTTTCCGAACCTGTGGCTGTCAGCGGGTTCGAGAACCGCCGCCGGTAAAATTGAGCTTTGGCTGTCAAACCCACTGACAGCCGCTGATTCTGTCAAAAAGGAGGCGCTAGGGACATGCTAGTGTCCCTAGCACCTCCTTTTACCGTGGGCCCTCATTTACATATTTTTTTTCCTGTATCGCGCGCCCAGGAGAGTGACTTGAGCGTGCACCGGGAGAGTGGGTGCTCACTGGCTCTCCCGTGGGTTTTTCTGTATCGGCCCCCAACTTAGGTAGATCACATTCTATTCCACTTGATGTATGGCTCCCTCCAATAGATGCACTTAAGGGCACTCCATGAAGTTAGCAAGTAGCACATTTAAAACTAATCAGATAAAATTATTTTTCTCTTGTATTTGCTGCCAGAGGATGTGTTTACTGCAGTTAGTGTAGGTGGGTTTAAAAAAGGTTTGGATAAGTTCTTGGAGGAGAAGTCCATTATTGCTATTAATCAAGTTTACTTAGGGAATAGGCACTGCTAGTACTGGCATCAGTAGCATAGGATCTACTTATTGTTTGGGTACTTACCAGGTATGTACACAAATCTGGAGAAGAAAACTAGTTTGCAACCTTTACCTTTGGTAAGACCAGTTATATTTTCTCTGGACATGATCTGGGAGGCAATTAAGACTTTGAATAATAATATTTCTATGCAAATAAATCCGGTTCAGCATTTAAAGGATCTTGATACCCAGGTAAGGTTATTGGAATTGGACAGTAAATCCTTAAAAGAAACGAATGATAACCTGGAAATTGTTGTCAGGGGTTGTGGTTAGTGCAGTTAGTGTAGCTGGGTTTAAAAAAGGTTTGGATAAGTTCTTGGAGTCTATCACCTGCTATTAATCAAGTTGACTTAGAAAATAGCCATTGCTATTACTAGCATCAGTAGCATGGGATATACTTAGTTTTTAGGTACTTGCCAGGTACTTGTAGCCTGGATTGGCCACTGTCTGACCCAGTATGGCAATTTTTTTTTTGTTTATGTTTATGTATATGTGTAGCCTGGATTGGCCATTGTTGGAAACAGGATGTGATATTAATGGACCATTGGTCTGACCCAGTATGGCACTTTCTTTTTTTTTTTTTTTTTGTTTGAATAATGTTTATTGAGAGGTATAACAATTACAAATACAACAATGGCATAGTCATCTACCGATCAATATAGTAAACATTATACAAATGCATGATAATAAACCAAACCCCTCATGATATTATATAAAAGAAAATAGAGAATAGAAAAAGAGAGAAAAGCTAAGGAAAGAGAGAAAGTGTAGAGAAGAGAGAGGAAACCAAAAATAGAAAGATAAGTAAGACAGATACAGAAGTCACCCGCTTAGAGGTCAGCAGTATATAATCTCCATAAAACGTATTAGCATGATCCGGATAAAGAGCTACCCAATTAAGTTAATGATAAAGTGTATTTGTCAAGCGGCTTCCATACCTGCGCCCAGGTAGTAAGTCTGCAAGATTTAATCGTCATCGCTTTCTCATATTTACTGTACATACAGACAGAGTTCCACCACATATGTTTAGAGAGGAGAGTACTCTGTTTCCAGTTAGCCAGAACATTATGTAATGCAATGAGCATTAAAAAATCTAACAATTTACCTTGAGCAGTGTTAAGCTCCAGAGTTGGGTCTCTACTCCGTAAGATAACCATTTTATAAGTAATGGGACTTGATAGAGGTAGTATGCGAGAAATGATTAATCCGATCTGAGTCCAGAACTGTTTAACGTATGTACAGTAAAATAGCATGTGTGAAAGAGTGCTATTGGGGTTAGCGCAAGACCAACAAGTATGAGCTTGAGATAACCCCGCTCTGTGGATTCTCCACGGTGTCCATATAGCCCTATGCAGTACAAAATAAGAAGTTTGGGTTAAACTCGAGGAAAGGGATATACGCACAGATTTTTGCCATAACTCCTGCCATTGGTGATTGTCTAAATTAACGTCCAAAGTTGACATCCAGTGGGATTGTAATCCCCGAAGGGAGCTGAAAGGCAGTTTAGACTTGAGAAATTTATAAATTCGAGAGGCAAGATGACCTTTTCCCTCGTAAAGGGCATAGAAAGAAATCAAGAATGGGTTAGAGCCAGACCATACAGTAGGGATATTCACATCTTTAAGAGCATGTTGTAATTGTACCCAGGCATAAAACTGAGAAGTCGGTAACTGAAATAAATCTCTTAAATGATCGAAAGGAAATAATTGACCATTATCCAGGATATCAGATAGGAACCATATCCCACATTTCTGCCAATGAGGCCAGTTAAGACGGTTACCTCCCACTTTAATTCACTGATTATGCCACAATGGAGCAAACTTAGAAAGCGCCCAAAGGGGAGTAGTATTGGGACGTAATTTATCAAACTCTGAAATTGCTAAATGCAGGGACCTCAAGATAGGGTTAGTGTTAGCAGTGCGGGATAATGGAACACCAGGGAAATATTCCACAGGAGCTGGGGGCAATAAAGACAATTCGATAGAAAGCCACCTAGGAGGAGTGGAAGAAGATGTCTCCTTTAGGAAATAATGAGAGCCTTGTTGCAAAATATAGGCCTGATGGTATACATAAAAATCTGGAAAATTGACCCCGCCATATCTAGTAGTGCATTTTAACTTAGCTAAAGCAATCCGAGGAGTTTTGTTATTCCACAAAAATTTAGTAAGAACCTGATCTACACGGGTATAAAAAGATTTAGAAAAAAAAATTGGGAGCATGGAGAGGACATATGTAATTCTCGGAGCCAAGACCATTTTAATGGAATCCAAGTGACCCCACCAGCTCAAATGTAGAGGGGACCAAGTTACAGTCGCCTCTTTAAGCTGCCGAAGAAGCAACTCTTCACAATTAGAAATCGTAAGATCAACATCTGCATGGAAAAGAATGCCCAAATATTTGAGTCCACTTTTTACTTTTTGAATTGGGATATCATCTATATTCACCAAGGAGCCGAGAAAATTTAAAGGGAGCATCTCAGTTTTATGCCAATTAATTTTGTACCCAGAAACCACCGAATAGGCAGAGATGAGAGAGAACAATGAGGGGAGAGAAAGTTCAGGATTTGCGAGAAAAAGAAGAACATCATCGGCATATGCCGACAGCTTATAAGTTTGATCACCAATACTTAGACCTTCTATGTTCACCGATTGCCGTATGGCTAGTAATAAGGGTTCCAGAGCCAGGTTAAATAATAATGGGGATAAAGGACAGCCTTGGCGGGTGCCTCTATGTAATTGGAATGGGGAGGATGAACGATTATTGATAAATAAAAAAGATGTGGGAGAGGAATATAAGGCTTGGACCCAGTTTAGGAAAACCGGTCCAATACCAAACCATTCCAGGGAAGCCCACAAAAAAGGCCACTCAACACGATCAAATGCCTTTTCCGCATCTAATGATACTGCTACTGCAGGAGAAGACAATGAAGGAGCCTGTGTCAAAATATGGAGGAACATGCGAGAATTATTAGCAATTAATCTATTTTTGAGAAAGCCAGATTGATCAGGGTGAATAATAGCACCCAATACAGAGGACAATCGTGTCGCCAATATTTTAGCGAAAATTTTATAGTCTGTATTCAGTAAGGAAATTGGTCTATAATTAGAGACAGAGGCAGGGTCACGACCTGGCTTTGGTAGAACTACCATATATGCTTCATTGAAGTTAGATGGACCAGAGGAAAAGGGAGACATAGATACAAAATAAGTATGTAAATGTGGAACAAGCGATTTTTTAAAAGCATGATAAAAGTCTGTGGAAAGACCATCTGGTCCAGGTGCCTTGCCCAAAGAAAGCGCAGTGATAGCTGAGGTGACCTCTTCTTGGGTGAAAGGAGCATCCAACCTGGAGGCTTGGTCTTCAGTGAGAGTCGGGTGATCAATAGTGTCTAAATAACGATGTATGCCAGTTTTGGAAGGATCCGCTTCAGTTTGATATAAGGAGTCATAAAAGGCACAAAATTCCCGAAGAATCTCTACATCAGTGGTCAAGGGAGTGTTATTGGAAGACAAAATCATATCAATTTGTTTTCTTTCTTGACGTTTCTTAAGATAGGAAGCTAACAAATGACCACATTTGTTATTTTCAGCGTAATAAGTCGCCTTCTGACGGTTGAGACTAAGCTGAACTTGAGAGCTTAGATGTTGGTTGTAGCGATATCTCGCTTTCAACAAGCTGGTGAGAGAGGGCAGTGTGGGATTAGTGATGTGCATTTGTTCTAGATCGTCCACTTCTTTCTGAAGATCAGCTAGGGTAGCACGATATGCCTTCTTGCATCGTATAGAATAGCTTATGATGGATCCTCGAATCGTCGCTTTGAATGCTTGCCATATAGTGTCAGGAGAGACCTCGGCCGCTGCGTTAAACCGGAAATACTCCTCAATGTGTTCACGGGTTGTAGAGAGAAACTGGGGGTCAGCTAAGTATGATGAATTAAATCTCCACCTGTGTTCAGCAGAGATTGTAGAGAGAAGCTTTAAGGTGATCTGTATAGCAGCGTGGTCAGAGATCAAAATGGATTGTATAGATGCTGCATTGACATGCTGTACCAGATGTTTAGAAACCAGAAGTAGATCGATCCTGGAGTATGTGTTGTGGGGAGCGGAAAAAAAAGTATAGTCTTTAGTTGTAGGATGAAGTAAACGCCAAGGATCCGATAACCCATGTGACCGCATGAGCGCCTGCAAAGTTTTACAAGATTTGGTAATATGTGGGCGTAATTTAGTTGTTTTATCAAGAAAAGGATCCAAGACCTGATTGAAGTCACCACCAATAATTAGTGGAAGTGATGGAAAAGCAAGTAGTAGGGATGTGAATCGTTTTAGGACAATTAAAATTATCGTCCGATAATTTTAATATCGTCTTAAACCGTTATGGAACACAATACAATAGAGATTCTAACGATTTATCGTTATAAATCATTAGAATCGTGAGCCGGCACACTAAAACCCCCTAAAACCCACCCCCGACCCTTTAAATTAAATCCCCCACCCAATGACTTAAATAACCTGCGGGTCCAGCGGCGGTCCGGAACGGCAGCGGTCCAGAACGGGCTCCTGCTACTGAATCTTGTTGTCTTCAGCCGGCGCCATTTTCCAAAATGGCGCCGAAAAATGGCGGCGGCCATAGATGAACACGATTGGACGGCAGGAGGTCCTTCCGGACCCCCGCTGGACGTTTGGCAAGTCTTGTGGGGGTCAGGAGGCCCCCCCCAAGCTGGCCAAAAGTTCCTGGAGGTCCAGCGGGGGTCAGGGAGCAATTTCCCGCCGCGAATCGTTTTCGTACGGAAAATGGCGCCGGCAGGAGATCGACTGCAGGAGGTCGTTCAGCGAGGGTTCCGGCGCCTCGCTGAACGACCTCCTGCAGTCGATCTCCTGCCGGCGCCATTTTCCGAACGAAAACGATTCGCGGCGGGAAATCGCTCCCTGACCCCCGCTGGACCTCCAGGAACTTTTGGCCAGCTTGGGAGAGGGCCTCCTGACCCCCACAAGACTTGCCAAAAGTCCAGCGGGGGTCCGGAAGGACCTCCTGCCGTCCAATCGTGTTCGTCTATGGCCGCCGCCATTTTTCGGCGCCATTTTGGAAAATGGCGCCGGCTGAAGACAACAAGATTCAGTAGCAGGAGCCCGTTCCGGACCGCTGCCGTTCCGGACCGCCGCTGGACCCGCAGGTTATTTAAGTCATTTGGGTGGGGAATTTAATTTAAAGGGTCAGGGGTGGGTTTTAGGGGGTTTTAATGTGCCGGTTTTGCGATTTTACGTTTTTTTTAATTTTTCACGATTTTTCACGATTTTTCACGATATTTTACCCCCCCAAACGGCAACAATACGATTCCCTCCCCCTCCCAGCCAAAATCGATCGTTAAGACGATCGAGGACACGATTCACATCCCTAGCAAGTAGTTGAGCAAACAAGTCCTGAAAGAAGACTGGGCTATCCACATTTGGAGCATATAAATTTAAGAAAAGATAAACTTGCTGTGCAATCTGAATTTGAGCCAAAGACCATCTACCATCTTCATCAGCCGATGAATGTAGAATTTTAGCATCCAGTCTTTTATGTATCAAAATGGCAGTGCCTCTTTTCTTTTTGGATGCAGGGCTAAACAGCACTTGGCCCACCCATTGTTGTTTCAGTTTGAGGGCATCCTTAGAAGAAAGGTGGGTCTCCTGTAAAAGAGCAATGTCAGTATATGAAGCGTTTGAAGATAAGTCAACACCTTTTTTCGCTTAATCTGGTGTGTGAAGCCGTTGACATTTAAGGAGGTGATCTTGATATCAGTAATCTGTGAAGCCATAATCGCAGAATATGATTATATGTTGGGTAGCCATCAAACCATTCAAAAAAACTTAACCTCTCGGGTGAGAAAAAAGAAACAGAAAAGGGTAAAATTTCAAACTCAGAAAAAAGCAGTATCATAATGAGAAGAGAAAAAAAGAGGAAGGTGTAAAAAGCCATAAAAAAGAAACAATAGAAGCCAGACAGGCTACTTCGTGAAAAAGAGCCTCTTGTAGTGCCAGACGACTCGAGTAACCAACTTCTCTCACGCCAGACCATGACGTAGGGTTTTGGAATCCCCTTCTTGAAAAAAAAAGGAGAAACAAACGATTCCTGATAAGAAATGCAGAAGCTAAGTTCCAAAAACTGACTAGAGTCAGTACATCAAAAAAGAGAAAAAAGTAAACGGATCCTAATAGAGGATCGGTGATTCACTAGCCAGGCAATTGAAGATCAAAAGCAAAAAGTTACGTTCCTGGAGTCCAAAAATAATAGTCAGACATTAAAATACAAAGGCATGTCTATATGGAACATGGAAGTAAAATCTAAGAACATGCAAAAATAAACAAACGCACCAATAGCATAAAGTATAGGCCATTGAGGGCCGATGAAAGGCCACGGACCTTTAATGGAGGACCAGCTAGAAAAAGAAAAGGAAATAATCAGGTTACCATTTCGGATGGACGGTCCTGGGAACATAGAAATTCTTCCAACGTTGTCGGGTTGGTGAAAGTTTGTGTGCGATTGAGATAAGTAATCCGCATTTGAGCTGGATACAGAAGACCATATTGTGCCCCCAACGATTTGAGGCGTGGGCGTAAGGCTAAAAATTGCTTCCGTTTCGCCGCTGTCGCCTTAGCGAAATCCGGGACAAACATAATAGGGTTGCCCTGGAAAGTAATAGGAGCTTGAGTTTTCGCCGCCGTCAAAATAAGCTGTGTTTGTGGGTATCGGAGGACCTTAAAAATGATAGGCCGCGGGTACCTCGAGTCTCGGATGGGCCTCGCCGGGATCCGATGCGCCCTTTCTATTTCAAGAGGTTTGTCAAAAGTTATCTTTAAAGTAGAAGGGATAAGTTGTAGAACAAAAGCAACAGCGTCCGTACCTTCCATGCCCTCAGGAATACCAAGTATTCGAAGATTGTTGCGCCTGTTTCTGTTTGAAAGATCTTCAATTTCGGCCTGCATGAGTGTGATCTCCTGGCGAATGGTGGGAATAGATGACGCAGTTAACAACACTGAAGCGGTCTGGGCCTCCACATCGTCCAATCTGGACTGAAAATGCGCCATTTGTTGAGCTACCGTCTTCAGCTCAAGTCCGATCGCGGTCGTGGCGTCGGTGTTTTTCTGTAGCATGTCTTTTAGTTGCTTGAGCTCAATAAGAACTAGGTCCGCAGACGCCATTGTTTTGCCAGCCGCCAATTTTTCAGGCGTAGGGGGGTCAGGCTTAGCTCGTTTCGACCCAGAAACCGCCGCGAAGGCTGCATCTATTTACCCAGATTTGACAGCAGACATTCTGAAGGAAGAATAGTCCGTTCCCAGTCAGGTAGCGTGGAAAATAAACGGGGATAATCAGATAGTAAAAGCGAGGTCTGGCGGAGCTCAGTGGTTAGTCGGCCATCTTGGTCGCCGCTCAAGAGCGCCCCCCAGTATGGCACTTTCTTATATTCTTATGTTCCCATTGTAATTCTGAATTAGACAGGGGAGGTGAATTGGGAGAGTTAAATATCAAAAGCATCCTCTTGTTGGGGCCTATTTTCTCTGGCATCTGGTATAACTAGGTATTGTGCTTAACTGCAAGTTATCTGTTATCTCTGTTTGGGTGTTTAATTTTTTTTACTTGTATTTGCACTTGAAAAAAAAAGTCCTACCTTCCTTTGAAAATTTCTGTTTTGTTTTTTCTGGTATGTTAACATTTCTATCATTTTCAGATAAATGTTTTAGCATACACACATCTTATCTGCTGTATTTGAGTTTCTAAACAGCAGCTCTGGAGAAGGTTCATTTTCAACATACCCTGAAGGTTTTAACAATCATCTGATTCAAACTCAGAAAAGGCATGCAGCTGCATTTCATTGTTTGCTGTCTTTATTGCCATAGCTTGCAAATGATTGAGTCTCTCACTAGCATCTAGTTTAGATGACTCAGCTTTATCTATAATGGGTAATATTATAGTCAGAACTGCTGAAAAATGACACTGATTTTCTGTATGTTTTCGATAATTTGAAAAAGTGAAGACTGCTGAGAACAATTCAAACAGTGCTTTTTTTTTGAAGAAGGCACAATTGCAGTCAAATATCTTCTGCATTACTGTGTAATAAAACTAAATTTCCTAATTCTAAATCTTTAATCTTGATAGGAAATATTGAGTTATAAAGGTTCTCCAATCTGTAAATCTCAGTGGAACCTCCAAGAAGAAATGAAGATTGTAGCACTACTAGTATAGGTCTAGAATAATCAAAATGCTATAAATAAAGCAGAAATATGGTACATATCGGCTGCAATAGGAAAAGGGGCGTGTTATCGCAAATATCTAATTTATCACATCACATTACAAAGTAGCACAACTTGCGCAACTTTATCACATCACACGATATTACAGTGTGTCACACATTGTTTTATGCATCGTGCATCATTTTATGTGTTGCACGTTGTTTTTTGTTTATATATACAGGCTTCCTACAGCTGCTTCTTTATGAATGTGTCAGGCATTTAAGAGAGGAGAGGAGAAGAGAGGAGAGTTGTTGAGTTGGGTAATGGGAGTATGAGTTTTTTCAGATTTACTTAGTACGTTGTCTTGTCTTCTGTTGTCATTTGTTTCCTTTACCTTGGTCTTTTGTCTTCTTTGTTGGAGTGAAAGTTTTTGTTAGTTTGTCTAGTTTTTCTGTCTGGCTTTTTGTGTGAAGGAGTGATGAACAGTAGTGGTGGTACTGAGTAGGAGTTGGGTGGTGAGGAGGAGTTCTGGTGATGGTGGTTGTGAGGAATGGTGGTGTTGGTGGTAGTGGTGAGAGGTGAAGATAGTGATGGGGAGAAGTGATGGGGAGGAGTGGTAGTTGTGAGGACTGATGGTCATGAGGAATGGTAGTGGTGAGAAGTGGTGTGCTGGTGGTGGTGAGAAGCTGCAGAGGATGGAGTATGGGAGGTGTGTGGTTTGTGGAGAGGTGACTGGAGAGAAGTGTGAGGAGATGGACAGAAGTGATAGGAGGAGGAGTAGGGACAAGGGCAGATTAGAGATAAGGAGAAGGTAAGGCATAAGAAGAGGCAGTAGGGGAAGGGGTTAGGCAGGCAAGTGTGGCAGGAGGAGGATGGCAGGCTAGGGATAGACAAGAGGGCAGAGGGGGTGGGAGTTGGCAGGACAGGTGCAGGGGTGAGAAAGGGGAGAAAGGGAGGGCAACAGGGAGTAGGAGAGAGATTGAGGATAGTGACACCTCTTCGGAAGTGGCAACCCAAAAATCTGGTATGCAGGTGGACACGTCTAAGGGCCTTAAATATTTGGCATGGAGGACAATGAGATGCTCATCACTGAGGTCCTAGAGAACTACAGTCTACTCTTCAGGAACCATGCTGCAAAGACATCCAGGGTAGCCAAGGGAAAGATATGGTGCACCATTGTCTAGTCACACCCAACGGCTCTCACACACCAAATGTACTCCAGGCACCGATATGTAAACAATATAGCAAAATGCTGGTGTACCTGGTTTCTCTCTAGATACCTTTAATCCAGCTATCATACCACAAAGGGCTATATAATTTTGTAGGACCACTACTCGTAGGGTCAAGGTATTTTACCAGATTCTTTTTACAGTTTCAGGTCCTTTTTACTTTATTTTGTAATTTTTTAGTGATTTTTTCTTAGTGATTTTTCCCATAAATTTTCATATATTTTCCTTTTCAAACTGATGAAAGCTCCAAAGAATTACATTTAAAGTTAAAGTCAACGTAATGGCAAAGTCACTTTTTTAATCCCAATAACAAAATGATTTCCGCAGTGATACTCATCTGCACAGCCCAACACAATCGCGTTTTGGACCCCCGCTCTTAAGGTCCTGCTTCAGGGGAAAAGGATTCCATGCTTATTCCGTGACACTCCCCGGGGCAATCATCAAAAGAATATTTTTTCTACTCCAATAGCTGTATTCATCCAATAATGTAGATGCGAGCCCGACTTGGACTCGCACCATTGTCTAGGCCATATCCAGGCTCAGTAGAATCAGCAAGAATGGAGAGTAGGTTATCCACTGCTACCATGATATAAAGGCACAACTAAAAAACAAGGTAGCAAGCAGGATCAAGTATCAGTGACAGAGCCTCTTGCTCCATCATCCTGACCCCCATGGAGCAGCACTTATTTGAATGTCTGGGACCAGACATATTTGAGGGGATAGAAGTAGCCCTAGACATTATGCAAGCCAGGGCCAGTAAATTCACCTCACCTGTAAATGTCAAGTCTGCTACAGATGTACACATTTTTTGGCATAAGATGCTCACATTGAGAGATTGATGGATTGATGCAAAGTGCACATTTTATTCCAAGCATTACAAGTATACATCTTAGCATTTATATTTATGTCTTCTTCTTTGTTTCCAAAGCTCTTGCCTGGGAAACTTCCTGACCCAGCTGTCAAGCCCCCACAACCAGCAACACAGCTCCAGGGACCAGCAGTGCAGCAGCAGCAGCTCATACAGCAACCCTCCAATTGTATGCACAGGCACAATAGAGTGATGAAGTTGAGGAGTAACAGTTTCAGAAACCAGAGGAAGAGCACCAGCAGCTTTCACCCCTTGGCTCACCCCTGCAACTGGATATGAATCTTACTCTCTCCAGCCTCATACCTTGGAACCAAGCTGGCCAGTCCCCCCCTCACTCCAGCATGTCCATTCCCCAGACAGATCCTGCAGACACCTAGTCTGATGAGGCCACCAGCTCAGACATGCCAGTGTTGGTCTTGCAGACAGTGCCTCAGCCTTCACCAGCAGCACCAGTAATACCAGCAGCAGAGGAACAGAAAATTCACGTAACCATTGAACGCATCAAGAGGAGACACAGCCTACAACTACACCATATATGGGCAGAAACTGGTGCATCCTAGGAGGGCTCACATTAGGACCATCAATGCTTTCCAGGCACCCTCAACTACCAAAAGCAAAGCCTTACCACCATTGCCACCTCTGTCAAAAGTCTCACATCTGCTGTCTCCCTACTAATTGAAAGATTTCCTGAGCCTCTACCAGTGCTATCCCCATCCTCCCAGGAGTCAGTGCCATGCAGCAGTCCCCAGCTATTGGAATTGCCCAGGTATAGGACCTCCCAAAGTATGCCACCCCCAACCAGCCAAAAGCCCAGGCGAGGAAAAGGACCATGAGGTCCCCCCACCTCCAAGTAGTTAATGTTTAAAGGTAACTATTTTCAGTCAAAGATGAATTGTCCAACTAAGGCAGGCTGGTACTCACTACAGAGTTCCTGTGCTGGCTAGATGGAAGATGGCTGTTGGGCCCATCCTGACTACAGAGTTCCTGTGCTGGCTTGATAGACGAAGACTGCTGGTCCTGTCCTGACTACAGAATTCTTGTGCTGTCTTGCTGATGGAGATGGTTTACTGTCATCATGTGTAGTCCCCCTGCTTGTTTCTTATGCCATCCTCTGTGCTCTACTCATAGTCCTGCCTTCTTGATATTGTATCCAGTCACAGTCCTGATGCTGATGTTGTCTGTTCTCATCATGTCTCATCTCCTAGTCCCTTTGCTGGTGTCTGTTCTCATCATGTCTCATCTCCTGGTCCTGATGCTGGTATCTCTTCTCATCATGTCTCATCTCTTGTCATGCTGCTGGTATCTCTTCTCCTGGTCCTGCTGCTGGTGTCTCTTCTTATTGTGGGAATTATGTGCTTGCCAGCAAGCCATTTCATCAGGGTTTTACACTATCTTCCCTTCTCCCTGGCCTATGCGCTGAATAAAAGCATCACTTGTGCTTAAGCCTCTCTGCCTAGGAAAGGATACCTGACTATCATATATTTCTCTGGCTTGTGCTTGGCCCTGAATTCCTGGGGGAGGGGCTGGGTGTTCCCTAGTCAGAGGCAGGACAAAGTCAGGAGGTATAGATTTCAGCAGCCAATGAAATGATCCGTATACACCCCCTGAACCAAGCCAATGGTGTAATGACTCGTCTGTTGCTATGGGGAAAGTAGCCAATCATGTAATGACACATCATCTGCCTTTGTATGAATGTACAATAAAGGAGGACTCTGAGGTGTGCTCAGCTCTTCTCTTTCTGCCTGCCATGAAAGCTGCCTGATGCGTATTCATTGCCTCCATATTCTACATCTGGTGATCCCGCACGTGATATACTCCCTGCTCATTCGGCTGGACATAGCTTAGGTATGTACCGTTCAACAGATTTGCAATCGTAAGTATTTTTAAAGTACTTTTTAGTATTTTTTAAGTATTTTTCAGCAAGTTTGTTCCCCACATTCGTGAGCATGGGAAGTGATTTATCTGTACAGCAAAGGCTACATGCCAGAGAGCTGCAGAAAATCATCAAGAATCATTATTTCATCACCAGAAGGAAAAAAGCACAAGTCAGCCTGGGGGACTTAGAAAAATTAATAAGTGAAATAGCTTGCCATTGCCCTTGGTATTCAATAGAGGCTGGAACTCTGAATATCCAGGACTGGATTTTAATAGGCAATAGTCTTCATATGGTCCCCAGAGCTCCCATAAAGCAATTATTAATATGGCAAAAATGTACAGAGGCCATAGAACACATAGGAAAAAAAGGTTTCAAGACAGCATTTCCAAACCATGTGCTTTTAGAAGCAGGCAGACTCAATCAGAATACCCTTCCCCCATCTTATGTTCAATCTCCCTCAGAGACAGCAAATTCTTTGTATCAGCTCTCCATACCCACACCCAAGCCCATTCACACCTCTTCAGAAAAGCAGCCCTTGAGCACAATTGAACCACAACCTGGCCTGGGTGGGGTGATTAGCATTGAATGTCAGCAGAAACAGCAGAAAGAAAACTTTACAGGAGAAGAATTATTAGAAGGACTTCAAGCCTTTCTCATCACAGAAAAGACCCATGAACTAAGGGGGACATAATATGAAATAGAACATCTGGGGACACACATTCACAAGGCACCGTCCCCTACCATGGCTCCTGTGGCTTCCTCTGCGTCCACCTCAGAGAAAAGGCCCCAGGAAACTGTAAACACTGAGGTCAGAAAAACTAGCCTCCCTCCATCTTGCCTGCAACCCCCTTCCCCCACCAACCACTCCCTGTACCCTCATTTGCCATTGCCTGAGACAGTCATTAATTCTGCATCACCAATTTGTCCAGGTAAATTACCATCTCAAACCGCTGCTCCCAGTAACAATTTATGTGCCACGGTCAGCATGGGATTTCACCTAGAACATGGAAATCTCACAAGGGAGGAATTATTGGAAGGGATTCAAGCCTCTCCTATTACAAAAGGGATTAAAGAACCAGGTGGGGCAGCAATAGAGTAGAGTGCCGCCCGGAGTGCCATGAGAAGTGGCTATGCCCCCAAGTCTTCAAAGAAATCAGCATATAAGACCTTGGGCCAGGCAGCTGCACTCCTGTGTTACAAGCAAAGAAAATATCAATATGAAAAAAATGATTTAATTATACACTTCAATGACCTATTGCAGACCAGATTAAACAGAGTAATTGAACAAACAGGGCAGACTAAGAAATGGTTTCTGTTAATCTTTGATATTCAGTTACAAAAAATCTGCATACTTTGAGAGTATTTCCCCCACAGAAAGTGTATGCAGAACCTTATGTTAAAACTGTACTGAAATTTGAACAAATACCGTGTAAATTACATGTGAAAATTTCCCTTTTGCAAAGTTAACTTGGCTCACATTTAAAATGACTCCATTTCTCTGAGATTTAAGTTTATAGCAATTGCTTGAATTGCCAGCGCACAGAACTTGTATTCTTATTGTAATTTTCCCTATAGGAGAAAAATAGTATCTGTCTGCAAGGAATCAGCAAGTCCACAAGAAATCAGCAAATCCTTGCCAGCCATTGTCTCTGGATGATGCAATCTAGATTGTTAAACAATGCTATCTTTCAGTTCCTATTGACTGAAGGATTAATTTGTTGGGTGGAGTTCTCTGCGTTGTTTCTTTTCTTTTGAGAAACCCTGTTCCTCCCCCTCTTACTAACTCTTGGTAGCCATTCATGGGGGGGGGGGGGGGGAGAACTTTTGAAAAGAAAAATACTGGACTTAGTCCTGCAGTTTCTCTCCCTAGTTTCTATATGTTATAACTCAGACAGATCAGATCTCCTGCTGATCCAAATCTTTTCCCTCAACCTTCAATGCATTCCTGCACTAGCCCTTCCTCGTCTCACTCTCTTTCTGTTAATCTTTTAATACTTTCAAACTTCTTTCTGAGGTTACTGACAAGGACATTTAATAGTAGTTACAGTCACTTTAGCGTGCAGCAGACAGAGCTGAGTGAACAGCGTGTTTAATTTCCTATTCTAATAATTATATGAAGAAATTCTATTCTGATATTCCACATTGAAAGTAAGCTCAGAGTATTATTGATTGCAACCTGGAACAATAGTTGCAATCTATAAAGTAATGATGGTGTCTCCACTAGGAGGCACTATGCTATTCTACCAGTTATATTATATTATTTTAATAATTCTGTTGTATAATAGTTTTTATTTTTCAGATCTACAGCCCTCCTGTCTTAAAAGAAAATTCAGTTTTATTTTCTTTTTCACAAAATTTATACAGAATTCTGAACCTTAAAATTTTTACTGATAGAGGTTGCTACATCTAAAGCAATCCCTCCCAAGCCTTTTCTTGCAAGTCCAAATTGATTTTATTAAATTGAATAATAGAATTGATTTCTCCAAGGTTAAAAAAGTAAAAACTTCACTTTAATCCTTACCTTAGTAATTTTTTGCTATATGCCAGTTTTTAATATTTTCCAGATTGACACTGCCATGAGGAGATGTGAAGATGAACACTTTGCAGCTTATTTTAACATTTTTCCAACATTTTTCTAAACACCTTTTGACTTTTGATTTTTGATCCTTGATCTAATTTTGTTTTTGATACCTTTTTGGTAAGATTTTTAGCTCATATTATGTGTTATCTGTTGTCTGTCTTGATGCCAAGAAGACTATGAATGAACATTTGCAGGATGAATGAATGTGTCAGTTTTGTGTAAATTAATACTTGCAGGATGAATGAATATGTGTCAGTCTTGTGTAACATATGTTTAATATAATGTCTAATATACTTGTCATTTGTGACTCAGCTTACTGCAAATGACTTTTCCTTTAAATGATTAATTTACATTTCATGCTATTTTACTGAATGAAAATTGATCACTGCATAAAAACTTTCTTGATAATGGGACTACCCTCTGTTCTGAAAAATGGCTCTGCTTACTGCAGCCATTCCTTTGCATGAATTTTGTCAATAATTGAACATTACATACTTATTTGGCATCCCCTACAACACCACAGGGCAAGCCATTGTGGAGAGAGTCAACCATACCCTTAAGAGCTCTTGACAAAACAAAAACAAAAAGGAGGGAATGCCCCTGGATTTTCCCCTAAGCAGGACTGGCTAAACAAAGTATTGTTTTAAATCACTTTAAATCATCTAAACATATCAGGTTCAAATAAGACCACAGCCATAGGTAATCATTATGGGACTAGGGTTAGTCACCCACAGCCATCAGTTTTGTATAGAATATTTAATGTCTGGTACGGTCCCGTTCCCTTAAAATGGGGAACGAGGATATGTTTCTCTGCTTGCTTCCACAGGTATCAAGCCGTAGAGAGATGGAAAGGTGTCCAGGTCTACAGGACCCAATCCCAAACTTCTCCCTGAGCCTCCACAGCCCTCAGAAGGACAGAGACCGGACTCCTTGCAAAAAGCAGCACCACATGACCTGGAGACAGATCAAGGCCCTATCCGACCAATCTGCACAACTCTTGGAACAGCAAGGCCTTGAGAAAACTCCAGAGAACTTATTAACCGCCTTTTCTTGCCTGAATGCCAACTCATTAACAATTGTGTTCTGCACCCTCCTCCTTTGCCTTATTTCTCCAGCTATGGCGATTTCAGAACAAGGACTCTGACAGGACAACATGTACATCCTCGATGCACAGAACTTTTCACACCTGTTGAATCGAACAGACTGTTGGATCTGCACACACATGCCAACCCATGCCCGCGGAGAACTACTGATGCATGCTGTACCATTTAACCTTACAGTATGGACTAATTATCCTTTACAGAGAGGTGTTTTCATTAACTCTCCAGTTAATAATACCATACTACACATCGGCAGCTGTATTCAAGAGACTGCCGCTCTTTGTTGGGACTATGATACAGGGGATGGGGGCTTTGGATGGGAAAATATCCATATTGTAGCCGAACCATTGTATTAGAAGAAGTCATGATCAGGTCGTACTCTAATGTAACAGCATACCCTGAATTCCAAGAAAATATCACAGAATACTTGCATAGTTATACCACATATATGTACAATTGGCAGATTTCAGGATGTGCAGTGGGAGACCCAAGCAGGTGCAGAAAGTATAGAGGGGACGAAGGATTTACCCTTTGTAGTTATATAACCCAAATGATATGAATTACAGAGACTTACACATCCTAGCTAACTGGACTACTGCCCTATCTAATCAGACAGTCCATGCATTAAAACTACTCAAAACAGAAGTCTCTCAGATTAGAGAAGTAGCATTACAGAACAGCTAAACCTTAGACACTATTTTAGCCTTAAAGGGTGGTGTTTGTGCATTATTTGGATCTCATTGCTGTGTGTACATATCAGTTTATAAAGCAAACCTCACACATACCATAGAGCAGATAGAAACCATGGTTGATGATGCACCACTTTCAGGCAGAATACCAACTTCTCCATGGGATTGGCTATGGTCCTGGCTCCCTGATATTTCTGGTCTCAAAAGGGTGATTTATATTATAATTACTGTAATTGTCTTAATTATTTGCCTGTGCTGCTGTATTCAGTGCATACCCAACCTCATATCCATATTGAAACCTTGCTCTCAGCCCGGATACAAAGATGTCTTGTAAGATGCCTAATAGGGAATCCTGAGCCCTGCAGTGGTTGGCACACCACGCTGCACCAGCTCTGGGTGATATGGAGATTCAGGAGCTCAGCGGCGGCTGGCACACCACGCCGAATCAGCTTTCTTCCCTCCATATCCCCCTTTTCCTATTTCCAGCCCATACCAAGACATAACAGATTTCAGTAAGGGTCTAATGCTTTACTGAGCTGCCTAAACAAAAACAGAAAGGGTGAGTGTGGGAATTATGCGCTTGCCAGCAAGCCATTTTATCAGGGTCTTACACTATCTTCCCTTCTCCCTGGCCTATGCGCTGAATAAAAGCATCACTTGTGCTTAAGCCTCTCTGCCTAGGAAAGAATACCTGACTATCATGTATTTCTCTGGCTTGTGCTTGGCCCTGAATTCCTGGGGGAGGGGCTGGGTGTTCCCCAGTCAGAGGCAGGACAAAGTCAGGAGGTATAGATTTCAGCAGCCAATGAAATGATCCGTATACACCCCCTGAACCAAGCCAATGCTGTAATGACTCGTCTGTTGCTATGGGGAAAGTAGCCAATCATGTAATGACACATCATCTGCCTTTGTATGAATGTACAATAAAGGAGGACTCTGAGGTGTGCTCAGCCCTTCTCTTTCTGCCTGCCATGAAAGCTGCCTGATGCGTATTCATTGCCTCCATATTCTACACTTATCATGTCTCATCTCCTGGTCCTGATACTAGTAGGGATGTGAATAGTTTTTCTGATGATTGCAAATATTGTACGATATTTTCAAACTAGTCATGGTAGGAGTAATGGATGGCCGGCGCCTTCTTTAAAAATGGCATGGGCCATCCAGTGCTCCTACCATGTGACAGGGGCCTGCCAATGGCATGGATACCCTGTCACATGGTAAGGGCAAAGGGCCATCGGTGCCATTTTGATTAGGGGCAGCCGACGGCTCGAAAGCGGGAGATCGCTCCTGGGACCCACACTGGACCACCAGGTACTTTTAAAAAGTTTTTTGGGAGGTCGGGAGGGTGAGGGAAGCTAAAGGATGTGTTTTAAAGGGTCAAGGTGGGTTTGTTTTTTTTTATCGACACGGGCGCAGCCGATTAAAAAAAAAAACGATCATACCGCATGAAAAAAATTCCCCGATAGTCCCCGAACCCGGAATCGGAACCGATTCTGGTTCCGATTCACATCTCTCGATGCTAGTGTGTCTTCCTATCACATGTATCTCTTGCTACTGATGCTGGTTCTCCTCTCTTCTCATCCTGGTGCTGCCTCCATTCTGCCGTGTCATGTCCTGAGGCTTTTACCTCCATGCTGCTGTGTCTTCTCATCCTGCTGCTCATCCATGCTGCACTTTCCAGTCTGGGTCCTGCTGCCTTCATTCTGTGTTCACCAATCTTGATCCTATTGCCTTCTACTTGAACTTTGCTGTTTTTACCCTTAGGCTGTCCCCACTTTGAGTGCACTCTTTCAACAAGGACCATCTGGCCTTCTACTTGCCATCACATAGTTGCACTGGTATCAGCTATAACATTAGAGCTGTACAGAAGCTATTGAGTTGTCATGACTACTTTCTACATTCTTTGCCATAATCCTGAATTTGCAAAATAATTAGATGCTAATACTGTATATGTTATGTTGGCATTTGTAACTATGTATGTTCAATTCTACACTAAAAGTGCTGGTCCTTTCAGTTACAATGTCATGTGCTATTTGATCTCTTGTCCTTGGAAAATGTGATTACCAAAGACTTTGACTTGCTTTAATTCCATTGACTACAATTAGTTAATAAACTTGTTATATATTTTGAAACTTAACTTTCTGGTTGTGTCTTTTCCTTATGTACGTTTTTTCTTGAGTGTTCACTAAGACAAAGGTTTTGGACTCATATGACCTTGCATGCTAGAGTACCATTGGCCATTGTAATTAGCAAATGTCTTACATTCAAGACCAGAAGGCATTTGACAAAGTCCCTCATGAGAGGCTTCTACGAACACGAAAAAGTCATGGGATAGGAGGCGATGTCCTTTCGTGGATTACAAACTGGTTAAAAGAAAGGAAAAAGAGAGTAGGATTAAATGGTCAATTTTCTCAGTGGAAAAGGGTAAACAGTGGAGTGCCTCAGGGATCTGTACTTGGACCGGTGCTTTTCAATATATATATATATATATATAAATGATCTGAAAAGGAATATGACGAGTGAGGTTATCAAATTGCGGATGATACAAAATTTTTCAGAGTAGTTAAATCACAAGCGGGCTGTGATACATTACAGGAGGACCTTGCAAGACTGGAAGATTGGGCATCCAAATGGCAGATGAAATTTAATGTGGACAAGTGCAAGCTGTTTCATATAGGGAAAAATAACCCTTGCTGTAGTTACACGATGTTAGGGTCCATATTAGGAGCTACCACCCAGGAAAAAGATCTACGCATCATAGTGGATAATACTTTAAAATCGTCAGCTCAGTGTGCTGCAGTGTGCTGCAGCAGTCAAAAAAGCAAACAGAATGTTAGGAATTATTAGGAAGGGAATGGTTAATAAAACGGAAAATATCATAATGCCTCTATATCGCTCCATGGTGAGACCGCACCTTGAATACTGTGTACAATTCTGGTTGCCACATCTCAAAAAAGATATAGTTGCGATGGAGAAGGTAAAGAGAAGGGCTGAAGAGTTTAGGGCTGTTCAGCTTGGAGAAGAGACGGCTGAGGGGGGATATGATAGAGGTCTTTACACTTTTGAATAATAGAAGGACTAGGGGGCATTCCATGAAGTTAGCAAGTAGCACATTTAAGAGTAATCGGAGAAAATTCTTTTTCACTCAACGCACAATAAAGCTCTGGAATTTGTTGCCAGAGGATGTGGTTAGTGCAGTTAGTGTAGCTGGGTTCAAAAAAGGTTTGGATAAATTATTGGAGGAGAAGTCCATTAATGGCTATTAATCAAGTTTACTTAGGGAATAGCCACTGCTATTAATTGCATCAGTAGCATGGGATTGTAAGAAATCTGATGTGTTCTGCTATCTGGTGGGCGGAGCAATCAGATAGGAGTTAGCAATCTATTCTGGATTTGGTAGGGAGTAAGCAATCTGTAATAAATCTGATGTTAGTTAGACTGCGGAGATAACAATCTGTAATGAATCTCTGTGAGGAGTAACAATCTGATTTAGTTGTGGGTGGATCCCTGGGCCGGTGGCAGATGACCATGCCCCCGGGAGGATATCCCAAGAGGGACCACCGGCTAGGCTTGCGTATGGAGACAGACACAAATTAGTTATTTTATTAAACAGGTTTTTGAAACCACCAGAGGTGGCAGTAGTGAGCTGATATGCCCGGCAGGGCTGTAGTCCCTCAGGTACTAGAACAGTGATCCAGGATGGCTGAGCTGTTGAGAAACTGTAGAAAGTGTTTAGGCAGAGTAGGCAGAGTTCATGAACAGAACTAGATGACAAAACTCACATAAGGTCTCAAGGAAGCTCAGATGCTGGAAAGGTTTAGGTCCTCGAGGAGTGAGTACCTGGTTCCAGGGAAAGCTCTGAGAGAGCGATGGTAACTCACAATTGTATGCAGCAGCGATAGCTTCCAAGCAGAAGAGAATCTTCAGAGTGTCCAGGAACAATGGCCCTTGAGGAGCAAGTACCGGTTCCTATCTGTAATCTGAAAGTAAAAAAAAAAGAGCTAGGTCCCTGAGGAGCGGATACCTCTGGTAAGTCCGAGGAGGCAGAGTAGCTTGGGAGGTGTAGCCGAAGCAAACCCCTTACCTTTGCTAACTCAGTTTGATAGTGAAAATAGAGACCTTTAAATATTGGAAGCGGATGATGTCATCTCATGGGGATGCCCCTGAGGTTCGCACCCTTGCTGGTACTTCAATCAGAGCGTGAGCACGCACGTGCCCTAGGTCTTCAGGCAACATGGTGGATCTGCAACATCGAGCCGGTCTGGGGACGCTGGAGGGAGATGGCATGGAGATGCTGCTGCAGCCAGCCGTCCATCAGACCCGGAGGGAGTCGCCACAGAGGTAAAGAGGGCAGAGTGAGGACGTTGAGCAGCGACGGTCGCAACAGGGATCTTAGTGTTTGGGTAATTGCCAGGTTCTTGTGGCCTGGTTTGGCCTCTGTTGGAAACAGGATGCTGGGCTTCATGGACCCTTGGTCTGACCCAGCATGGCAATTTCTTATGTTCTTATGTTCTTATATTCTAGAAGATTTGGGAGGATGTCTTGTTTTTTTTAATCATAGACTGCATCTTTTGGGGTGGTCAGAGGATAGATTTGTGACTTTGCGGTGCCTGTGGCAGGCTACCCAAGCCTGATTATTATTTCAGGGTTCTGTTGATGGATTAGCTAAGGTGGTTGGATGGTCAGCACCAGGAACTCTTGGGTTGGTTAGGGCTGACTGTATACAGTCACTTCAGATGTGGCTCCTTGGTAGGCTACAGTGTGGGTTGCATGCTGAGACGGCATGGCCCTGTCAGAAGGTCTGCAGGCCTGATGGTCTGGTATGGACATCATTCTGGAGCATGGTAGATTACCAGTAGGGGCTTTGTTAACTGCAATGTTGGACACCCACATAATCAGTATTTATTATAGCAATAAAGCTGCAGAGTTTGTTTCCAAAATATTAGTATTTGTATATTATTGTGTCTTTATTGTAAGAGAGCAATGGCAGGAAGAGGCTATCTTAACTGTCCATGTTATAATGGTTTTCACAATATTTGATCTAGTGTAAAATTTATGCCAAATTTATTATAGAAGATAATCAATTACTTTCAAAGGGGAAAAGAATGACACAAGATTAAGACACATTTTGTATCAGAATAAATCTAACACAGACCTGTAAAAGAACAGCCCCTTTTTTTTTTATGGAGTCATGATATCAGAGGCCAATATTATTTTTCAATCATGATATCACATGCTATTTTCATTAATGTCATATTGGAAGGGTAATACAGGAGAGCTGAAGTTTCTTTTCCTGAAAATTCCCATTATTCCCCCAAAAACCTGGACTTTTGCCCATATTCCATTTTCCAAAAAAACTTATATTGTCCAAACATTGATTGATCTCATATGTTATCTGAAATCACGCCATTATCTAACATTCTTTTGTCTGAAAACTCCAAATTTCTGGAATTTCTAGTATGCAGAAAAACTGGATTATCTGGCATAAGTTTGGTCCCAACCATTCTGGATAAAAAGATATCCTATTACAGTATATACTTTAGTTTTACTCTAAATATTGACATCTCTATATGCACATTTTTTCAACTAGGTTGGAATTTACTAGTCTAATAGAAAATGGAAAAATGTTTAAATTAAATTTTGAATCATCTTTGCATATGAAGCAAAGTATGCCTTTTGTCTTGAAAAAGGATATGTCCACGCCTGATAAAAAATATAACTATTCAAGTGTTGCGCTGGAGGTGGACCCTTGACCTGGTGCAGGATTGGTACGACCCTCAAGGGAGGTCCCAGAAGGCACCTGCTGCCAGGAGTTGGAGCACACGAGGAGACAGAGGCAAGCTGGAGCTTCACCAATAACAGTCCGGGATTTCCGCGGGTTGGGCCCTAGGGTACCAGGACCACCTGGGCTTAGGTGGGTCTCAGAGGGTCTCCCGGAGAGGTAGCGGAGAGGTGTGCCTACCATGAGCAAGGGTGCACAGCTAGTGGAGAATAGGTGAACTAGACCAGAGCAGAGTATACCGGAGACCACTGGAAGGGAACCGGAACTGGAGGTTCTACGGACAGGATAGGCAGCACCTAGTGGTCTAGCTTGTAGAAGGCTGCAGTTAGCATCCAAGCAGGCAGGACTGGTGGTCACGGGAGAAGCAAATAGAGTGTCAGAGTAGAGCACAAGGGTCAAAGCCAGGGTATCCGTCTGAGGGTGGTTAGCCAAAGTAAAGGTCAGTTCCAGGTATCAGTCCGAGAGTGGTCAGTAGCAAGCAGGGGTCAATACCGAGAATCAGTCCAAGCGTAGTCAGAGGCAAGCCGAGGTCAGTACTGAGTATCAGTCCGAAAAGGTACAACCTAGGAAGCGGAGCAGGAACAGGAACAGATGCTGGAGCACAGGAAGGGCCATGGGAACACAGGAATGCAGGAGCACTGGAAACACAGGAATGCAGGAACGCAGGAGCACTGGAAGACACAGGAACACAGGAACATAGGAATGCAGGAACACGTACTGGAACAGGAATGCAGGAACACTGGAACAGGCAAGGAACAAGGAACGCAGGAACACAGGATGGCAACTAGCTTCTCAACAATGAGATGACCCGTTTGCCAAGGCAAGGAACTGGAGCCTGAGCCCTGCCTTATATACAGGGCTCAAGTATCGACATCATCGTGCATGGCAGAGGAGATTCCCGCTTGGCCCTTTAAAAGGTCAGGTGTTCCGCGCACGCGCGCCTAGGGGCGGTCCTGACGCCAGTGAGGACGCTGAGCCCCGATGTGAGGAGCAGTGCAAGGTCGAAGGCCCTGAAGGCCCGGGATGGGCCGCAGGATGCCGCAGATGCTGGGGACTAGCTGCGGCAGCGAGGGAGGATGGACCAGGCCTTGCGGAAGGGAGCTTGAGGTGAGCAGAGCCGGCTGTGGCACTGGTGCGGCCGGGATGCGCAACATCGTCAATGGATATAGTTATACTAGAAGCAAATTCTAGAAGTTTTGATGATATGTTATCAGTTCCTTGTCCTTAATATAAAGGATACTAATTACTGCAGCTGCTCTCTCTCCTGTGTTTCTGTTTCCTCAAGTAAAATAAAGCTCACCAAGGGGGTCATTTACCAGACGGATCGCATGCGATAAGGGACTTTTTGCATGCGATACCAAGATGGGGGCGGAGTCGGCCCCGGAAGAGGAGGAATCGGGGCATCACCGGGGCCGACTCCGCGAAGATGCCGCGGACGATGAAAAGGTAAGGGCCTTTGTAGCGTCCTATTTTGCGCCCAATAGCTACACCTTCTATGGTGGCGCTATTGGGTGCGAAACCGGCAGGGATCGCACCGAGGCGGTGCGATCACTGACGGCTAGCGCAGGACCGCCCCGCATTTCGGCCCCCCGCCCCTCATTACCTAAAGTATCGCAGGCCTGTGATACTTTAGAAAATGAGGCCCCAAGTGCCTTCACCAACCGAACATCACTTATTTCTTTGCTTATGGAACTCAATAATTATGCAAAATGACTAGTTCAAAACAACTCTGATTTTATGCATGATTCTTATTCCTCTTCCTTTTCTCTTGCTTAAATAATATACTTTGTCTATTTAAAAATATGCTTAGAATTTTTATTGTTTGTTTTAGTAAATTAAAATAAACCAAAGAATTGAGTTTAAGTTTTCGTTTAGCTTTTTAAAAAATATTAAATTACTCATTCTTTTTTTCCTTGATTAACTTAAACTGCTTTTTACTAAATTTCACAGATCTTTTGTTCTTTGTTTTTTATTCTAGTCATATATTTATATTCTCATACTGGTTGATTTTAAAAGCTCTACATGCGCCAAAGCTGGGAGATATGTGCGTGATTCAGCTTGGTGCGCACCACGCAGATTTAAAAACCAGAGCGGGTACGTGTATATCATCCAGTATGCGCAAATTTTTCTCAACAAAAGGAGTGGGGCATGGTCTGGGGATGGCATGGGTAGGCAGGAACTGCACCATGAAGTCTGCGCATGTTTATGTGCACAAGTGCGTGCCATGGTCCCCCTACCACGTAACTTTACTTCTGCTGTGGATGGGTGTATGTTGTGTAACAAAGAAAATTAGGCTAGTCAGTGGGGTTTTAAGATTCAGAACTAACAGGGTTAAAGGAAGGTAACTTAGCTAGTGGCTTTAGGAAGTCCTTTCCTTTACTGGGCCAAACTGGAAACAAATTGGGGAAACAGGTAATCGTGACAACACACGTAGCCACTAAAATTCTCCCCACTTAAGTGCTTGAGTTGCCATATGTGCATAGATGCGTGCGACAATATAAAATTGTATGCACGTGTATATGCCTATAGCTGATCTTATACCATGTGTTATCGTGCATATACTGTATGCGCATATGTTATAAAATTGCTGCATCCATGTGTGCACACCGGCAAATGCATACACATGTGTGCCTGCGCACAGGTCTTAAATTTTACTTCATAGACTATATTTTCATAGACTATATTTTCTCTTTATCAACAAAAGAAGTTTGCCAGATGTTCTATGATGAGTGAAACATCAGACAAATCTGAATAAAATTGATTACATTTGGATTGGAATACAACATCTGTCTCATAAAAATAGATATGCAGTCTATTTTAAATTGTATAAATTAAAGTTTGCCATATTTTGGAAAGAAAGAAACATCAAACAAAGCTCTTGATCATTGTTTAAAGACAAACATCCAGATTATCTTGTGTGTCGATGTGAAATTAGTGGGTTGACTGAATAAATAGCCTTTCTATTTTCTAGCAGACACAATATCTACTGTGGTATTTTAATTATTGTTATTATGCAGTCCATAATTGGTCAGGTAGTCTCACTTTTTATTTTGAAGATTTTTTTTTTAAGTTTTATAACATCCCACAAAGGGCCAGATTTTCTTTGTACCAGAGTTCATTCAAATGGTGGGGATTTTGTACTACTTATTGCAAAAAATGACTTTAAATTATAAGCTACAATTTGTAAAGTTCAGTGCTATCTATGGAAGTTTAATTGGATGTCTTTTCTTGACTGCAATTGTTTCTTGTACTATCAATATTTGAAAAGCATTTTTATTACAGAAAATTATGCCCATTATTTTGCTTAACAAAAGCAAATACATATTGTAATTAATTGTAAAGTTAGTGAATCATCCATTGAAATGGCTGCAGAATCAATGGGATTGCTGTTAGAATTATGAACCCCAAACCAGGGTGGAAGTTTAGTAATGTTTTCTATCCTTTCTCCAGCCCTTACAATAGACATTCTTCCATCAGCTGCCTCAACTCATTATAAAATAAACTTTTCTTGTGTTTAGGATGGATATAGCATTCCAAAGCTGCCATCCCTAAGCCTAAGGCTGAAAACTTTAAACGAGGGCAATTTAGAACTATTGACTGGGCAAGGAAGAAAGGAATTTGAAGAGTCAAGCAGTAAGTTCTCCATCGGGTTCAGTCAGGTACAGCAGGAGGGGAGAGATGATGTTATGTGTTCCATGCTGTAATCTGCACTGATTGCTATTTTCTGGGTTTTGCAGAACATAAATGTTTTAATAAATAAAAACAAATTATAAAATAAAGGAAACTATCTCAGCAGAACACAGCAAAATCAACAGTCAGAGTGAAGAAACTGTACAGAGAGTGGTAGTACAGTGGCAGAAAGAAGCCTCAACAATGGGTCAGTGGCAGTGAGTGACAGCACCTATGCCAGATCATCTGGAAAGGGAGCAGACGCAAACTGGGCTGGATTCCAGTAAGCAAGAATTGGGAACAGCAACAACTTGCTCAAGTATCAGTTCCAGACAGATGGCTTCCAGTCATTGGCATTACTTGGAGGAAGCCAATCTCTCATTTTTCGCATGATAAACCAGCAGTGACTGAAGCGAGGCCAGAAAAGCAGCAGATTTCCTGTAACTCTACATTCTCCTTCCCCACTGTCTGCTTACCCACTGTGCCTTATGGCAAAGGCAGCAGCTGAGCTTGATCAGGCAATGAGCGTAATCACTGAACTATAAACCACTGCTGCCACCCTGCCACTAGAGTATTCAGAATATCCTTCAGATCCAGAACTAATCCAGGGTGGCAGCACTGGAACAGTATGGAGACCAGAAAGGTATGGAAGTTGTAAGGCCAGGATTCATAATGGGAGGAATAGCAAGAAGAGTATCAGTGATCCCCCGATAGCATTCAGCTGGCATTTGGAGAGTGGTACTACAAAAACAATGCAAAGGCTGAAGCATGTAAGCTTCTGTAGCAGATATACAAATAATATGAGAAACATGATTCCCATTGATTATATTCTGCTGAAATGTTTTCCTTATTTTTTAATTGTGCATGAAATTTCTTTGGGTTCACTTGTGAGCTCTGGTAATCTCTTCCAATGTGCAAACTGCAGGGGGAGTTAGGCTGTTGTAACTGTTTATTTCCAAAAATAACTATAGGTCCTTATTTCTTTTGTTCAGTTCTTTATCATAACATGGAACTTAAAATAATGGAAGCAGCATATTATTTTGATATTTTAAGTCAATTTTGAGCATGAAAAATTTGTTGGTGAATTTAATTTTCCACCCTGTGTTTCTCCCGCTTCCTCTCCCTCTTCAAGCTGTCTTGGGTCAGAGATAATTAAGTTCCTTCTGATCAAGTAATATGTGCTTAACTTCTCTGTTTAAATAGGCACAAAAAAACCCCACCAAAAATTGTGTTTTTATCCTACCTTCTTAAGTCTGACTTGCATTTAGCTTTGACTGGATGTTGAAGTAAATCAGGGAGCTCAGGATCCAGTATTTTAGAAGGCTGCAGGGCTGCATTTCTGTGGTTTTATTAGCAGGAGAAATGTAGTTTGTTTGCATTTTGTGTGCTTTACTTCATATGTTTTTTTAAAAATTGACATTACATTGACATTAAAAATTGAATGTTACAGGACTACTTGTCCTGTAAAACAAAACTGATATCAATTATTAAGAAGCTCCTTCTTACTTCTGATAAGCTGACCAGCTAATAAAATCCTGCTGACTGTTACTGACTGACTAGTAGGGATGGAACCTTTAAAAAATGTTACTGGGGTTTTGTTTTCAGTCCAGGAGCAAGCCACTTTGGGCCCACCACCGGATGGTGTTTGTTTATGTTTGTTTAGTCAGTTTAAGTATGGCAAGATTAAGTATGGCAGGTACAAGATTTGGAGGGGGCTACGGTAGGGCTAGGGGGTGGGTAGGTTAGGGGTAGAGGAAGGGAGGTTAGCGTAGGGTGTTGGAAAGTTCCCTCCCAGTCTGCTCTAGAGATGTGCATTTGTTTTTGCCGAATTGGAAAATTTCAAAGAAATTGTCCAATTCGGCATGGGTCAGATGGCCCAAATCCTGAGACGGATTTTCCCCGAACTTCGGGGAAAATTTGTTGTTCGGATTAGCGCGAGGGGGGGAGGGCACATTTATTTAAAAAAAAACCCAAACCCACCCCAACCCTTCAAATGTACTTAATTATAACCCCCCCATAACCTGCCTAAAATCCCTGGTGGTCCAGCAGGGGTCCCGGGAGTGATCTCCCGCTCTCGGGCCATCGGCCGCCAGTAAACAAAATGGCGCCAGCCGGTGGCCCTTTGTCCTTACCATGTGACAGGGGCTATCGGTGCCATTGGTCAGGCCCTGTCACATGCTAGGAGCAATGGACAGCTGCGTACAACCTGTGCCTGCCTTGAGGCAGGTGCAAAAGGTAAAATAATGATTTTGGGGGGCTATGTTAGGGCTAGGGGGCAGGTAGGTTAGGGGAAGAGGAAGGGAGGTTAGTGTAGTGGGTTGGAAAATTCCCTCCCTCTGAATTTGGAGCGGACGGGGGGGATGGGACTGAGGAAGGCCGCACCCCCTTGTGCGTGCTGACCCCCGATTTTATAACATGCGCGTGCATGTTATAAAATCGGGCGTCCATGTGCGCGTGCCGGGTAGTGCACGCAAATGGACTTGCGCACACATCTTTGAAAATTTACCCCTTAGTTTAGTTGATAAGGAACGATATTAAATTTGAAGTAAAATGCTGTGACAAATGCAGAGAAGAGAAATACAGGGAGGTTATAACCATTGTAAATTTATCAGCTGATTTTAGAATTTTAGCAAGAATAATTAATTATAAATATCCAGAGAACAGGTGGGCCTTATTTAAATATTAAGATGTGATATGTGAGACATATGTTATTTGGAGGTAATGCTAGACTATGATGAACAGTGAATAAGCAACATTCCTGAGAACAAGTCCCTAGGTATGAAACAGGAAGGATTGTTAAAATGACAGCAGGTAAGCCAGGTATCATACATTATGCTGGTTTAAGTTGGCAGATAGGAAACATACAATCAATGATGCAGTCAACTCAGGGAGTTATATTTTTTTCAGCATTAAAAACTGAACTTGGCAGGCATATATATGCTATGTTGTGGTTGGAAATCGAGAGATTATGCATATCCAGTAACTGGACACATTTACGATTCAGCATGGAGCCTACAAATAAACCACCTTCACAAACTGCTTGGAGCAGGAAAACAATGCAAACAAGAATGATAGTTTAAATGATTTGCTGCAGTTTCTACAGTGATGGGGTTTTGCACTCATTATAATAACATTTAACAACCTTTTCTTGATTTTATTCTGTTTCATAAATATTGACAATCTGATTTATACTTACATTGCCTCCACCTGTCAGCATCTTACTATTAGGTATTTAGCATTTTCTTAAAAGTATCAAATTTGTTCATGTTAGTAAAGACACTTTTCCTTTTCATTTGTTTGCTCTACATTTGTTTTTAGGTTTTGTTTTTCATAATTCTTTTGAGTTTGCATATATTACCATTTTTTTTTTAAATTTTGCCCAGCAACACTTGCCTAGGAATGATTAAAAGTGTTGTATTTTGGAAGCTAAGCATAGTTAGTCCTAGCTAATATCTGAATGGAAAGATATCAGAGAAAACAGGTACTGTAGCTAGCAGAAGGTCATAGATGACCTCTGAAATATTGTTCTCCAAAAAAGGTCAAAGGCATTTTGACGAGGCTGAGGTCACTTTATTCACAATACATTGAAAAAAGATTGATAAACTGCTCATCTCATTTAATTTACATATGTGGTTGGATATTTATAATTTCACTTTCTTTTCATGTTGGTTTTTATCAGAAGTGGAAGAACAGGCCATGCTAATCAAAATGCAGACAAGGGTAATGGAGTACTGTGTACTGTAGAATTGTTAGGAAAGCCACATAAAAAAAGACAGGTTAAAAATGAAAGCAGCTCCATAATGTGGAAGAGTAGTAGCGTTATAGAAATAAGTAGCAGTAATAATAGTTGTAGTAGCTTAGCTTTAATACGACACGGTTGCGGGCCAAGGTTGCTGAGGGAGTAAATTTAAATTACTTTTTAAAAAACCTAAGAAAAAACAGGGTTTCAAGGACATAGGTCATAGCGCATTTAGCATGAGTTTCTTTTTTTTTTTTTTTCTCAAACTCATTGATTATGAGCATGTAACAAAAAATTATTTGTACTCAATAAATTATTGAAGGGCTGAGATAGATAGCAAACAATTAAAGGTCAGAACATCCCCCTCGGTGTCCGAAAGAGGATGCTGAAGGAGTTCACTGATGCACTCTATAACAGTCCACACAGGTTGGGACTCTTTTTGGAAAAGAGACAGCTGAGCGGGTAACATGATAGAAGTTTATAAACTCATGAGTGGATTGGACTGGGCAAACAAAGGATGATTACCTTTCAAATAATATTACAAGGGGGTTCCATAGAACAAACTAACAGCTACAAGATTTAAAACATATCACAGAAAGTACTTTTTCACTCAGCACACAATCAAGTTGTGGAATTTGTTGCTAGTGGATGTGCTTAAGGCGACTAGTGTAATGGGCATTAAAAGAGAATTTTTTTATTTTTTTTTATATAGCCAGTTAAGAAGTGGATGCAGCTAAATATTGGCTAAGTTAGCTGAACATCTTTGCCCTGCCCTAGAATACCTTTTTTTTATCCGGCTAAATTTTAGCCAGATAAGTGCTCAGGAATCTTCAAAAGTCGGCATTTAGCTGGATAACTTACAAGAAATCCAGCTAAATGCCTTTGAATATGGACATCTTTGTTTCTAGTAACTCCTACATGATCTGCCAATCAAGAAGTCTCCCAAATGATGTTTTTAAGCAGTTCTACTTGTTTATATTTTATTCTCTTAAATATTTAAAATAAGAGCATAATGTATCCAACTCATAGACCTGTGTATGAATTGTTTTCCATGTGTAGAGATCCCTACTTAGAACAAGTTCAGGAGAAAGCCACTTTATGTTCTGGGAGGAAACACAACAACAGTATCGTGGGTTTATAGTAGCTCTCCTATGTGGATGAGAGTGGGTGGCGTGTTCCTCTGTTGTATAAGCTCTGAGCACTGCTTAGGGTGTGGATTTTTCTGTTTCCTTCCAAGGGGCATCATGCTTTAACTGTGCCATGATTTTTCTTTTGTTTAAGATTTAAAGCTTCCATGGAGCTTATTATTTTTGGACTGAAGTTTCTGTCTACTCCCACAATTTTCTTTTCCTATTTTTTTTTTAATTGGGTGTAACCCAGGCACCTTTCCAGGTTACCAGTAAGTCCTGGGATCATATAGAGTAGTGCAGTTAAAGGAAGATAATTCGGGGGAGGATCCATTTATTTGGCAGCCCTCCCTCATTGGGGCTGTAATGGATATCACCTGCAGGAGGTTTTATAGCAGAGCTCCTCAAAGGGCTCTGGGGCGGTCTTACTTGCAATTCAGAGAGGAAGGTTGGAGTTTTTCTGAGTTACATTTTGGGCCTACCTGGAGCCTTGGAAGCATTCTGTGATCTGGGACTGGGCATTTCTGCTGTGCTCTCCTTCTGAGGTACAGAAGATTTGGACTTTGAACAGTTTGCTTGCTGAATACCTGGGCCTGGGCTGAGACATAGGGACTGGGGTGGGGAACCCTGTTTTGAAGATGGCCAGGGTTAGGGAAAACCTGCCATTCTGAGGTGATGACCCACTGCAAGGGAGAGCCAGTGTTATTTCCTTTTTTTGACAGAAGAAAGTTAATTTTCAAGCTCTGGGAGGAAGTGTTGTCTATTCCGTTTCCTACCCATCAGTGGACCTGAGAAACCTGCAATTCCCTCAGGAATCCCTTCCACTAGGGATCCCATCAAGATCTAGTACATCTAACTGTAAAAAATCATTTTTAATAAGAAAGGATACCCAATCAGAGTCTTCACAAAAACTTAGGAAGAGAAATAAATTTGCTCTCTGTGCAGAGATAGATTTTTGCCATCTGGGAAGGGCTTCTCGCCTACTCAAGGGGCTCTAACCAAGGGAGACCACTGATCTGCCTAATCCAGGAGGGTGGCTGGATTCATGGCCTTGTTAAAAGACTGTTGCACAGATAGAGGACACTGAATTGTAAACAAAGAAAAAGAGAAAGAGAAATAACTATGGAGCTGGAGACTCAGTAGCGTTGTACTCACTTGTAGAGGCCAAGATTCCACTAGATGAGAGGTCTGGCACCAGAGCAGAGGGCAGGCCCTCGAGGAGTGAGTACCTGATTCTGGCGAAGCAGTACTATAGAGAGAGATATTTTTCTGTACTCACTGATGGTGACTGTAGTTAGTTCTTCCAAGTAGAAGGTAGAGGTTGCAGGCAGTGACACAGGGAACATGGGCCCTCAAGGAGCGAGTACTGGTTTCCTGATAGCACCTGAAAGAAGCAGAGAGACCTCCAAGGAGTGGGTACCCCCATTAGTGACCCCAAAGGGTAGTAAGAGTTCCAGTTAGAGCTGGAGTGGCAGAGCAGCATAGGAACGGAGAGTGAATCCCATCCTTATGAATTCCGTTGCTAACTCAATGAGTTAGCAAATGTAGTAGGCAGATATAATCTGATGTCGTGACGTCAGAACAGGGTGACGTCCCTGAGGTTCGCGCCAACGTGGAAATAAAGATGAGGATGGCGTGCGCGCGCGCACCCTAGAGGTACCTTGAAGGAGAATGGCGGGAGGCAGCACCAAAGCTGGTCTGGGGATGCCGGAGAGGGCGGCAAACAGACGCCGTGGCGGCCATCAGTCCAAGGTGAGTGGGAGGAGCCGCAAGTAGAGAGAGGTAGGTGGGGCAAAGCCGTCAAAGACCGATAGACGCAACAAGTATACAGCACACAGTGTCTAGGAATTCACCTCACCTATGGAATTCAGGAGAGGAAGTCAATCACCCCGAACTGGGATCTGAGAGGACTTCTTTCTTCCCCCAGTCAAAAGAATGCACACCTTGGGAGGTAAGGGAGACAGAAGAACTAGCCAATGTCCTTGACCCAAAGAGACTATAAATAACTATATGACCCCAACCATGCAGGACACGCAAGCTGGGTTGGGGGTTACATGACTAATTGAGTTCTGAATACCTATTAATTAGGGACTCAGTTTAGCTTTTTCTTTGCTGCTCTAACATCAAAGGGACAGTTCCTTCCTGAGAAGGAACCTGAAAATCATCAGTATCCAGAGGAAGTATGACTTACAGCCATTGAAAGAAGAAGGAGAAAGGGGAGAAATAATTGAGATGGATCCCCTATAAGACTCATGAATATCTACTATCTGGAGAAGAGGAGTAAAGGGAGCATCATGACATTCTGATATTGGAAGGGAGAGGAGTAGAGTGGAGAAGTAGCCAGTGGTTAGAGTAGTGGGTTATGAACCAAGGAAGGCAGGGTTCAAATCTGCAAGTCATTTTATCCTCCATTGCCTCAGGTAAAAACTAACAGGATCATTCATCACACTATGTTAAGGGATCATTGCACGCTAAACGGGGTCTAGCACATGATGCTTACTGCAACATGTGTTAGTATTTAAATATGATAATATGCAAAATCATAAATGTTATGCAAATGAAGGACTCCTACTACATTTTGCGGTAAAATATCACATACTACCACTGGATTTAATGTGGGAAATAACACCTCTTTGATTTGCAGCAGGATGGCAAAAAAGTTTTTATCATGCCATGTTATTGCAGGATAGTGGCAAGTATCGCACTCGATAAAATAAGGCCTTCTTTCTGATATATCTACACAGCACACAGCCCTGGTGAGCCAATAAAATTGCCTTTTGTTAACTGCTCTATTTTTCTAAAGCCAAAATGTTAGGGGGAAGTGTACAAATAGAAGGAAAATGGTAGTTTCATGCTGATCAACAACAACAACCACAACAGGCAAGGGAGGTACAAATGCCTCCTAGGAAAGTACCCACACTATAGCCAGAGCTGCAAACCCTGTTGGTAGAGCATGATGGCCAACATCGGGGCTTGCCATGCAGGAGGATATGCAGGTGGTACAGGGAGTGCATCTCTCATTCCCTACACCACATTGTTGGGATGACAGAGGATCATGTGATTATGAGGTATCGTCTGAGCTGTCAAGAACTCAGAGGGAAGCTAGATCCAGTCACAGAAAGGTTCCATACTATTCCATGTCTCACCAAACTATTGTACACCCTGCATTTTATGGCATCTGGCTCATTTCAAACAATAGTTGGGGTCATTGGGGGAATGTCATAAATATATTTTTCCCACTGTATGGGCCAGGTCATAAGAGTTGTACCTAGCCACATTAATCATTACATGAGATTCCCTTGTGAAAGACAGAACTTGCTGGACTTGAAGAGAGGTTTTTATGCCATAGCAAATGTTCTGGAAGCTATTGACTGCACTCATATATCCCCATCACATGGAGGAGATCTACCGCAACAGAAAGCTCTTCCACTCCATCAATGTGAAAGTGGTCTGTGATGCTTGACTGTGCATCCTTGATGTGGTCACCAAGTACCCAGGAGCTGCACACTATTCCTTTATACTTAGGCAATCTGGCCTGTTTGGCTTTATTGTGATGGTTGGCTAATAGGTAAGAGCTGTGTTTCTTTCATCCTTCTCCAGCTATATGCTTGCAGCAAACGGAAGTGACATGGGGGCTGTCAGAGATGTGACTGCATCAGTTAGATGACAAGTGGCTTGCACAATTAGGTCAACAAGCTGTAGTGCCAGGGAACAGGTTTCTCTCTCCATGCTGTAGAAGCCTGCTAATGTGGCTAGGCTTAAAGTGCAGTTTCAATCCTTATGACTGCTACTTAGCATAATCTAACCAAGGAACTCAAGCCAGAATTCATGAAGGGGCCAATTCAGTAAAGTCTGTGGGAGAGCGGACGAACGCCCGCTCTCCCGGCGCACGCACAGGCCACTCGCCTGTACGCACGATTCTGTATTTAAATTAGGTGGTGCAGTAGAAACGGGCAAAAGGCAGCGCTAGGGACACTAGCGCGTCCCTAGCGCCTCCTTTTGACCCGGAGCGGCAGCTGTCAGCGGGTTTGCCAGCCGACACTCTATTTTGCCGGCATCGCTTCTCGAGCCCGCTGACAGTCACGGGCTCAGAAACCAGACGCCGGCAAAATTGAGCGTCCGGTTTTCGGCCCGACAGCCACCGGCCCATTTAAACTTTTTTTTTCTTTTTTTTACCCTTCGGGACCTCCAACTTAATATCAAACTAACAAAAACGTTCACACCAGATCAAGACAATAGACAAAGGAAAAGGGAAACATGAGGAAAATAACACGCTATGCATAAATAAATATGATGTGTAAAATGACTCTTCACGCACTGACACTATGTAAGGTGCGCTGATGCAATGCACGATGCGCTGACATAATGTGCTTTGCAAAAATTGCCTTTGCAATGCTATAGACATGACATCCTAACCACGCCCATTTTTTATCGTGGGAACTATTTCTGTTTTATTTATAGCAATTTGATAAATCTAGGCCTCTGTTAGCCAACAACTGAAAGACAAATTGTTAAAATCATTTCATTCTTCACAACTTTTACAAAAATTTGATCCAACTTAGTGGCATCCTACAGAAAGCAATACTTGTAAATCCTATTGAAGTAAGTGAAAAAAGGATAGCACTATGATGAAATCTATGAAATATGGCAGATCAAAAATAGAAAGGCTCCAGTCTCAGTGCTTGATGAACATAGAAAACAGACTACAAGTAATCAGGTAATGAAGATATAGAAAATGTGTATCTATTAACCTTTGGAAGTTGAATATATGTCCATCCTCTTCACCCCTAAGTTCCTCCCCTTACCAGTTTTCTGGTGAATAATAAGGAAATGATGAATGATTATCTTTTCTTTTGTGTGTGTGTATGTGTGAGTGGAGGAGGGAGGTAATCAGGAAATGTTTGCCTTAAAAAACCTTAATCAGTGCAACCTCACAGAACCTCTAATTCACGGGCCAATACAGTAAAGTCCGCGGGAGAGCGGACGAACGCCCGCTCTCCCGGCGCGCGCACCAGCAAAGGGCCGGTGCGCGCGATTCTGTATTTAAATTAGGTAACGCGGTAAAAATGCGGAAAAGGAGGCGCTAGGGACACTAGCGCATCCCTAGCACCTCCTTTTTGACAGGAGCAGCGGATGTCAGCGGGTTTGACAGCCGACGCTCAATTTTGCCGGCATCTGTTCTCAAGCCCGCTGACAGCCACGGGCTCGGAAACCGGATGCCGGCAAAATTGAGCGTCCGGTTTTTGGCCCGACAGCAGCGGGCCGAATTCAATTTGTTTTTTTTTTATTTTTCCGGACCTCTGAATTAATATCACTATGATATTAAGTTGGAGGGTGCACAGAAAAGCAGTTTTTACTGCTTTTCTGTGCACTTTCCCGGCGCCGGAAGAAATTAGCGCTGACCTTTGGGGCGGCGCTAATTTCTGAAAGTAAAATGTGCGGCTTGGCTGCACATTTTATTTTCTGTATCCCGCGCGCATACCTAATAGGGCCCTCAACATGCATTTGCATGTTGAGGGCGCTATTAGGTGTCGCGGGTTGGACGCGCGTTTTCCTCCCCTTACTGAATAAGAGGTAAGGGAAAACGCGCGTTCAAGAGCAGGCTAACAGTGTGCTCCGTCGGAGCGCACTGTACTGTATCGGCCTGTCAGAGAATATAACTTTTGTAGTTGATTTTATTAGCCTATTTTCTGAAATTGCTATATGCATGAGTATGAATATTTATGAGAGTTTAGGATATGTATGTTTGAAACAAAATAAGAAATCTTAGCAAAAATGTTCAATTTTGTTTCTAAGTAAAAGGAAATAGCAGCCCTGGCCAAAACATCCCATGCTGACATTTTAGAAAGCTCCTTCCCCAGGACTGGCATCCAGACCCCCACACCTTCCCCCAGGGCTAAGGCAGCTAGACCCCCACAACTCACTCTATCTTAGGCTATCCATGGGTCTATGGTGGATGAGCGATCACCAATTGATCCTGCCCTATGGGCATTGTGCTTGAAAATGGCACCAGCTGACTATGGTTCAGTCAGCAGCAGTTCAAAAATAGGGTACACACAGGTAAAATTATATTTGGTTGCTTTAATTTCATTCATTCTCCCAGTGACTTTTTCCATGTTTGCTTTCTATTTCCTCATTTTTACTTTGCTGGAAGTCATAGCTTACTGCAGGACTGTTATGTTGCAAAGTTTTGGGATTTTAGAAGGAAAAGTGGTCTGTGTGCACCTGATGCCTTGAGGCTTTGTTTTGATAATATTTGTCAAATTATTGATTATGTATGTTTTTATTTGTGTAAGCTGCTTAGAGCTGTGGTATAATAGGTGGCCTACAAAAAAATAAAACAAATAAACATCTGGTGCAAGGCAGCAGGATAAAATACAGTCCTACAATAAGTGAAATGCTGATGCTGTACTATGATGTAGAGTATACAGGTTTACTGAATGCATAATAATAAATATCATTACTTGCAGACTTTTAACTCCTCTACTTTTATATAATGACTTGTGCCTTATACTTTCTTCAAGAGAATGTATTTGTAGGCGCAGCTGCATTAGGTTTTATTTCAGTTGGTTAAGACAGTTTTTTACAGTCACACAGCCTCTGGCAGTCTTACTAAAAGAATAGTTTGAAAAATAATAAAGAGCAAGCATTAATTCATAAATACTATTTTGAAAGGGCATGTTGTGATGTGTGAAGCCTAGTTTGAGCTATCACATTCCAATTTGCTTGTTCATAAAGAGTTTCTACCAGTCTATTCAGGATGAAGAATCTTTAAGAGCTTTATTGCTGCATTGAAAAACTTCGTTCAAGCCACCAGCTTGCATTTGTAGAGTGAAAGAAAGAGATTATCATGCTTTAAGCCAACATAATCATATGAACAAAATGATATTGGAAGGTGTTGTTCTCTTCCAATCTGAAAACAAACTTATTTTTAATCTAAAGTAAAAGTGTTATTGTTTATTAAAGCTTAATTCTTGTAACACCCTCAGGCCAGGTACAAATGCTTTTATAATCAGAATGTTCTAAACGGAATTTTTCCACTGACAGAACTATGTAGGAACTTGAGAAAGATGTTTGTACAAGTATAATATGCTTATACTGCAACAGCAGTTCTTATACATTTAATTCTGTCTAGTGTAACAACATATTAAAATGCTCAAGACACCCATTCTATGGTAGGCTTAGCACAAGCAATAAAAAGCACTGCTTAATTGAATTTTCAAAGAGCACAATGTAACACTTAGCTTTCAAAATCTATCATGGTGTTTATATAGTAAACAAACAATGCTACAAACTAATAAACATAAGTAAAACTGCTGACATGTTTATTTGCATGGTATAACCAGAGTTACATAATGGCATACAAAGTACTAGACTAAGCCAGATCAGAAGGTCTCCTAGCCCAGCATCCTTTATCTGAGAATGACAGCAGCATATGTACATGGTTTAAAAACAAAAAACAGGGGCTCCCGGGGCCCCCCTCCCTCCAGTCTGTAAAAATTCTAGGGCTATGGTCTCTCCTGGCCGGCACTTACCCAGTCTGGAGAGGATCCACTGGCAAGGCCTTGGATCAGGCTAAGCCTTGGCCTTGCATAGACAGAGGGCACAGTAGGTCACCATGAACTCAGCTTACTCAAGGCCAATGCGTCAGCTGCACCCAGGCCAGGGCCTGGCCTGAAGGCAAAGTCCTGATGCCTGGGCCTTGGCCTAGGCTGGAGCCAAAATCCAGGCCAGATGCAGGGGCCTTGGCCTGCTCCCAGACACTGCGACCCAACCCGGAGGTCAGATCCCAATGCTGGGCCTGGGTGCAGACCCAAAACTGCGACCCAGAGGCTGGGCCTGATGCCGGGGCCTTGGCTTGGATTCAAGCCCAATGCCACAACATGGCCCAGAAGCCAGGTCCCAATGCTGGGGCCTCAGCCCAGACCTAGGCTCGACACCAAGAACTGGCCTGGAGGCAGGCCTCCTGGAGCTTAACTCGGCTTAGGCCCAGTGCTGGAGCCCAGGCCTCACAGCTGCTCCTTCACTGTACTCTTCTTTCTTCTGATACCATCTATTGGGTAGAATGCACCAGAGTTAATTAACTCCAGTGCAACCCCAGCAGATGGGATTAGAAGAAAGAAGATAATGAGGGAGCAGCTGTGAAGCCTAGGCTCTGGGCCTGGGCCTAGGCCGAGTCTCAGGCATCAGCTGCAGGCCAGGCCCTGGTGTTCAGCCTGGGTCTGGGCTGAAGCCCTCGCATCAGAAATAGCCTCTGGGCTGGGTCATGGTGTCAGGACCCAGCCTCTGGGCCAGGTAATGGCATCTCATCTGGGTCTGGGCCAAGGCCCCAGGGTTGGGACCTGAAGTACAGGTCAGGTCATGGTGACGGGTCTGGGTCTAGGCTCAAGCCTAGACTGAGATCCAGGTGTCAGGACCAGGCCTCCAGGCCATGTTGTGGTGTGGGTCATAGGTTATGGCTGAAGTCCCATCATCAGGGCTCAGCCTCTGGGCCAGATCACAGCATCAGGCCTAGGCCTGGGCTCCAGACTAGGCTGAGGCCCAGGTTTTGGGACCCAGTCTCCAGGTTGGGTCGCAGCATCGAGCCTGGGCCCAGGCCTGTGCCTGAGCTCTGGCCTAGGCAGAGGGACAGATGTCAGGGCCAGAGGTTTGGCCTTCCCATAGGATACACAATGGATCAGATAAGAGACCCTGTTGTTATGATCAGACCTAGGCTGAGGCCCCTGCTTTGTGCCTCAGACTATGCCCTAGGTGAGGCCCCGGTTTCAGGCTTAGGGCTTAGCCAAGGCATCAGTTTCATGCTAAGTTGTAAGCCAGGGTCCCTACTTTGGGCTTCACCCTAAGCCTTATGTGAGGCCCCATCTTCTGGCCTAGGCTTAGGCCCAATGAATTCATTTCAAACAAATGCAACAATTATGGTTCGATTCATTCGGGGGTCCCCAATTTGTTTGGGGGCACCCAGAATTAAACAAATTGCCCTTATTTGCATGTTTTTGAAATTCATTTGAAACAAATGCTCATCCCTATATGCAGCTGCCACCTGTTCCTCTCCTTTTTGTTTTAGAGCAAGGCCATAAGGTGAGAGTCATTCAAAACATTTTTTGCAGGACAAGGCAAAGCACCTAATTTTTAGCTAATCTTCACTGGCTTTTTGTTCAGTGGAAGATTAAGTTCAAAATACTAACCCTGATATTTAAATCAATGGATTGGCTCCTCGGTGTTTCAATACCAAACTAAAAATGTATAGTCCCTGTCATATACTTTGCTTATCTTTTTGGGATCTGCTTGACATACCCTTAGTCAAGTTGGTTGCTCTGGAAGTCATACGATCAAATGCTAAGGGTTGCAGTCCTGCTCTTCTGGAAATCTCTTCTGTAAGAGCTTAAGAATTAATTATCTTTGGTTTGTTCCAGAAAGCAAATAAAAGGCTAGGCATTTAATGATTAACTGCCTTATCTGAGACTGGTCAGGCATTTTTTGCTTAACCAACTGATTATGTGGAATTGGATTATGTGAACAAACTGCCTGTATTAGCTATTAACAAGTTATCTTTGAATGGTAAAACAGTTGTTAGGCCCATATAGCATTTTTCTATCTGGACTTCATCTGACTGACCTAAGTGATGAGGTTTAAGACCATCAGAAGTTGCCATACTTGCCCAGACCTAAGGTCCTTTAATCCTAACATCCTGTTTCCAACAGTGGCCAATCCATGTTACAAATATTTATTTATTTATTTTTAGATTTTTATATACCGGTGTTCCTATATGAAATAAAGATCACATCGGTTTACATTGAAACAGAACATGAAAATTGCCAAAAGGCATTACATAGAACAAGGTTATAAAACTTGGAACAGTGTACATAAGTTCAAAATTTAACAGTGTACATAAGTTCAAAATTTAACTCCTGTGAGTCATCAGTGACTCACAGGAAAGGGTCGGACAAATCGGCACGGATGCTGGAATGCAGCGTATCAGCATTGGCTGCATTCAGTACATTTTGTGAAATGTACTGAATGCAGCCAATCACGCAGTCATTCAGTGCTCGGTGACGATTTTCCTGATAACCCAGCACTATATATACTTAAGCACGTGGCGTGCCACACACTTTCTTTGTAGGGGTGGTGTGGGAAGGTGGTCTTTGTGGAAGGAGGCTGCACTGAGAGCTAGCTAGGCTAGTTAGTAAAGAGAAAAAAATATATTTATTCTTTATTTGGCTGCAGTGCCTGTGGCAGCTAGCCCTGTTGCTTTTTAAGCAGTTTATTTAGGTGATCTGAGACAGTCTCTCTGTGCCAGGGAGAGAAGCTGCTAGCAGTGCCATTTTTTTTTTCATTCATCCTCTGGGCTAGGCTGCAAGCAAGCACGATTTGGGTGTTGTGGCTGGGAGAGATATATTCAATTTTGCTAGCATTTCCATTGGAAAATATATTTCACCGATTTTCCTGCTGGGCCAACAATTCCAGCTTTTTTAAACTGAGTTTGTTTAATTCAGCTCACTCACTCTCTGTGCACTGGGCTTTAGTGGGCAGTGGGTAGTTTAACAGACTGAACTATATTATTGGGACGGTCTGTGCAGTGAAATCCCCAGTCTGCCTCATTTGTGCTTATAAGAAAGCTGCGTGTGTGTGCACACCACACACGTTACATTAGTGTATAGCAAGGCACTGTGACAGTGGGCAGTGCATAGTTTAACAGACTGACCTTTATTATTGGGACAGTCTGTGCAGTGAAATCCCCAGTCTGCCTCTTTTGTGCTTACGAACAAGCTGTGTGTATGTGCACACCACACATATTACATTAGTGCATAGCAAGGCACTGTGACAGTGGGCAGTGCATAGTTTAACAGACTGAACTTTATTATTGGGACGGTCTGTGCTGTGAAATCCCCAGTCTCCATCTTTTGTGCTTGCAAGCAAGCTGTGTGTGTGAGTGAACACCACACACGTTACATTAGTGCATAGCAAGGCACTGTGACAGTGGGCAGCCAGTAGGCACTAGGCAGTGACATTAAATCCATAATGGATGAAAGAAAAGAAATAGATGCCTGTAGTCTTAAAACAATCCTTTATTGCAGTGGAGACACAAGGGTAGCCCGACTCTGGCCGAGTTTCGCCGTTTCAAAACGGCTGCCTCAGGGGCTTACAATAATCTTCTTGAATTCATTAGTTATATATCGACTAAGAATATAATGTGATCATATATATATATAATGTGATCATATATATAATGTGATCATATATATAATGTGATCATATATATATATAATGTGATCATATATATATATATAATGTGATCATATATATGATCACATTATATTCTTAGTCGATATATAACTAATGAATTCAAGAAGATTATTGTAAGCCCCTGAGGCAGCCGTTTTGAAACGGCGAAACTCGGCCAGAGTCGGGCTACCCTTGTGTCTCCACTGCAATAAAGGATTGTTTTAAGACTACAGGCATCTATTTCTTTTCTTTCATCCTGACAGCTATTATAGATCGCCTTCCTTCGTGCTTTTTGGATTAAATCCATAATGTCAGGGAAAGCTAGATGTAGTCGAGTGATTGGGACTGGTAGAGGAGGCACTTCAAAAGACACTAGTGCCACTCCCCCATTAAAGTTAAAAAGGGACCTGTCACAATCTAAACTCTTTGGAGGGGCAGGCAGTTCATCCAGAAAAAAATGAAATCTGACCATGATGCATCGCCATTGCCACCACCTGTTTCTGACCCTGTAGTTTTGGAGGTGAGGGATGGGGAGGCTGAGTCATTCCAGACAAAATGTTGACACCCAAAAGCAGCAGAGGGACAGAAGTCTTGACTAATACTTAGTGTTGATAATGTAGCACAGTCACTGTTTGCTTCTGATTCAGATGAAGAATCATCTTGTGTGGGATTCTCATCAGAAACGGAAGAAGTAATAGCTCTCCCCTGCTGCACTGAAGTGTCTTAGCCTCCACTTCAGTGCAGTGGAGAGAGATTAAACTGATGAGGAGGAGGAGTAAGAGCATTCAGCACAGGCACAGAGGGTGACTGAGGCCCCTGGCATTGCTTCTCAGGGTGCACCCACTACTTCAGCTCCAGTGCCAGCATCCACCACCAAGGCTTTAGAGAAGGGAGGATCACGAAAGACATCTGTGATCTGGAGCCACTTTAAAGTGATGGATGACCTGCGTTTTGCTCGGTGTAATTACTGTGGCAGGGATATTAGCAGAGGCAATCAAATGGGACATCTATCTAATTTTGGCATGACGCATCATATGAAGAGGCTATACCCAACAAGAGTACTGCCATCTGGGGATCGTGGCAGTACCAGTCAGGGGACTTCTTCCAAGCAGCGTAAAGTGGTTCTAAAGCAGCAGAGTCAGCCCACGCCCTCATCACCTTCTAGCAGTCAGGTGGCAGGCCAGCAACCCCCTGACATGTTGCAGAAGCGATAACCCAACATGGAGGAAATGGGGTGGAGTGCAGTAATGCTATCCCGAGGTAGGAGGCAGGCAGCCTCAAAAGTTGTAACCAGGAGCATTGGGGAAATGATGGCCCTTGATGACCAGCCCTTGCAGTTAGTGGAGAATGTGGGTTTCAAGCATTTTCTGAAGGTCGTAGTTCCAAATTACAAAGTCCCCTCCAGAACCACATTTAGCAGAAAGGTCATCCCCAGCCTGTACAAGCAGTGTCACAGTCGCATACAAGCGCTGCTAGCTAAGGCAGAGGGATGAGTGCATTTCACCTGCAATATCTGGACCGCCATGAATGCTGCACACTCTTACCTCTCCCTGACAGCACACTGGTGTGACCTGGCTGAGGCAGGGGCAGCCAGCAGCTCTATTACTGAACAAATATCAGGGTGGAGGTGGACTTTACTGCACACCCACCTGATGGACCAGGCCCATACCATAGCCAATATTCTAGCATGCATCAGACAGATGCTGGAGGGCTGGCAACTACAACCAGCTGGCAACTACACCAGCGAGACAGGAATCCTCAGGCAGGGTTCTTTGTCACAGACAATGGTGCAAGCATGGTTAAGGCAATAAACGACGGGCACTTTAAGAACATCTGATGTTTTGCACACACTCTGTACCTGGTAGTGAAGTCAGCTCTGGGGTTGGATTCCAATGACAAAGAGAATGAATACCTGCATAGGTTAATACAGAAGTGCAGGAACATAGCAGCGCACTTCCACAGAAGTGTGAAGGCAGGGCAGGTTCTATGACAAAAGCAGACTGATTTGGAGATGCCTCACAAGCGTCTCATTCAAGACATTGCCACCCGGTAGAATTCCACCTTTAAGCTGCTGGAGAGGTTAGTGGAGCTGCAGACACCCCTTCATGAACTTTCTGGTACAATGGATATATGTGTGCAGAATCCCCTAGGGCATCATGATTGGTTAGTCATGAGTCAGCTGGTAAAAATCCTGCAGCCCTTCAAGGATGTCACGGAGGAGCTGAGTTCCAGAAGTGCCACCTTGGCTGACATCGTCCCTATAGTTAATCTCCTGGATGAACATTTGGAGGCTTTTAAACAGGAAGAGGGAATGACAGTTGAGGTGCTGCAGTGTCTAGACATTTTGCAGCAGCAGATGGAAGAGAGATTAAGGCCTTTAACAGAACAGAACACATACATGCTTGCCACTGTCTGTGATACCCATGTGAAAGGGAAACTCGCCGTACAGTACGATTGTCTCTTATTGGTGAAGGACCTGCTGTTAGCAAAAGTCCGTGAACAGGAGTGCCATAAGCAGAGACAGATTAGGCGTGAAGCAGAGGTGGAAACAGTGGGCACTTCAGAGAGTTGTGCTGCTAGCCCAAGCAGGAACATCCCTCTGTGAGCGACAGATATTACCTCCTCCTCCACTTCAGAACACCAAAGGCATGTTGCCCATAAAGATTCATCATTTGTTTTGATGGGCGAGAGAGAAAGCAGCTGGCATGAGTGACTCTCAGCCCACCCAGGCAAAGGAGACACCAGCACAGTTGTCACTGACACTGTACCTCTCAGAGCCGGCAGAGAACATGCAGACAGATCCTCTGGCATATTGGGCACACAAGTGCACTATCTGGCCACACCTAGCCAAAGTGGCTCAGCGATATCTGTCGTGTCCACCAACCAGTGTGCCCAGTGAACGTGTCATTTCAATGACAGGGGATATCATTAGCCCTCACCACTCAAGGCTGGCACCAGAGTTAATGAAAATGCTAGTGTTTTTGAAAGTAAACCTGCCTTTCCTTGGGTTTCCAAATTTTCCCTGTGAATGGCAAGATGAATAAAAGCAATTGAAAGCCTTGCAGCAGCTCCAACTGCCTCCTATGCTCCAGATAATATAAGCATTGCAGCACATGTACCTGACCTGAAACGCTGTGCCTGACCATCCACTGTCCAGGCCTTTTGTCCCTAGGTGGGATTCACCTCTGTCCTTGACTGCTTTGCCTGTTCATCCAGGCCTTATGTCCCTACGTGGTATTGACCTATGTCCTCAACTGCTGTGCCTGTCCATTCAGGCCTTATGTTCCTACAAGGGTTTGACTTTGATTGCTTTGCCTGTTCATCCAGGCCTTATGTCCCTAGGTGGGATTGACTTAGTCCTGTATTGTTGTGCCTGTCCGTCCCGGCCTTATGTCCCTACGTGGGCTTGACCTCTGTCCTCAACTGCTGTGCCTGTCCGTCCAGGCCTTATGTCCCTAGGTGGGATTGTGTCTGTCCTCGATTGCTGTGCCTGTCCATCCACGTATGTCCCTACGTGGGCTTGACCTCTGTCCTCAACTGCTTTGCCTATTCATCCAGGCCTTATCTCCCTACATGGGATTGACTCTGTCCTCGATTGCTGTGCCTGTACATCCAAGCCTTATGTCCCTACAAGGGTTTGACCTCAATTGCTTTGCCTGTTCATCTAGGCCCCGGAAGCGATCTCCTGCTCTCTGGCCGTCGGCTGCCAGTAAACAAAATGGCGCCGGTGGCCCTTTGCCCTTACCATATGACAGGGGCTATTGGTGCCATTGGCCGGCCCCTGTCACATGGTAGGAGCAATGGACGGCCGGTGCCATCTTAAAAAATGGCGTGGACCATTCATTGCTCCTACCATATGACAGGGGCTGGCCAATGACACTGATAGCCCCTGTCACATGGTAAGGGCAAAGGGCCATTGGCGATATATTGTTTACTGGCAGCCGACAGCCTGAGAGTGGGATATCACTCCCGGGACCCCCGCTGGACCACCAGGGACTTTAGGCAAGTGTTTGTGGGGGTTGGGAGGGTGGGGGATTGTAAATAATTAGATCTGAAGGGTTGGGGTGGGATTGTTTTTTTTTTTTCTGTATGCCCTTTCTCCCCCCCTCCCAAAATGATAAGAAAACCACACAAAATTTCATTGGGTTTTCCTATCATTTTCAGGGACCCCCGATGCATGGCGAATTAGGAAATATTGTACGATATTTTAATTTGTCAAAAAAATGATGCACATCCCTATCAAATAATCCATGAACCAAAATTTGTCGGAAAAACAAACCAAAAACAATAACAAATGTTTTTCCCTTCTACATCCCTATAAGTCTTAGTTAGCGTTTTTTTTTTCTTTTTAATCTTACATCATGATCCAAATGGAAATTGCTCATCTCTGCCTCTATACTTAGTTCCAGATGTTGATGACTTTAGGAGTCATCTTTGTTTTTAACATGAAGCAAAGTACTTTCTGCTGTTCAATTTTCCTTCCAAAATTTCAGGAACTTGAATATATTTTCTCTTTAAACACAAAAGTCCAGTATTGCATCCTCGCAAAAGAAAGCATATTCTCCTTAATAGACAATCTGGAAAAATAACATGGCTGCAAAATGTCACCATCAATTCCACCATTATTTACACAAGATAAATATGACTACTCATAGTAGAAGCTATAGGGTAAAATGACACAATGATATCACCAGCCCCAAGTACTTCACACAAATGGAAGAGGGCAGGAAGGAAAAACCAGAAAGAGAGGATAAAAGATGCAGAAAATTGTGAATGATAAATTTCCCTAAAATTCTGGTTTTGTCATTAATAGAAATATTGGGTACAAGTAAGGTTATGTTGCCCTTGGTTGTAAATATTTTTATATATTTATCTCTGCTTTAGTTTAAAAAAATGAAAAAGAACATTGAGAAGATTTCATACAAAGTCAATACCTGCGAAAGATATGAATCCTAATTTTACAGCTGATCCTGTGGATTTTCTCCAGTTTTCTGTCCTGGCCATGATACCTATAGTATTCCAATTAGAACAAGATCTAGTGGTCTAAATACAAAAGTGTGCTAGTTGTACAGCAAACATTAATGTGCTCTGAAATCCTGTGCTACCCAGCACAGCTGTTTAACCTGTGTTACAAGTGCCATCAGCATGTCTATATTGGTATTAATGCACTTGCATTAACATTAATTCTAAAGCTAAACTACTGAGTTCGTGAGAAGCAAAATTACCGTAAGTACCTCATAAATATGGCAAAAGCAAGCAAATGTTAAATTTCACAAAATTTAACAAGGCTGTTTTAACACAAACTTAAGTGCACCTTCACAGGTGTAGTTAACGTCTTGTTTTAACTCCTATATTAACATGGATGTAGTAATGTATGTGTACTTGAATACAGAAAGACACAATTCATTGCAAATAATTATACCTTTTCTGTAGTACCCTATAAAGACCAACACAAATATATCACATGGGTGTGAAGAAATGTTTGGCTACCAGATATATCTGATGTTCCTAGCCTGAAAACATCTTGAGCTGCAAGAGAAGGCTGCAGGGGTGGAAGGCGAGGGAAGTTTGGCTTCATAGTAAACTGTGGGCAAACTGAAGGGGCGAGGGCAGCACAGGAAACTTAAGAAGGCACATAGGCCACATTACAAGTTCAGTTTTGATTGGGCATACCACAGTGCTAGACCTTCTGGAAGAAAAAGTGTTAAGAAATTATTATATGAGATCAGTGAGCATAATGCCTTATATGAGGATGTCAAACATCACCTTTATCTTCTGACAAGAGGTCTTATGCGTAGTCAAACTATTGAGCTCATTACATTTGCTTACCCTGATCGCTTTTCAAACTACTTTGACTGAAGTTGGTAAAATGGAGCAGCTCACATTTTCCAGATTTATTTACTATGGGCCTCATTTTCTAAAGTATCGCAGGCCTGTGATACTTTAGAAAATTGCGCTAATGGGAGGCGGTCCTGCACTAGCCGGCAGCGATCGCACCGCCGTGGTGCGATCGCTGCTGGTTTCGCACCCAATAGCGCCACCATAGAAGGTATAGTTATGGGGTGCAAAGTAGGACGCAAAAAGGCCCTTACCTTTTCACTGTCCGCGGCGTCTTCACGGAGTCGGCCCCGGTGACGCCTCCACTCCTCCTCTTCCGGGGCCGACTCCGCCCCGATTTAGGTAGCGCAGGCGTGTGCTACCTTTGCAAGCTATCACAGGCTTGCGCTGTTAGCGCAAGCCTGCGATAGCCTTGGAAATTAAGGCCCTATATTTGCTATTAATTTAATTATTCCATCTGTAAAAAAGGTATTTAAGCAGTTCACAATATTAAATCAGATATAATACAAGTATAGCACATCCAAAATCTCAATACCTAGATTAAAACACACAAAAAAAGTAAAACAGTAGTGGACTGTTATTACATAATAGCTCAAACAAATAATATTACTGCTAGCTTGGTTTAAGGATTTCCAATATACTCTGGTTGTTAAATCTGAAAATCAATAATTGAATGCCTGGCTAAATAACCAAGATTTGATAGTGAGGATTTCCATATAAAAACTAGCCATTATGAAATTACTTATCAGGCCCAAACTCTTGGCGCTGTTTTACACTGTCTGAATTTGTACAAAAACAAGAACCAGAAACAGGTTGCAAGCCTTCTTTCTTTTTTTCCCCTATTAAATGCATATACTCTGATAAAGAAAGGTTATCATCAGAATCAGGAAGCTGTTCTGAGCCAGTATTGCAGTTTTAATTCTTATATCTGCTGTACAGATCATGTTAAACAATCAACAAATCAGTTGGCAGTATTTACTTCTGTATGGCGCCTGATAACTAAAAGGAGTACTCTCCAGCCTGATGATTGAGAAAGATGAAACTTGCAGAAAACCCTTTTTGTACTATCTCAGTATCCTAGCTGGGGAATAGGGAATTAATAATCTAGTCAAGTATGTTGGAAAACCACTGAATAGCATGAATGGTCAAAGAATTTTGAAAATAATTAGACATATAACCAGAAGCCAATGAAACATATAAAACTGGCATAACACATTTCAATTTACACCCTAGATTACTTTCACCTGTGTTCTGGAGAAGCTGGGACCATTTAGCTTGTATTAGAGGGAGGCCAAAGAAAAGAATATTACAATAGTGAATTCATGAAATAAAAAGCACATGCATCACAAGTCTGTTATGACAGTGAAGAAAAGGATATAGGCAATGAATGTATCTAAGAAAAAAAGTCTTTTGAATTACAAATGTGATATGAGGATCATGGATAGCTTAAGTTCTTTTTTAGGAACATAAGAACTTGCCATGCTGGGTCAGACCAAGGGTCCATCAAGCCCAGCATCCTGTTTCCAACAGTGGCCAAACCAGGCCACAAGAACCTGGCAAATACTCAAACACCAAGAAGATCCAATGCTACTGATGCCAGTAATAGCAGAGGCCATTCCCTTAGTCAACTTGATTAATAGCAATTAGAGTAGAGCCAAGTACTTCAAGCCATGCAGTGTTGGGTTAGAAATTATACCATTATTACCTAGAAGCAACAATGATGACCTCAACCAGGATTTCAATACCATTGTCAGTCTACTAAATGCAGCCCGATCCTCATCAGCTCTTGGGATCAGGGTTCGCTATCAGGCTCATGCATGAGGTCCTGCACAGTGGGGAAAGAAACAAGCCTTTCAAAGTCCTTAGGGTTTTCTCTTACTGGGGTCTTTTGCTTTCCAGCTCAGTCACTCTAAAAATCACCACACCAACTCCAAATCTGTTGTTGAAAAATACAGGACTTTACTGGTACTGATGAACAGGTGAAAATAAACTCTGGTATACTAGAAACTTCATGTTTTTTCTTCATGAAACTTTTTCCAAAACCTCTTTTTATACCTGCAAGGCCAAATTATCTTTTATAAGGGAAAGTTGTCTGCCCTGAAGTAATTTGGTTATTTCCACACATTTGATTTTTCAAAAACATCTATGCTTCATTTTCTGTCATGGATACAACTTGCACAATATTCTGGTGTTATTGGAATATCGCCTTCCGATGGCATGGCCATTCATTTTTTTTGGATAATGTCCCTTGTGATGCTTGCAAGGCTTGTGTCCTGTCCTTGTTGACTTCATATTTTATACATTCTTCTAAGCAGGTCAAGTACTCACATCATTTCTCATCTGACTGCACTTTTAAGGGAGTTGTATATGATTATTTTTTGCCCCTGCCCTTTTATCTGTGTAGGAAGAATGTCATGTATGATTAAAACTCATATTTTTGAACACTGCTCCTGCATTAGGCAGAGATAGGAAAATGTCTCTTTGGTTGAACACTGGTCTGTTGCTCAACATTCTTTCTTTTTTCTTTTCTTTTATATTTATTGAAACTTAAAAAAATAAGACAAGTATACAAACTTGTGGTAACAATCATGAGAGGCAATAAATCATAGAGCTATACATAATAAAGAGAAGTTAGGAAAATGTGAAATAATTAAGCACAGATCACCTCTCATATAATATTAAGGAAATATGGAAGAGATACCAAATTAAAGATTAAAGAGTGAGACAAAAGAGGAAAATAAAAGATAAAGAGAATCAGCACTTGAAAATACACAATACAATTGCCATTAGTCAGATGTCAAGCTGAGGGAACCAAGAGATGAGCATCTAAATATAAATGTAAGTGCACAGGATAAAAAAAAAATGTTTGCCTCCCAAATGAATGATAAGACATTGACAAGGAAATTATAAGGTAAATTTAGCACCTAGAGCCAAAACTTCGGGTTGCATGAGAAGAAATGTTTCCAACGTTCCTGAGTAGATCTAGTAATATCAGGAAAAATCCAAACTCGTTGTCAAAAAAAAAAAAAGAGACTGATGATGTTGGAAAAAGGACCTTAAAATCAGATCACATTCTTGTGAAAAAGCAAAAGAAAGAAAAAGAGTTCCACATCTAAAAATCTCAATGTCCATGGAAGATTCTAGGAATTGGGACAAATCCAAATCTGACTAATGAATAGACTCGGATTCAAGTCCGAAGATTTTGTCATAAAAACTTTAGCAAAGGTAAGCATTACATCAGTAGGAATTTAAAGGACCTCAGTAATATATTTTTTTTAACCATATCAGTAGGGGAGATTAAATTAGACTGAGGGAAATTCAAAATCTGCAGATTTAAATAGCGGATAGAATTTTCAATATATTCCAGTTTTCTGGAGTAAGAAGAATCTGATTTAACCAGCATATCTTGAACTTGCTGTAAGGAAGAAACTTGCTGCTCCAAAGTAGAGATCTTCTGAGAATAGGAAATAGATTCAGCTTCAAGAACTGGAACACAACCAACAAAAGTAGAACAAGAGAAGATATTGATTTCTCCAGGACCATGAGAACAGACCAAAGGGAGTCCAGAGAAATAACTGAGGTCTAGGAAGTGCTGGATGAAACAAAAGAAGCACCGTGCCTCAGCCATCTTGCAGGACATTCTGTTCTCCTAGATCTTGAGTACTACCCCATGAGGGAGAAGTGACTGCCAAAGTTCCAGGCAATAGGTCCACTAAACTCAAAGGCTTCACTAATCGAATTGGGAGTAATAGGCCCAGCTCTGCAGCAGTGACCATGCCAGTCACAGGCGCTATGGGGGAGTCCTCCCCAGAAACCATCAATGTAGGTACAGTATATCCACATGACGGTGAGAAATCGCTCAAGATCTCAGACACATGGAGGAGAGGGGTAGTCATTGGTCTGCCGGGGCTAATAGTAGTTTCAAGGTCTTGTGACAGAGCCACCCACTCCACGGCTTCAGATGCCAAGGATGCCACCACAATAAATCAAGTGCAGGAGAAAGGAAACCCTCTATAGAAGGCTGAAGGGGGTCAAGTCTGGGAGAGGCTAGGACCAATTCCCGGATCCTTGCCTTATGCTTTGTATGAGGCATAGTGTTAAATTTTGAGGAAAAAAGAGGAGCTCCAAAAACCCTCTCATCAAGTGGCCATCTTGGATCTCCTCCTGCTCAACATTCTATTTTGGATCTTCAGTTTTTTTATTATTGAACTTTGCTTTCCATCTTCATGGGGAGGAGAACTCTCACATTCTCTCCTCCAACATGAGCAAAGATGGATATATCGATTCAACAGTATGCATCCTTCAGGTATGATCAAAGCCATTGACCGGTCCTTTTTTCATAGTTTTTCTTTTATTCCTTTTGTGGTAGTTCAAACACACTCTTTTTAGTGCTTTGGCAAGTTTAAATGTTAGTACTTTGTATTTGTATAGTACTTCTTGGTGGTAAATTTCAAAGAACTTGACATGACTTAAATCCTGTGGCAAAGGAAATGTCCTTTAGGGGAGAGATCCAAGATGGCTGTACGCAGAGCTCAGAGCAATTGACTCTGCCATTTTGAATTTTGTTACCTTCTGAGCAGATGCCCGCAAAGCGAAAGGGAACGGTACGTGTGTACCCAACTATACCGCTGCCTTCACCGATAATGCAGCAGGAGATAACACGTTTTCTGAGCTCACCAGCAGAAACCCTGCGAGTTGAGGAGCCCATTGTATCAGCAGGGGAGAGAGGACCGCTGATACCGGAGACTTCGTTGAGCCCAGATCTGAGGCAAGCACCGACCTTCAGAGCTGGGTTGCTGTCCTACCCCGGACCGCAGTTCGAGAGCACCACATCAGGGTCACCTGCGGAGAAGAGATCCATGACTGAAGCTCTGGAGCAAGGAGGAGCGGCACCGGGTGATGTGAATAACAACACTGGAACTTCAGGTACTCGGTCAGAGACAGGGGCTGTGGGGGGGGGGGGGGAGACCACCAGCAGAAAACCTGAAGCAGCTGCGAGGAAAACCCCCTGAATTCACACCCCTAGCAATCCCAATATGCCCTGAAGTAGTCACGCTCGACACTATATGGGATTTAATGGCTGGACTTATGACTGCAGTAAATACGTTAAATATGAAACTGGACCACTCGATCTCTCAAAATGATCAAGTTACAACAGAAATTCAATCTCAAGTAAATGTATTAACTCACAAGGATTCTGTTCTGGAAGGAAAAGACAGGGAAAACATGAACTTTAAGGCTGTAACAGTCAAAGACAGGGAAGCATTAGATAGAAGGCTGGAGACCCTGGAGAATTGTAATAGACATTTAAACCTAAGGATTTTAAATTTCCCCAAGGTATTGGGAGAAATACCGTTTACAACATTAAAGACATTCTTTCAAGAAATATTAGGTTTCACCCAGTAAAATATGCCGTCTATCAATAAATGTTATTTTTTACCTAAATCTAGCCACCATCTGTTAGACTGAACCTGCAAGAAAATCTGACTGAAATCCTAGAAAGTTCATCTATTGAAATAATGGACAGAGCTACGTTACTAGTGTCTTTTATTACTAGGTTGGATATTCAAACTATTATGAAATAGTATTTTCAATTATTTCCTGTGCAATTTATGAGTGCGACAGTTAAAATTTTTACGGATCTGGCCCCTACAATGCAAGCAAAACGTAGAAATGTTTTAACTCTACGTCAAGCTGCGATTGATCTAGGTTATTCCTATATGTTAAAGTTCCCTTGCAAATATGTTTTGAAAAAGAGACTAGAATTATATATATTTTTTTCAGTTGAGCAATTAAGAGTTTTTCTTGATGCGAAAAAGTCCGCGATTCAAACCCCTATAATAGTGCCAAATTAAATGAAAAATGCTGGAATTATGCGTTAGGGCTTTTCCTTGAATTTAATGTTTGTGATAATTCTCTCTTATTATTTACATAGGATCTCTCCCTGTTTAAAATTATTGTTGGTTAAATGGATATAGAGTTTGTAATATGACATTGTGATCTAGTTATGTTAAACTTTTTTTCTTTTTCCTTTTTCTTTATATCCATGTATTTCCTATATACAAATTATAATATTTAATTTGTAAAATGAGATAAATAAAGAATTAAAAAAAATTTCAAAGAACTTACATGTGTAAATGTAACTACTATCGTAGCTATTTTCAAAAGCCATTTTCTTGAGTAAAGTGCACTTACTCAAGTAAATCCTATGGACAATTCAATGGCATTTATATTAACAATTTTCTAAAGCCAACTTACTCAAGTAAAGTGCATTTACTCGAGTAAAACCCAGATTTACTCAAATAAATGCATTAAAAAATCAGGCCCTTTATGTATTCTTAATTCATTTTGAATAGGTGTGTTAGTCTGATTGACAGTTTTGTGTTATGTGACCACTTTTGCGTGACACTCTTATCATGTGTGTTACGTCCTCCAGCCGTGGCCACCCGCGGCCAGCTCAACTCACCTCATGTCATGCTTGGCCCTTTACTCCCGGTGTTCTCACGGCCGCAGGCAGTCACTGCTGCCACGTTCCTCCTGGCTTCCTTCCAACCAGTGTTCCGACCCTGGGCCTCCCTAAGTGAGTGCGTGTGCCATCTGTCTTCCTTTTAAAGGGCTAATGGCTCGTCCCCCGCTGATGACATCACCGGTCCAGGACATTTAAGGACTACCTCTCTCCACCACTAGCTGGCTTGGCAACGAGTTCCCTGGCTCCTAGCTGGTGCTTTCTCCAGTACTTCGGACATGTTATGCCTGTTCTACGGATCCCTGCTCTGCTCGTCGGAATCCTGTCTCTTCACTCACGCTCCTTGGGGCCTGGCTCAGCGCTTCTATATCTGGAACCTTGCCTCGGTATCCCGCTCCTTGGGGCCTGCCTCAGCACTTCTACATCTGGGACCCTGCCTCGGCATCCCACTCCTCAGAGCCTGGCTCAGCGCTTCTACATCTGGGACCCTGCCTCAGCGCTCCTGCTCCTCGGGACCTGGCTCAGCACTGCTACATCATGAGACCCTGTCATGGCACTTCCGCCCCTCGGGGCCTGGGTCAGAGCTTCTATGTCACGAGACGTGGTCTCTACGCTCCTGCTCAGGACCTGTCTCAGCACCTCTACATTACAGGACTGTGTCTCTGTGTCCCTGCTCCTCAGGGCATCTCTCAGCACTTCTACTCCACAGGTTCCGTAACTGTGCTGTTGCACCTCATGCAGTGCCTCAGCGCTTCTACTCCACTAGAACCTGTCACAGCAGATTCCCCACTCAGGGCCTGCTTCAACATACCATTGTACAGGGCTCTGCTCCTGCACTTCCTTTCCATAGGGCCTGCCCCACGTGGTCCTGCTCTACTGCCTCCGGAACTGCTGTAGTATCTCATCCCTTGAGGCCTTCTTTCTCTCTTTCCTTGAGGGTACTTCAACCTTGGACTGATTCTGATCTCTCTGACACTCCCTGCTTCAAGCTGCCTGTTTCCTCCGGGACCAGCCACACAGAGGTCCACCTAAGACCAGCCGGCCCCGGCACTCAAGGGCTCAACCTGCGGGGAACGTGGGCTGGTACCGGCAAAGTTCCTGTTTGCCTCTGCACCCGGCCAGCCTCGCCTCCCGACGGAGGGGACCTGCGGGGCTCAACCCCGCAGGTAGTGGCAACCCCACCCCGGGGCAAAAGTCCACAATTCTTAACAATGTGACTTTGATTGTGGCAAGGCTTTATAGATCCCTTTAGCATAGTTTGTATATCTATTTAAACAACTACATATCTGCTTTAAACATACATGCTGCCAGTTAATTTGAAAGTCCATGATTTCTTTGGTGATATTTAATCTTTTTGAATTTTAGTTATTTATAATTATGTATAATTGCTAAATTTATATTTACCTGGTTACTGTGACTTGTCCTACATACATTTATTTTTTTGCTTTTATTTTAGATCTCAGTCCCTCCTGACACAGCCTTATGTGAAACATGGATTCAGTGTCAGAAGACTTTAAATTCTGGCAGACTATATGAAAGCCTTGTTTGGATTTTGTAATAATAATCTTTACTATTAACATTTGGACAAATTTAAGCTATTTCACTCCCTTAATTTGGTAGAAGCATTCTTAGAGCAGATGAAGAACCATAACCTTATCTTGACTTAGATTCAGTGTGTGTTACTTTGACCATTCCTAAAGGTTTGGGTATTTTTTCTTTTGAACCCATAGTTAAATCCACCATTATCTTGGTGCAGAACATTCACATTAAAATGGAAATAAATATGCTTAACAGCAATCTGTCCATCTGTCTTTTGTCCATTACTCTTTATAACTCTTCTAGATGGAAGTAATAAATGAAGCTAAAAAATGCATAGCTGTATTAGCTGATGGTAAATTGCATTTGTTTGGTATGAAATTAAAAGGTTGGATTTGAATATAAGTCCATTTCTATAACAAAAATGAATTATAATTGTGGTTGATTAGTGCAGTGTGCATCGGTAGACTAGTATTATATTAATTAGAGAACTCATTTCTCTACTAAACTAAGTATGTGTCAGCTGTGGAATTCATTGACATTATTATCAAAGCAGCAAAGGTGACACTGGCTATTAATATGGGATGACTAATATCGTATAAATCATACAAGCAAACAAATAGAACCATAAATGGGATTCCAAATAGCTTAAAACTTTGTGATTTAAGTTACCTCATATGAGAGTCTCTATGAATATAAATGTGCTGTCTTTGGCAGGCAAGCAGAAATGTACTTAAATCTACCACATTGCCAAGTTTTCCATTCAACTAGATTAAAAAATAAAAGAAGGAAACTGTACACTTGAAAGGTAGTTGAAAGCTTTTCTTTTTTTTTTTTTTAGCATCTTTATTTATTATGTAAAGTTGATTTAGGATATTAGAAGAGCCCAAAACAATATACAGGGCCAAGGTAATACATTTTAATATGAAAATTAAGGTCCGCTTGCACATGCAGGAAGGTCTTATACTGCACCTTAAAGGGGGTCTAAAAAGGTATAGCATGAGCATGCTGGAATTACATGCCCATTTATGCAAAAGAAAGAACATCGAATATAAATGTGGATTTAGCATGTGTTTGGTAAAAAATAGTGGTATGCTCATCCTCTGTGCTATTTACCAAAATGCTTGCTGAGTGAATGCTATGTAATATCTACTACAGACTTCTGTAAACTTACTAATATGTACCTGTTACTTACTGAAGGAAAGATGAATAGTGTGATTATGCTAAACTCAACATGCATTTGAGAGGGTTTAGTTAATAGGAAACGAGACTGGAAAATGAAGTTACTTGAGGAGAATGGGTAGAGAGATGACAAGATGCAAGAGAGGGAAGGCTACCTCCTCTCTCCCCTTCACCTCTCTAACTTTAACATACATGCATCTATCCTTAATTACCTCTGAGAAAAGGGATAATGTGTTAGAAAGATCCCTTTCCTTAATACCCAAAAGACTCAATAATTCAACACTCAGTTTCTTCCAAAAAAAACGATATAGCAACACTGAAGCAAACGTTATACACAGCACAAGAGGCAATAGACAGATGAGACAGAATATGAATAATACAATAATACTGTCATTCTCCGATGACATAGAAGTCAATCCAGATGGGAAGTAAATCCTTCCAGTGACCAGCATGAAAAACAATGTCTTCATGTCATTTTTACTTCCCATGTTTACAGGCCTCAGATTTTTTTTTTATACATGCATATGTTTGTTGAAAGGAAATATAGTATTTTCTTTAGTGCATTAATTGTAAGGCAGGAGAGAGGATCAGTCTACCATCATTAACACAGCGGTGGAGCTGACCGCTTCATAGAACATGCCCCTGCCACCTTTTTTCCCTTCCTTTCCTGTTGCTCAAGGCACTGTTCCCATTTTGAAAGTCCCTGTTAATTTTAATAATTACATTTTAAAAAAAGGAAGAAGGAGGAGGGATTCACCTGTGGAATGCTGGGATCCTTGTGGGAATTTTGAATCAAGCCTGAGTTTGAGCAGCTCAGGGTTGGTCAATCTTTCCACAATTAATCTGTACTGGGAGGGATTTAAACCCCCTTTAAATGCCACCCACCTTTTTTTTTCCATGAGCTCAGACTCTGTTGTTCTTCTTGGCTGTTCTTTCCCTCCCTCCTGCCCAAATGTTTTGAGTGTTTGCATTAGTTGCTTGTTTTGTCAAGTGTTTTGTGGGTATCCCAAGCCCTATTTGAAGATGTTGGGTGAAAGTGTTATGTTAGTAACATTCGGGGATGAGGGGTGTGGAGTCAAAATCATAGTGAAGCTATGATGAGGGGACTGACTCCCATGCGGTGGGTCCTACCCTGCTGGGATGTGATAGGGAAGGTCTTTAAGAGGGTGTAGTCTATCATGGGAGGGGCCACTCTTGAAGCCAGGGCTGACTGTTGTTGGTCCTGCTGGATGGTGGTGGAGCTTCCCCAGAGATTTCCCTATTTGGGGGTGGTGGAAGAACAGGCACAGACAGAGGTTTATTATTGAATAGTTGTATATTTTGGGCATGGGTTCTAAAGTTGTGTTGTTAATAAAGTGTGGCCTTAATTAAACACACATTCTGATGGTCTGACACTTTTGTGATGGGTGGGAGGTTAAGGAGACAGTCAGCTGGTTCCAACATGCCCATCTTAGAAGAGTTTTAGGAGCTCTAATACTCCTAGAGAAAACAGTTAGAAAACAGTCTTTGAAGATTATGACATTTTTATAAATGATCAAATAAACAATGTTGAATTTCCTGATGCTGTAGCCCTCTCATGGTCCAATGGGGTGTTGCTGCCACTCTTCATGCTTATTTTCCCTCTTGTGATGATTTGTGATCTTCATGCCACTGTTTGTGAAGCTTTGCCCCTTTCATGGTACCTGGAGTTATTCAGGCTTATTTTCTTCTCTTATGGTGCATTAGGGTATTTTTTTTTTAGGTTAGCTCCTGCTCCCTTGGTCCTTACTCTATGACTAGAAATGTTGATGCCACAGCTGCTATATCCTTGGCCATCAATGCTTTGGCATTTTCTCCTGCTACCCTAACCCTCTCTTCATGCTTGCAAAGGGAACTACCATGCTGGGAACCCCACCCCACACTCAAAACATCAGCAAAAGCAAAGTCATAGCAAAGGGGAAAGCAATTTCTAAACCTAACACCCCATTCTCTTTCCCCATTAATGCCATAGAGAAACTTAATCAGACCAATATGGGCCTCCTCCAGATTCTCTTCAACGTTCATCCTGCCCTAGGGATAGTTCAACAACTTCCAGGTATAGGGAACAGGTAGAAAACTCTGGTCCTCAAGTACCACAAACAGGATATCCTAGAAACAAATACAATTTCCTCTTGCCAACGACTGACCACTTGTTATATGATTGATCCTAATCGCTAGTATGTTATATTTCATTAATTTAAAATGTTGTTTCTCATAATGTGTTATGGAATTTAATTATTTCCCAGTTCTTCATTTCCTTGTTCTCTGTAAGACACACGTGTTATGTCATCCCAAAGTTATAGGTAAACCGAAGTGATTAGTAACATTGTTACCAGAACCTCGGTATATAAAAAATGTTAAATAAATAAATAAATAAATAAATAAATAAATAAATGAATATGCATGAGATATATTTGCTTGCTCTGCCTCCATTGTAAGGAAACATATTGTATGCATTCATTGTGGCTATCCTGAAAAAGCAGACCTTTTACAATAGTTGAGGACTGGAGTTGCTTACCCCTGTACTACATGGTTCAATTTGTCTTTCACACCTGGAACCAGTCCAGTGATTGATTTATATGTCAGGAGTATGCACCTGCTTGAGTGTTACCTTTGACTTCACCCTGCTAAGGGATAGTAAGTATGCCATCTTTCAGCTACTAGATGGTTCCAATAGCCTTTCACTCCTCTACATACATCTAATGACTAATTTGCATGTCAGAACTGATATGGACCTCCATAATAAATTGAGGAAGTGATTGCTTTGAATGATCACCACTGTTTTTGGCTCCTTTTGCTCTACTGCAACACACTTCAAACAAACCTATAGAAGCGGGTAATAAATCAATAAAGCAAATCAAATCACTTTCAGTGCCTTTGGGTTTATATGTCACTATTATTGGTTTCCTTTACCCCTCTGTGCTTTGAGATCTTCGTGTTCCCATTTATGCTGCTTTTCTACTCTAATGGTGCCTTGGAGTGTTCATGTACTGTTTATGACCTTTGTCCTTCTTTTGGTGCCTTTTCATCACACCGTTTATGGTGGTTTGCATCTTTCATGGTACTTTAAGCTATTTCTTCCACAATTCGGCCACTTTGCTCTTTCCTTCTGTTATGGGGTATTCATGCCACTGTTTGTGTTACTGACCATCTCTTGAAGTCTTTAGTTGCTGCTTTCTCTGCTGCTGATGCTTGCCTGAAAGCTTGATAAAACATGAATGGAAAATAAGATGCAGGGCTTCCCCTATAGAATTAAAGAGAAATAAAAATAAACAACAAAATGAAGAAAACCAACTTAGATTGGGAAACCATATAAATGTAACCCCACTTCCAAATAATAACTAAACACCAATGGGGCCATAACGAATGTATATATCTTGGGACAAAATCTATCTCCATACTCAGCCTCTTTGACCCCAGAGTCAAGTTCTTTTACTGGTGGGGGGGGGGGGGGGGAAGTAATTTCTCTTCCAAGGCCCTGAGTATCAGGGGTGAACTAGTTCTCAAATTTGGGAGAGGTATCAGTTTTTCCTTCTCCTCTGAAGATGTGATTACCAGTAATTAAACAGGAGATTCTGGGAGAGTGTCCAAATAAAATCTTTACTGAAAATTTTCTTTGATGAGAAAATGGCATAGTTCACATCTGTTAGACCAGGGGTGGGCAATTTTGATCCTTGAGAGCCTCAAGCTAGTCTGTTTTTAAGAATATCCCTAATGAATATTCATGGAAGTGATTTGCATAGAACTGAGGCAGAATACATACAAAACTATTATGGGGTAGATTTTAAAAGAAGCGCGATCAGCCTACTTTTGCTTGCGCATCAGACTCAAGCAAAAGTACGCTGGATTTTAGTAGATACGCGCGGAGCCGCGCGTATCCACTAAAATCCTGGATCGGCACGCGCAAGGCTATCGATTTTGTATAGCCTGCGCGCGCCGAGCCGCGCTGCCTCCCCCCGTTCCCTCCGAGGCCGCTCCGAAATCGGAGCGGCCTCGGAGGGAACTTTCCTTTGCCCTCCCCTCACCTTACCCTCCCTTCCCCTACCTAACCCACCCACCCGGCCCTGTCTACACCCCCCCCCTTACCTTTGTCGGGGGATTTACGCCTCCCGGAGGGAGACGTAAATCCCCGCGCGCCAGCGGGCCTGCTGCGCGCCGGGCCGCGACCTGGGGGCGGGTACGGAGGGCGCGGCCACGCCCCCTGGCCGTAGCCACGCCCTGTACCCGCCCCCAAAACGCTGCCGACACGCCCCCGAAACGCCGCGACAACCGGGCCCGCCCCCCGACACGCCCCCGACTCGCCCCCCTCCGAAAACCCCGGGACGTACGCGAGTCCCGGGGTCTGCGCGAGCCGGTAGGCCTATGTAAAATAGGCCTACCGGCGCGCAGGGCCCTGCTCGCCTAAATCCGCCCGGTTTTGGGCGGATTTAGGCGAGCAGGGCTCTGAAAATCTACCCCTATATGCATATTCATAAGGAATATCCTGAATACCTTACTGATTTGCAGCTCTCGAGGTCCAGAATTGGCCATCACTGTGTTAGACTCAGCAGTTGACATTCACATTCATAATCTGTCATCTTATCTGTGAAAGGGTCTCTCTCTGTCTCTGTCTCTCTACCAGAGCAAGACTTACCCTCCAGGGCTTGGAGAAGTAAGATTCCCAAGTGGACAGAAGTACTTTTGTTTAGGCAGAGAAATCCCCTCCAAATTAGTAGCATCATTTGTATCATCAATCTTTGCAAATATTCCCAAAATACCTCTTTCCCAGGGTGAAGACTCCTGATGGGGGTCCTCAGAATATCTCAGATTTGGTCTTATAGTTCTACAGCAGTTATCTCTCTCTAATCCTTCAATGGAAATAGGAACACCATAGCTCTCAATATTCTTCCTTCAGGGCAGCAAAACCTTCCTTCCAAATTTTCTAACCTCAAAATATTTTTCCATAAAAATGATTTCAAACACCAGAAGTAACTTGCAACAAGGTGCAAAGAGTGGAAGGTCTTCCATATCCTGCCCCTATCCTGAGAGATATTTCCCTGTAATTTCTCTCCAGGCCAAAGACCAGGGAGTCTCAAAAGCCTTCTTATAACATAAACCAGGAAAATCCCAAAAGCAACCTGGAAGACAGACCCAACCTTCCAAGAAGTAGACTGGAAAGGCAGCTTCCCAACCTTTTCCCAAGACTGCAATCAGATGGTGCCTGAGTCCAAGATAGGCCAACATCCAAATTATGCAATAGCTACTGCACTTCCTCTAACTCCAAAAATCAAACTGTACTTTTCCCATCTTCTAAAGGAGAGAACTGCTTTTATTACCTAACAAGGGGACGGCCATCCCAGCATCCTCAAAGGGAGTGGCTGTACCGAACGGTGCCTCCCCTAATTATTAACATGTCTTTCCTAGCTTCTGGAGTTAAATAGAGTCTTACAGGTATTGAACACAAGGAGTCATTACATGGCCAAATATTTGAAATGTCCATCGTAAGTGCTAAATGCTGTTTTCCAGTGATCACTGGACTTGATTTATATGAGGTTATAAGCACCTCTGAGATCCAACTTTGTGAATATATTTGCACCTATAGGTAGTTGAAGAGCTCCATTATTAGAGGTAATGGATAATGGTCCTTCTTGGTGATGGCAAGGTACCAGCGCACCCAGGATACTGTATAGGCACTGTATAAAGCGCCTATACAGTAAAATGGGTTGCGCGGGCCTAACCCTTCTCGGACACTTCTTGGATGTGGCTTGCATTTGCAAGCTATTTAAATACAGTATTGAGCGGTAGGTGAGCCGGACTGTGCGTGCGGCAAACGCGGGTGCGCCCGGCACTAACGCAGCTCTTCCTATCACTCCTTACTGTATCGGCCCGAAAGACAGCAATGTTTTTATTTGGGCTTGGTCTTATTCCCTGTGACCCAGTATGTCTCTCTGTCTGCAGAAACACCTTATATTTGCCATTACGTATCAGCTAATCATTTAGATGTGTCCTGTGTCCCACAATATATCTGGCCAACATTTTCTTATCACACTCTCTTTTCTTCTACCTTCCCAACCCTTTGTCCTCTTTAATCAGAATGAATGGAAAATAACTGCTAACAATTACACTTCAGACCAGTCTCCAGATACTAGACAAACTGATGATTCCATTAAAATCAGGACTCAGTTGTAGTCCATTCACTTCACCATTGGTGGAAGAGGGTGAGGAGGACAGTAATTAGATCACCAAGGAAAGACTGAATGATCTCAGTGAAGAGTTAAAGTATAAGAGGTCTACAAAGCCACACAATCCTGGATGTCTTATGGAGCAGATGACTAGCAGTCTTCCAGCAGGCACATGGCCTTGGGAAAGTAGGCATTTGAGAGCTCAAAATTTTGGTTTACACTTTCTTTACAGTTTTGCAGATGAGAGTAAGTAGCATGGCTCTTTGCACCCCCTTAATGCAGCTAGAAAGGGTGTGCTGCTACTTGGCCCAAAACATAGACCACAAAAAGGAGCCTCCATGAAGCACCATGGTACCACTGCTCATGAGGAAGCAAGCTGTGCAGTCCAGCCAGTGAGAATATCCCTTTCCATAAAGCACACAGCTTTAGGGAGTAGCAAGAACCATTAGGGATGGGTAAGAGATAAAATGTCATTTTGTTTTGAAATTTGTTTCATGGGGATCCCAATTCATTTCTTAAGTTTTGAATGGTTGGATATCACAGTCATGTTTTCTTGTATTGTAGGATGGTGTGCAGAACCAACTCACCATACAGTATGTGTTTGCTTATTGAAATTAATTTAAAAAAAGGCTTAAATCAAAACAAAAAAAATAATTTGTTTCATTTGATTTGGTTTTCATTTGCCATTAGTCATTTGCAGCCTATATTGGGCTCAGGAATTGTGGTTTTCTAATCAATTGTTATATAATTTGTGGGAATAAATCATTAGAATGGGGAAAGAATTTCAAGCTACCTAGAAAGACTGAAGAAAGTGGCACCAAAAGTGCCATGAATAGCCTAAGACTCCAAAAAGAAGCAAAGGGGGGTATCAACATTGGCAGGAGTTCTCCAAGTCACCATGAAAGAAGCAAATAAGCAGAAAAGGTGGGGAGAACATCTCAAAGCTCCAAAAGAGGGCACCAGCAACAGTGTCATGAGCCGATGGTATCTCAGGTGGCAAAATGGCACCGAAAGTGGCATCAGCAAACTAAGGCAAAATGAAGAGGGAATGAAGCAGAAAAGGTGGCAGAAAAATCCTCAAGGCACTGATAAAGGGCCAAGTTTGACAAAGATCTTCAAGACAAACCCCCCCTCCAAAAAAAAAAAAATTGAGAGGTGCAAAGCAGCCTCTCAGACTAGTAAGAACTCTCAAGGTGTAAGATATGGAACGACAACAAGACACAGTGGCAAAAATGAACTCTGAGGTGTAATGTCTGAACATGGAAGAAAGTCTGAGCAGCATAAAGACCTTCAAGGGGTATAATAGCAAGGCAGAGTGGCATGGGAGATGCCAGTCATTTTCTTGAAGCACACTTGCCAATGGTCAGATTCAGTACAAAAAAATGACCTGTGATTATCATTTTTTGAAATAAGCTTTTATTACATTTCCAGCTGCTGGATGAATTTTGATTTTTTTTTGTGAAAAAGGCTTTCTGAAGGAGACTGCTATCACATGCAGGACATCACAATGAGTAGAGTGTGGATTTCCTGGAAAGAAACCTATTCCCATATGTTTTTAGTTGACTTAAGGCTGCATTTCCTGATTTTCTGTTTTTGCATGAGGTCTCTCTCACTACTGTAAGTTATCACATTCAGAACATCAAAATGGTTAATCTTGATCATGTCTTCTGTTGTATTTTTTCCTTCTGACCGAGGGATTTTGAGGACAAAATACCCCAGTGTAATCAAATCATGCTGGAATTTGTGTAGGGGTAGGAGAAATGGAAAAACAATTGAAAAACAGCATGGTAGTAGACACCCGTATCTATTCTTTTTTCTTTCTTCTCATTTTTTCAGGGGATATAAAACACGCCAGCATGAAAAATAAACCAAGAAGAAAGCTAAGATAGAAAGAACACTCATAGGCTCCAAAAGAGAGCACCAACAACAGTGGTAGGAACCCTTGAAGGCAGTATGAGAGACACACTGGTACTACTACCTGTGCCATCCTAGAGTGTGTGTGTGTGTGTGTGTGTGTGTGTGTGTGTGTGCGCCTACTATCCAGGCAGACAGAGACAAAATCAGTAGCAGCACAGCTAATCTCCCCACTCACTTCCATCCTCTACCATCCCACAAGGGAGAGAAAAACTGCAAACCAGAGCTATTGCCTGCCTGTCTTTGTCTGCTGACTGACTGGCAAACTAAGAAGTTGAATTCTGGCAGAGCTTAAAGCACTGACATCCTTCAAAGACAATGACTAGAGAAGGAATGCACACTTTTACACAGTACATTTCAGATATACCCAATCTTCAAGTTCAGCATCACTGGATGCAGCACTAAGGGGGTCATTTTTCAAAATGCGGTAAGGCGTTTTTGCATGCGTTAAGGGCTTATCGCATGCGAAAAGGCCCGTTTTCGCATGCAATAGGCCTTTAACGCATGCAAAAACGTGTTTACCGCATGCGATCGCACCATATCGTATGGTGCGATGCAAATTCCAAAAATGGGAGGAGTAGGCTGGGTTAGGCTCCCTGCGAAAAGGGTCTCTCAACCTAGCTTGATGTTACCAGGTAGACAGTCCATCAAGCTAGGTTGAGAGACCCTTGCCCAAATCTCATCTTGGAGTGAGTTTCCTCACTCCGAAGGCCAGCTAATCTTCACAAGAGACCACTGTTCTGTTCGTATGGCTCATGTAGAATGTGAAAGCGGCCCCTAATCTCCTACACTCTTACCTAATCCCCACCTCGAGTTACTAGGTGGGCCTATCCTAGGGATACAAATAACTATCTACGGGATATGCTACTATGGCCAGGTGCGCTCTCTCTCTCTCTCTCTCTCTCTCTCTCTCTCTCTCTCTCTCTCTCTCTCTCTCTCTCTCTCTCTCTCTCTCTCATTGAAAAACAGGTCCCCCAGTGGTGGAATTACATCAGGTTTGGCACTTATCACAGTATATGAAATGGTATCACACTAACTTAGCTCTTCACACAGGTAATTATCGCAAAATGTGATAAATACCACATTAGCATAAACCACACCCCTTTTGCTATCGCATGCGGTACTTACCGCATTTTGATAAATCTAGGCCTAAGTTAGTTTAGAAAAATGCTTCTCTATGATGTGTTGTCTCTCTTGTCTCCTGGATAACATGTCCTTCCCAGGTCTGACAAGGCAGTGAGGCTGCTATATTGTAACAATTACAAACTGTCTGTATTGCACTTGTTCTTCTCTATAGACCATTGTGGCCACTGACATGAATAGAGGATACAATGAATGAAACAAATAAGATTTGTTTAATTTGGGGATCTCCCTCAATTTTCTGGGACCCCTGAAAGAAACAAACTGTACCTAATTCATTTCAGGATTTCCATTTGTTTTAAATGAAGGTATATTCTAAGAACCATGTGACAGAGCCAAATCTTTCCTTTCTAAATTTAGGCCATAGGTTTCTTCTGTTATTTGTTCCAGCATTGAATGTAGTAAATGTCCCAGAGGAAGTTGTAGTTCATAATTTCACTTTTCCTATATTTGTGAGTATTGGTTTAAGTTATTCCTTGTTATCTTAGCATACTGTTTCAGTTACACTATATTACATTAGCTGCACGTGTACATTAATCATGCTACTGATGGAATATACATTTGTTACTCTATCCAGTCATACCTATTGACTCTTGCCTTATGCGTAGGCCACTTTGGGCCTGCCTTAGTGAACCTCCATGTACATCCTGACCTGGCCCCATTCCCCACTACCTACATTCTACTTACCCCCTTGTGAGTAGGATGCTCCACTGTTGAAGAAGCTTCTTACTGTCCTCCAGCCAGCTTGTTGTGCCACAGATTGTAGTACACTCTGGGGATGTGGAAAAGCTCCCCTTCAAGCTCCATTACAGGAACACCAAGAGGGAGGTGTTCCTTGTGGTGAAGTTGGGCTGGCATTTCGGCAAAACTGTATCCCTGAAGAACTGGAAGTTCCATGACAAAGAAGCATGAGCATGGATGGAACCCACAAATTTGCATGTACACTGCAAAACCACATGCAAATGCATGCAAACATCCTTGTGCAACTTCAATGGTAAATTTACAAATATGAACACAATACAAAATACATGCATATGAGCACATGGAATCATAGACATGTGAATATGGGCTCACGTGGAATTTTTTTAAAAGTTATCTTCCCTGGTTTGAGTAAATATGATGCTATTTACTATTCAGGTTAAACTGATATAGAATGCAAAACTATTAACAACCTTTAGTGAGCTGATCCTTATGTATTCTGTTAGTCCAACTTTGCTAAAAGAAATAATAATAATAATAATTTTTAAGGTGCTCTTTACTGAAAGCAAGTAAAAAAATATGTTTTGGGAAAAATATATCCATCCTTCTATGATCTATTATCTGTTGAAAAATGAATTAGCAGATTTACATTATATTTTAGATCTATATACTACCCTCCTCCTCCTGAAAAGACCCAGGGCATTTTTCAAAATAGCAAAAATTGCAATGTCTTTTAAAATAGAAACAAAACAATAACTATCCATTTCTAAACCCCCCCCTCACAAAAAGGGTGGGAGTTCGAATAAACCCACATCCCCGCCCCGTCAGTCTTTAAAAGGTTGTACTCTACTCCTCCCAGGTGGTTCTGAAGGAAATCCCGAAGGGGATAGATTCCACCCCAGTGATGGCAACACTTCATAAAGCCCCTGGGACTGAGGAGATTGGAAAATAATACAGAGCTAAGAATTGAAAATGATTCTGAAGGAGGGCAATTTTCAAACAGCCCACATTGGAAGAATTTTCAAATTGGATCTAAGTGCATAATGCAGCCTTGGAAATGTGTAGTTGTGTGAGAAATCATGCGTGGTATATGTGCCTAACGTTTCCTCTGCTCTTCCCCCTTCATGGTGCCTTACCTTGCTGATGCCACTATGCTTCTCATGATTCCATCGAAGGCTCATTTCACTATTGCTGCTGCCCTCTTTTGGAGCCTTGGGGTGTTCTTTCCCCTCTTCCTGCTTCTACGCTGCTCTCACGGTGCCTTAGGGATCTCCTGCCGATGCTGGCCCCCTTTTGCCCCTTTGCAGAGTCTTTTAAGCTATATTCATGGCACGTCTGGTGCCACGTTGCCAAAGTCTAGGAACTTCCCCCTTCTGCTGATTTTTTTCCTCACGGCAGAACTGATAAGAAAATCACAATGCTGGAGCCCAAAATAGACTGCAATACTTCCCCCCATTGATTTTAAAGAAAAATTAATGAAGAAATGAAACAACTAAATGAATGTTTTTTTGTTTTGAAACTAATTACGTTTATTCATTTTGTTGGGACTCAGATTAACAAACTGAAACAATAGTTTTTTTCTTCTGCACTACCTACATTTTATTACATTTATTTCCTGAGGAATGAATGAGTTCATTTCATTTCCTCATACACGGCAGCTGAGTAAGAAAACTAAGATGGACTTCTACAACACTGCCAAGTTTTCCTCTGTGCAATGTGCTTTAAATTGCAAACATGTGGCATAAGATAAAAAATACTGAATGAATGTGGCATTAAGATAAAAAAAAATGCTGAATGAAAGAGTTATAGAAATAGGATAAAGTTCCACTTCAGGAATATGCAGGTAGTGCGGAATGCAAGGGGTAGTATCACAGATTTCGTAGTCAAATATCCTGGGTCATGCCATGATGATACATTTTCTCCCAGTCTGGACTGGCAGAGGAGCATGAGAGTGGTTAAATTGTAAGATTTTGGTTCCTAGATAAGTCAAAGCTGCCTTCATTCCTTTCTTCAAAGGTAATTGTATGACTTAGCTTTTAATAGTCTGGAGTGCATACCTCGAAACTCTCCAGATATGGCCCAGAATTCTCAACATATTGCCAGGTCTCTGGGCCGATGTCTGAAAACGCAAGGTGCCCTGTTGCAGAAGTTCCCAAAGAAAAAGCAGCAGGTGCTTGAAGGAGGAAGAGTGTCAGCACCGGTGCTGCCGGATGAGGAGGAGGAGCAACAAAAGCAGAAGTGTGGGCCCTCCCCACCTCGCATGGAGCAAGAAACAGCAGAGACTGGAAGAGCAGCAGCAGCATCAGGCCGTGCAGGGAAAATGTAACAAGGGAAGCATGGCTCCGACGCTGCAGAAGGAGGAAGTAGACGAAGAGTGTTGATCCCACAGGCCTAGGGAAAGAAGAGACTGCTATGGTTAATGGGGATTGAAATGAGGAGACCGAAGGAGTATACATGTGTGTGAGAGAGTGTGGAAAAGGGAGAAGTGTGTGTGCGCGTGTGTCTATGGAATAGAAAGAGGAGTGAGTGTATATATATGTGTGTGTGAGAGTATATGTGTGTGTAACAAGGCAAGAAGTGAGTGTGTGCATGACAATGCATGTGTGTGGGTGAATAAAGAGTGATGATAGCATGTGTGTTAGAATGAGCATGTAACTCCGAGAAAGTATGAGTGAACATTTGAGTGTGTTAGTATGTATGTAACAGGGAATGTTTGTGTGCATTCTCTAACCGGCCCCAACTCCTCCCTCAGCTGCCACATGAAAATTTCAGGGTGTCAGGAAATCAAATATTCCCAGGTATGCTGGGATGGGACCCTGGGAATTATGCAACAAATACAGTTTATTACCCTCCCTTGTTGGCACTTTCCCCCAGGGTCCTCTTTTCCCTTGTGCACAACTAAGAGTTAACATTGTGCATTGTTTGGGTCAGGTATACAGTCACCTCTGATCTATGCAGGGCTTCCTGCTATATAGACCAGTTCACTTCATAATACAGACAGACATGCATGATACTGAGGGCACTACTTTTATCTGCTTTACTTTCCACCATGCTTGTCCCCATAGAGAAGAGCTGCTATACTCTACCTCACTTTTTCTCCACTGCACAGATGATAGACTACCCACTCAATACTTGGCTGTTTACCCCTCCCCCAAATTATATATCCAGAGAATTCTCAAGAAGAAAGGTACAATAAAGTCACTACAAATTGGTTGGTCACAGAGTAAACCATTGGTATTTTCAAGTTACGCTTTAGGGGGTAGATTTTATAATTTAGCGCCAACGCATACTTTTGTTCGCACACCAGGTGCGAACAAGAGTACGCGGGATTTCAATAGATATGGCCGTAGCCGCGCGAATCCATTAAAATCCGGGATCGGCGTGTGCAAGGCTGCCGATTTTGGGCAGCCTGTGCGCGCCGAGCCGCGCAGCCTGCCTCCGTTCCCTCCCTTCCCCTACCTAACCCAACCCCCCGGCCCTATCTAACCCCCCCTACCTTTATCGCCGGATTTACGCCTGCCAGAGGCAGGCGTAAATCCGGCGATAAAGATTTACACAGATTTACGACTGCCGGAGGTGATGGCGTGCCAGCGGGCTGCTGGCGTGCCATCACCCGACCCGGGGGCTGTTCCGGAGGGCGTAGCCATGCCCCCGGAACGCCCCCGGGTCAAAGCCACACCCGCGGCGCAGCCCTGAAACGTCACGTCACCCATGCCACGCCCCCAAAATGCCGCGGCGTGACCGCCACGCCCCCCGGCACGCCTCTCCATGCAAGCCCTGGGACTTACGCGAGTCCCGGGGCTTGTGCGTGCCGCCGAGCCTATGCAAAATAAGTTTGGCACGCGCAGGGGGAGTTTGGGGTAGGTTTTCAAGGGGTACACGCGTATCCTACGTGCGTACCCCTTTGAAAATCTACCCCTAGGTGTCTGGATAAACAGGAATTTACTATATAGTGCAGAAAAGGTCAGTCTCAAATTCATGGCCCGCTCTGTTCCACACAACATCACTACACAGTGAAGGATTCCAGCACTCGAAGAGGAGAAAGTAGAAAATAGTGTTTCTAATGCAGACTCAGAGACTGATGTACCAGACACATTCACATTCAGGCACCCGCTACTGCCCAATCTCTAAAAGCTTGATTGAAGAACATTTCTAGGTAAATAATGACTCCATATTCACTGTGTAAGGCAATGTATAAGGGTCACAGACAGAAATGGTACTATGAATGTAACAGTGGTTTCCTGCCCGTGATGTTTTGCTGCCAACATCTGGAAAACAGGTGGGAATATAGCTGGAAACTTTTAAAAATAGATAGCTATTTCCTTTTTGATAAAATGAAAGCTGGATAAATCATTTCATATAGCCAGATATGTTTTATCCAGTTAGAAACTGAAAATGTAAGTACTGATGATATTGATAGAGTTCTTAGCTGGTTAAGGCACTTATAGGATGATTTAATAAGCCACAATAGTTTATCACAGGAGGGGCTAAATAGCATGGGAGAACATCCCATTCATAATGGATCCCTCCCTGATAAACTGTCGCATAATTACCATGGAACAATTTTTTTATCGTGGCACAAATGTGTAACAAAAAGTTGCATTGTGGTATGGGGTCTTCCTGTGCAATGGTGGCCCACCTGGCCCCCCTACTGTCTTTGATCTCAGAGCTATTAAATTGCCTATAAGGCAACAGTGGCAATCCAAGTCACAAGTACCTGGCAAATAATAGATCTCAAGCTACTAGTGCTTATTAATTAATAGCAGTTTTATGGATTTTTTCCTCTAGGAATTTATTCAAATCTTTTTTTTTTAACCCAGTTACACCAACTACTGTAACCACATCCTCTGGCAATGAATTCCAGAGCTTAACTATGCACTGAGTGAAAAATAATTTTCTTCAATTTGTTTTAAATGAGCTACTTGCTAACTTCATGGAGTGCCCCTGGTCTTTCTATATCTGAGAGATTAAATAACCAATTTACATAAAACTGTTCAAGTCCTTTCATGATTTTGTAGACCACTAACATATCCCCCCTCCCCACCCTCAATCGGCTCTTCTCCAAACTGAACAATCCTAACTTCTTTAGCTTTTCCTCACAGGGTAGCCGTAATCCATCTACCTTATCATTTTGGTTTCATTTCTCTGCACTGTCTGCAGTGCACATATATTTTTTTGAGATGTGGAGACCAGAATTGTACACAGTATTCAAGGTGCAGACACCATGGAGTGATACAGAGGCATTATGATATCTACTGTTTATTCACCATTTCCTTCCTAATAATTCCTAATATTCTGTTTGCTTTTTTTGACCATCACAGCACACTGAGCTGACAATTTCAATGTATTATCCACTATGATGCCTAGATCTCTTTCCTGGGTGGTAACTCCTAAGATAAAATCTAACATTGTATAACTAGAGCAAGGGTTATTTTTTCTTATATGCATCGAGTCCACATTAAATTTCTTCTACATTTGGATGCCCAGTCTTCCAGTCCCTAAAGGTCCTCCTGAAATTTAAGACAATCTATTTGATAATTAACTACTCTGCATTATTTTGTGTCATCCACAAATGTGATCAGTTTACTTGTCAAACCCCTTTCTAGATAATTTATAAATATATTATAAAAACACTAGGGTTGTGCAGAGGGACGCCATACATTGCATTCGGGATTTGTATTCATCGGGGGGGGCAGATATGTTGCATTTGGCAAGGGGGGGGGGCCCAATATGTTTATATGTTAATTTGTATTCGTCCTGGCTAAAATTAAATTAACTACAACCCCGTCAGCCCCTGTGACATAGTGAGAGCAAAGGCTATCGGCACCATTTTGAATACTGGCAGCCAATGGTCCGAGTGCAAGAGGTCGCTCCTGGACCCCTGCTGGACTTTTGGCAAGTCTTCTGGGGGTCAGGAGGGTCCCCCAAGACTTGCCAAAAGCCCGTGGTGGTCCAGTGGGGTTCCAGGAGTTATCTCCTGCACTCGGGCCTTCGGCTGCCAGTAATCAAAATGGTGCCGATAGCCTTTGCCCTTACTATGTCACAGGGGCTACCGGTGCCATTGGTCAGCACCTGTCACATGGTAGGAGCACAAAATGGCGCCGGCCATCCATTGCTCCTACCATGTGACAGGGGCTGACCAATGGCACCGGTAGCCCCTGTGACATAGTAGGTCAAAGGCTATTGGCGCCATTTTGAAACCGGCAGCCAAGGGTGTGAGTGCAAGAGATGGCTCCCGGAGCCCCCGCTGGACCACCAGGGAGTTTTGGTAAGTCTTGGTGGGGTCAGAAAGGTGGGGGTTTGTTTAAATTGGCTCCTTTAGATGGCTGAATAATTTGGTGAAGATTTGTTGATTTCGTGGGGAATCGCGATACGTTTTGCTTCCCCACAAATACAACGAATATGTCCCTATACATTGCGGATCGCCAATTCGTAGGGATCGAATGCACACCCCTAAAAAACACTGGTCCAAATAAAGATCCCTGAAGTATTTCACTGTTTATCTTTTTCTATTGTGTAAACAGACCATTTAATCCTAATCTCTGTTTCCTGTCTTTTAACCAGTTTGCAATCCACAACAGGACATCACCTCCTATGCCATGGCTTTTAGTTTTCTTAGAAGTCTTTTTTTTGTATATATATAGAGAGATTATTACCTCCACTAAAAGGAAAATCTTCAAAATAAGAGACAGACTGTGATTTAGAATAACATTCAATTAATCCTAATTTTAGTGTTTGACTAATTTTAGTCCTGTTACTGATCATTCACTAACATTAATCACCAAGGCCTGGATTCACCATTCTATCGCAGAATGGTGAATCCAGCGAAAACATGGGGCGAGGGGGGGGGGGGTAGGCCTGCGAAAGCCAGCAGCCATCGCACCACTGCGGTGTTATCGCTGCTGGCTTTCGCACCCAATAGCGCCACCGTGAAAAGTGGTGCTATTGGGCGCACTACTGGTGACGATAACGTGGCTTACCTTATCGCCGCCAGTGAAGACATCGTGGAGTCTGCCCCAACACCGCCTCGACTCCGCCCCTAGCAAGCTATTGCACATGTGCAATAGCAGCTTATCGCACATGATAAGCTTTATAAAATGACCATCCAAGTTATCAAATTTAAAAGACATATATTTTAAAGAAACCTAATAAATACATTAAAAAACTGTAGACAAATTTAACAGCCCTTAAATTGAGACATACCTATTTCTAAATCAGTTTTTAAGATTTTACAAGACAGAAGCCTATCAACAAGATGACAGCTATCCAGTTTTTTGCCCCAAGTGCACATGTATCATTATCTACCTGTTGGTAAGAAGTTATATGTGTGCATCCAGTGCAAAAAACTGCCTCTCAGGGAATGAGTCTGATTTCCAGAAGCCAGAGTGAGAGACATGAAGATGCTGAGACAGATGGAAAGGTATATAGAAGGGACCTTCAGGGACATAGTGGAGTGATCAAACACCAGTCTAGTAGCTCTTGCGTTGCTTTGGGGAAGCAAGGTCACCTGGCAAGAGACCAACACCTTGGTGTGGCAGGAAGTGATTGCAAATCTAGAACCTTCTCTCTAAGAGATGCTTTATCCTTTTGAATTAAGGATGTCTTCAGGGATCCATTCTTAGAAGGGAAGGTTATGACAGCTGTTGTAGTGGGTGATTTGATAGGAAAGTAGATAGTGGGGTAGCTGGTGGGCATGAGGATCGATTGGTAAATTGCCTACCTGGTGCAAAGATATTAGACCATGTACTACCTAGATACTATTTTAAAGATTACTGGTGAGGTGGTACTTGTGGGTACCAATGACATAGGAAGATGCAGGAGGGAGGATTTGGAGACTAAATTTAACTTCTTAGGTAGGAAATTAAAATTCAGAATCTCAGGGGTTTCATTCTCAGAAATGATCCCTGTTCCACATGCAGTAACCCAGAGACTGAAGTTGTGAAACTTCTGTGGCAGGGAATTACCTATTGTATCTAAATGCAACTCGCCTTCAGCTACCAATGAAAAGGTGCAAGCTAAATCCAAATAAATAAAAAAAGAGGAGTTGAGCTCAAGTGTCTCAATGCATGGATGAGATGAAGGTGAAAGGAAGAGGGTTTTAGATTTTATTAGGAACTGGGGAACATTCAAGGTGTGTGTGTGTGTGGGGGGGGGGGGGGGGCTATTCAGATGGGATGAGCTCCACCTTCACCAAAGTGAATCAGGCTGCTGGCGCTAACTTTTAAAAAGGAAATAGAGCAGCTGTTAGAACATGGGAGAAATTCAAAGGTCAATCAGCAATGCATGGTTTGGAAGGATGTAGCTTTATTTATACATTGATCTCTTACAGATACCTAAGCGATTTAAAAGTGACACACAGAGTTAAAACAAATTTTCAGACTAAAAAATAGAAGACAAAATCCATAGTTTCTTGGGTCGATTTTAAGACCCACGTGCGCTTGTATTCCCCTTTCCCCTCTCCACCCTGAGTCCAACCCCTACTAAAACCCTTATTGTTTCAATACCTACTGCTCCTCCGGAGCAGAAGTATATTCTGTGCGCCGGCCAGCTGCCAATTCACACTTGCCTGGGACGGGGCTGAATGGCCGCTGTCCCGGCCAGCCCCCAGCCCTCCCCTCCTCGCCCAGACCATGCTCCTGACCCACCCCTTTTCAAAGGCCCGGCACTTCTGCCATAACGGGGGTTACGCGCATGGTTGGGCCCTTTCTAAAATGCGCACGGTGCGCACAAGGCCCGGCCATGTGCAAACCCCCCGGATTTTACGCACGGGATTTAAAATCGGGCTGTTAGAGCAGATAAGCCTTCGTGTGACTTCCTGCTAAAATACTTATTCAAAGGCTCGTTTGAATAGATAGTATATGTTTTTAACATTTCTTAAATATGATAGAAAATAGAGATGTGAATCGTGTCCTCGATCGTCTTAACGATCAATTTCGGCTGGGAGGGGGAGGGAATCGTATCGTTGCCGTTTGGGTGTTTAAACTATCGTGAAAATCGTTAAAATCGTGAGCCGGCACACTAAAACCCCCTAAAACCCACCCCCGACCCTTTAAATTAAATCTCCCACCCTCCCGAACCCCCCCAAAATACCTTAAATTACCTGGGGGTCCAGCGGGGGTCCGGAACGGCCTCCTGAAATCGAATTGTGTTGTCTTCAGCCGGCGCCATTTTGCGCCGCCATTTTGCAAAATGGCGGCGCAAAATGGCGCCGGCCATAGACCAACACGATTCGACTGCAGGAGGTCGTTCCGGACCCCCGCTGGACTTTTGGCAAGTCTTGTGGGGGTCAGGAGGCCCCCCCAAGCTGGCCAAATGTCCGGCCATACGCGTATGGCCGGTGCCATTTTCCGTACGGAAAAATGATTTGCGGCAGGAGATCGCTCCCGGACCCCCGCTGGACCACCAGGGACTTTTGGCCAGCTTGGGGGGGCCTCCTGACCCCCACAAGACTTGCCAAAAGTCCAGCGGGGGTCCGGAACGACGTCCTGCAGTCAAATTGTGTTGGTCTATGGCCGGCGCCATTTTGCAAAATGGCGGCGCAAAATGGCGCCGGCTGAAGACAACACAATTCGATTTCAGGAGGCCGTTCTGGACCCCCGCTGGACCCCCAGGTAATTTAAGGCATTTTGGGGGGTTCGGGAGGGTGGGGGATTTAATTTAAAGGGTCGGGGGTGGGTTTTAGGGTGTTTTAGAGTGCCGGTTTTCCCGCCCTCCCCCTTCCCCTCCCCCTTCCCCCCGATTTACGATTTTTTAACGATAAATTGGGGGAATTGTTATTGTATCATGGCCCTAACGATTTTTGACGATTTAAAATATATCGGACGATATTTTAAATCGTCAAAAAACGATTCACATCCCTAATAGAAAATACATTGTTTACCTGACCCTGGTGCTGTAGTTGGATCTTGTAGTTGTACTAGGGATTGAAGTTCTGAAAGAATTAGCTTGAGTTTTGTTATAATAATAAAAGAAAAAAATGGTTTGTTTACCTGCCTGTGCTTTGGGTCTGGAGAGCAGGGGAGTGTGAATTGTTCCTGGAAAGTTTACAGTGTCTGGCCAAAGTGTTATTTTTTTTTGTTGTTATTGTTGTTTTGGAAGCCTGGAGGCATGGTCATATTTTGTTTTGTTTTTTTTAAGAGAGAGAGAACCACTTGATCTGATGATTTAATTAATGCTGATGCTCTGAGTTTATTTTGAAGCTTTGCAAGGCATCCATGTAGGGGAGCTCTGCTGTGCCGTAGAGAGGTGCAGGCTGGGCTGCTGGCATCATCACTGACATCAGCAGGCCTGGGTCAGCTTGATCACATGACCAAACTTTAATAAAACTTAAAGTAAATATTTAAAAAATTCCAAACCTTGGAAATTTAGGTGTGGGAAGGTCTGAGACACTTCCTGTACATTTTGGTAGCCCTGGTTGAACCCTAACAAAACAGATCCTAAAAAACATCAAATATCTCTTTTTAAATTAAGTTTTACTGTGATTTGCATGTTTTGGTCATGAAAAGATGGTCTGGTAACCTGACTACAGTAAGAATTTAAACTTAAAATTTACTTAGAAAAGAGTCATTTGTCCCATTTGAGAGAGGGGGATTCAGAGACTCAGAGCAGCTTTCTTTATTTTATTTTTTTTTTTTTTTACAAGCCAGATTGTAATTGTGCACATCTGAAGAAGTTCTTAAGGTGACAATTAATACCTTGTTTAGAGATGAAAGCTTATTGTTCTTTTCATATGGAAATAAGCATTGGGGGAGTGTGTTGAAAGAAGTGAAGCTGTTAAAACAAGTTCCATTTCTCTAGGGAAATAAAAAAAACAAAAACAAAAACAGAGCTAGGGGAATGTCATCAAAGGAACATCCTGGTCACTGCATGTTCACAATGAGTGGCAAGTGAGCAGGTTATTGTAGGAATACACAAATCGTCACACCACAGTAAATTTTATGGATTCAGCTCATTTATAAGTAAATGTTTGGGTTCTTTAAAAAAAATCCTAATCTCCTAAAAGTAATCACCAATGGGTTTTTCTGTGGATTCTTGGTAATTAGAGCTATAAACTAGATGGGGTGGAACTATTTTCACATGATGTCATCAAAACAGGAATAGTCTCTGTGAAAAAAAAACAAAACAAGGTAAGTTCCTTGCTGTCCTTGAGAAAGAGAGAGAGAAGAAACACACTGATTTATTAGGATTTGCTTACTGATTGCTTGTGTGTGAGTGTGAGAATCAAATTCAGTTTAAAAAATCCTGAAAAAAGTAAGAAGTGATAAATGTCAGTTTTTAAAAATAATTGAGGTGCTAGTTCACAGATTGTTATTGCCAGCCTAGTTAGTGCTGTGACAGAGAGAATTGATTGAGAAGAAAGGAGAGAAGAGGTGTGAGAGGATAGGACTGGGAGGAGGAGGCAGAGGAAGTGGGAGGAGGAGGGCAGGAGTGATAGGGAAAGGAGGAGTAAGAGTAGGAGTAGAGACAGGGGGAGAAGTAGAGAGGCGGCATGGAAGGGAAAGGAGGGTGAAAGTGGGGGAAGGGGTTAGTCAGGAGAGAATGGCGGAGTAGGGCAGCATAGGCATAGAGAGAGAGGACCAAGAGGAATGGAGTTGGTAGGTCAGGAGGGGGTGGGGGAGGGGGAGGAAGGGAGGAGAGAGGAAAGTGGGATAGAGAGTGAGGGCAGGGAGGATACCTCTCCAGGAGAGGAAGTGGCACCCCCTTGAGGCAGGCAGGCAGCACCATGGCAGAGACAGTGAGCCATAAGGTTCAGTGTGGCAGAGAACAAGCTTCTCATAGCTGGTGTCCTGTAGCACTATGCCATGTTATTTAGAAACTGAGCAGCCAAGACCTCAAGGGCATTGAAAGTGCAAATATAGTGAAACATTGCCCAGTCCATCACCCGCCACAGCAGAGTGCAAAGTAGTGGAGAGCAGGTCGCCCATCGTTACCGGGATGTGAAAGCCCAACTAAAGGCCAAGCTTGCATTGAGATCTAAATATATGCGGCAGGCTGGAGGAAGGGCTCCCTGTCCAATTGTAGTCACCAAAATGGAGCAGCAAATGATTGAAAGGCTGAGACTGGACGTTCAAGGGCTTGGATGAGTGGCTAGACACCACACAAGCTGCTGCCAATAAGTTCACATCACACATAAATGGGCAGACAGCAATGAGTGGGGCGATTTTACAAGGTGTTTTCCCATTAACACAGAATGGGGAAAAATCATTTATTTTATTTATGTATTTATTTATTTGACATATTTTTGTATACCGTCATTTGGTTTCGCATCATAACGGTTTACAGTAGTCACATTAGTTAAACAAAATGTTTTACAGTATTTAGTAAATTGGCCCTATATATTGGCATTAGCTGATCAGTTTGCAAAGAAACAAAGTGCACCTCTGATACCAATGAAATAAACCATACTTGTTGGTATATGCACTTATGTCTTTTTTTTGTTTGTTATCTGTTTCCACAGCTCTCAAACAGCAAGCAGCTGGTCCCAGCCAGAAATGCCAAGGACCCAGATGGGAAGCCCCAGGGACTAGCCAGGATCCCCCTGGGCCCCTATGTTCCAGAGGCCATTACAGATGGACGTTGAGACACGGTGGAAGGAGGAGGAGGAGCAGCAGGCTGACCAATCACAGTTGATGTTCTTGCTCCAACCCTTACGCTCCAGAAGCCCAATTAATATGGACCTCAATCTGGACACATTAATGGAGTGAGGCAGTTTGGAGTGGCAATCTTCTGATGAGCAGTTAGAAGGAAGCAGCACACCATGGCAGCATGCGGAATCACCATCAACAGGCCACACAGTGGGCACAAGCCCACCTTAGCCAAGCTTGAGTCCTGAGATACCACCTGCACCAACACCACCACCATCAGGCCCACCCCCACCTTCACAGCCACTGCCAGCAGCACCGACACTGCCGCCGGGCTGTTCACAGAGTTGCAGTTCCATCTAGATGGATGAAACCGGCTCAGTGTGTGCTCACTACAGAGTTGCTGTGCCATCACACACAATGGATGGTGTTATATCAAGCATTTTCAAGCAGTACACTCAGTAAGAAGCCATCCTTCAGCCTCTGGGCCTATAACAGCCTACTTTAAATAGCCTACAATCTCTTTGCAGCTGCTGTCTCTTGTGAGGCTGTACTATCTCCTGCTCCATGCTGCAGGATGTCATCTCTTCTCATCTCCCGCAAGTGCTGGCTCCATGCTGTAGGGTGTCATCTCCTGCTCCATGCTGCAGGGTGTCATCTCTTCTCATCTCCCGCAAGTGCTGGCTCCATGCTGCTGTGTTTAGTCCTGGGCCTCCTGCCTCTATGCTGCTGTGTCTCATCCTGGGCCTCCTGCCTCCATGCTGCTGGGTCTTGTGCTCTCCTGAGGTAGTGATACAGCACTCTGCAGTCCTACTCCTGCTGCCTACATGCTGAACAGTTTGCTCGTTCTCTTGCTGCCTACATGCTGAACAGTTTGCTGCCATGGCCCTTAGGCTGTCCCCTTTCAGTGCACTTTTTCAATATGTCTGTAATTTCTTTTAGATTTTTTCTTGAAATCTCATGTCCCTCCCTACACAGCCATGGTGAAATACGGGTCCGTGTCGGGGGACCTCTGTGTGAAGTTTGCTGTTTGAAGTCCACACCTTTTCTAGACCCAAGCATTTTGCTTAGCCCAGCACAGAGAGATGGATCCAACAGAAGGAAGATCATGGAGCGGGATTTTCATTTTGGAGTAAGCTCATGATGTAGTTGATAATGCATCAGCAGGGAGAAGTGGAGGATCACATTCTGCAGCACAGGAGGATGTTTGTCTTGTCATTGGAGGAGGTGTTGCTGCTTTTGGACTGCCTGGTTCATTAAAGGAAGATTCTTCAGACAATTAGGTATTTTTGCAGCTTGGGGCTGGCTCTGGAGGAGAAGAGTGAATTCAACTTAGACCAGTGAAGTTCACATTTGAAGAAATCTGGGAAGTCTCTATCAGCCCAAATTTCCTTGGTTGTGGGTAATACATAGCTTCTAGAGGGCAGAATAAGTGCTGAGGAGTCCTGTTTGGAAGAAATTAAGTTTCAAGTGGATACTGTTAAAGTATAGGTAGTTATGTTAATGGAGACTCAGGATGTTATCATGAAAGATAATATACTTTTGTGCTCTAAAGTTTGAAAATTTGGAGCACATGACTAGATATCAGAATCTTCATCTTAGTAACCTCCTGCTATATCTGCTATGGAGATGTTTAAAAGATATTTGGTGGAGTTTTTAAAAGTTCCAATTCAATCTGTTCAACCAGTTTCTAAAGAATACCATATTCCCCCCATATAAGAGGAAAACAGTTCATGGGAATTTAGCTGAATTATCTCCAATAATAATTTGGATATCTCTACTCTCCTGGAGATGTTGGATGATAAATTGGCTATTCCTGCAACATTGTTTGTACTTGACCCTGATCAGGATTGGCTAATGAGACTTTTTCTTAGATATCATGAGGAAACATTTTTAAGACTGAAAATCAGAGTATTGCTGGACATTCCTAAGGCTAGGCAAACGACTCAAATCTTTTTTGTTGTTGAGGCAAAAGGTTCTGCAGTTAGGAGCAATATTTGTTCTCAAGTTTTCCTGCAAATTACAGAATATGTCCTTTATTTATTTTGAGCCTAATCAGTTAAATATGTTTTTGTGTGATAAGACTGTACTGTCAGGACCTTCCTTGGTTCCTAGTTCTTCATCTCTCTCTTGACTTAACTCCTTATGAAGAATTTATAGGCTCTACTGACTAGCTTTTTCTGTTGATGAATATTTGGCTTTGGATATTATGATATTGGTCTCTCTTTTAATGGAGGACTTGTTTAAAAATTTGGCATATATTTTGGTTGATTTCCTTGTATAAGTGTTTTTCTTTATGATATTAGTTTATATGTAAATTTTATATGTCTAATTCATTTAGGGCCAGATTTTAGTAGCTACATGCAGGCGTAGATTTGAGCGCGCAACCCGGTGCGCACAAATCTACGCCCAATTTTATAACATATGCATGCAGCCACACGCATGTTATAAAATCCGAGATTGGCGCGTGCGAGGGGGTGCACACTTGTGCACCTTGCGTGCGCCGAGCCCTAGGGGAGCCCCGATGGCTTTCCCTGTTCCCTCCGAGGCCAATCCGAAATCGGAGCGGCCTCAGAGGGAACTTTCCTTCCGCCCCCCACCTTCCCCTCCCTTCCCCTCCCTAACCCGCCCCCCAGCCCTATCTAAACCCCCCTAACCTTTGGTTACTAAGTTGCACCTGCCTCTGCAGAGTGCCGGTGTGCGATCCCGGGCACAGCAGCAAATGGCCACTGTGCCTGGAGGCTCTGGTCACACCGCTGCCCCTTTTTCGAGCTCCGGGAAATACGCCCGACCTGGGGCTTTAAGTGTGCCGCCGGACCTTTTGAAAATAGGCCTGGTGCACGTAACCCCCCCTACGCGTGTAAATCCGCCTGGATTTACGTTCGTAGGCTTTGAAAATCTGCCCCTTATTTTCTTGAATATAATTTTATTTAAAGTGTGATAAATAAAGAATTTAAAAATGTCTGTATGCATATGCCAGAAGTTTGAAAAAAAAGTCTGTAAAGTTAGAATGTGTGGTGCTAAAAGAAGATGTAGGCATAATATGCATCTTGCAAACCTGGAGGAAGGAGGGTAACCATAACCAGTGGGACCCTGAGATACAAGGGTACAAATTATATTGACAGGACTGGGCATTTCAAATTGGTGAGGGATGGCTCTATATGTTAAGCATGGCATAGAGACAAGCAGGATAAAAGTTTTATGGAAACAAACTGGACTCTGAAATCCTTTTCGATAGAAATTCCAAAGGTAAAAGGGATGAGTACAGTAATGGAGATATATTACAGCCTGCCTAGGCAGGATGAGGAAATAGACTGTAAAATACTAACAGAGATTAGACTGAGTAGTAAAATTGACAACACAATAATGGGAGGCTTCTATTACCTGAGTATTGATTGGGTAAATGACACATCAGGACATGCAGGGGAGGTAAACTTCCAAGAGGCCATCAATTACATCTTTATGCAGCAGTTAGTCATGGAACCACCGAGAGAAGGAACTATATTTCATCTAGTTTTCAGTAGAATGCAGGATCTGGTTCAAGAGATAAAGGTGCTGGATGGATTTGGAAACAAGGTTCATAAAGTAATTAAATCTGACATACTCACTGGAGGATAAAAACTAAGGAAAACTACTGCAGTATCATTTAACTCTAAAAAGGGAGACTATAATAAAATGATGCAATTTGTTAAAAATAAATAAAATGAACAATTCTGAAGTTATAAACTCATAGACGACATGGACATTGTTTACATTTACTATCCTTGAGGTCCAGAAAAGTTTTTTCCATGCATTAAAAAAAAGTTTGAAGGAAAACAAAATCAGTGCCAGCATTGTTTAATGGTGAGGTGAAAGAGCCATTTTACAGCCAAAAGGTTTATCATTCAAAAAATGGAAAGCTGTCCCTAATGAAGAAAATAGGAAAGAACACTGACAAGTTCGTTATAAAAAAAAAGTAATTGTGCAGGCTAGCAGAGAATTTGAAGTTTGTCATAGAGGTAAAAGCAAGTATTAAAAACTTTTTTCAAGTACATTCAAATCAAAAACCTTGCGAGGAGATCATTTGGGCCACTAAATGACTGAGGGTTAAAAGGTGTGCTCTGGAAAGACAATTATATAGCAGAAAAATGAAATGAATGATTTGCCTCTGTCTTTACTAGTAAGATGTTGGGATCATACCCATGCAGGAGATGATGGATAATGGTTATGCTAATGGCTATATTTTCTTTATTTATTTATTTAAAAATACTTATTATCCACCCTACCAAAACACTGTCTGAGGCAAGGTACAGCATATCACACACAATATTCAGTAAGACCTATGAACAAAACCTAACTAGACCTCTATTAAAATGTGGGGGCTTATCTTGGAACCAGATGATGTTTTCCTTGCTCTGCTGTCAGTAGGGGACTGACTCACATTTTGTTCTTCATTTTGTATACCTTGCTTACTGCTTACCATGTTGTATTGTTTTTATGGTTCCTAAATAAAAACCGTTTAAATACAAAAAAAAAAAAAATCTACTAAAATACCTGTCAAGGTAGTCACACATCAAAAAAGGATGATGGCTAGGAATGGAGACAGGAATTCATTCTACACTAGTGAAGGTCATATTAAATAAGCAACTAAACAAAATCACTATGAAACAGGAGGACATAATAAAGAAGATTGATAAACTAAAGAATAACATAGCATCAGAACGAAATGGTACACTCCCAGGGTTGTGAAGGAACTCAAACAAAAAATTGCAGATTTGTTATAAGTAATCTCTAACCTATCTTTTTTTTTTTTTTAATCTCTCCAGGGGTGATCCAGGAAACTACAGACCAATGAGTCTGCCATCGGTGCAGAGCAAAATGATAGAAACTATTCTTAGAAACAAAATTACTGATCATATAGATAGACATGGTTTAATAGGGGAGAGTAAACATGTTTTTTGGAAAGGGAAGACTTTCCTTACCAATTCACAAGATTTTTTAATAGATGTAAATAAACATACGGATAAAAGTGAGTCAGTTGATATAGGGGCAGATTTCCAAAGGTTACGCGTGTAACATACGTGCGTAACCCCCGAAAAGCTGCCCCTGCCTGCCCCTGCGCATGCCTCGGGATGCGTGTATGTCCCAGGGCTTTGAAAAAAGGGTGGGGAAGGGGGCCGGTCCAGGGGCGTGGTGGCGGTCCGAGGTGGCGGACCGCCCCCAGACCACCCCCGAACTCAGGTTCGGGGGTGGTCTGGGGGCGGTCCCGAGTCCTCCAGCACAGCAGCCTGTGCCAGGGGTTGGAGAGCAGGCGTGCACAAGTTATGCCTGCCCAGAGGCAGGCGTAACTTCTACAATAAAGGTTAGGAGGGGGTTTTAGATAGGGTTGGAGGGTGGGTTAGATAAGGGAAGGAAGGGGAAGGTGCGGGGGGGGGGGGCGGGAGGGAACGGAGGAAGGCTGCGTGGCTCGTTTCACGAGCGTTGCACAATTGTGCACCCCCTTGCACGCGCAGACCCTGGATTTTATAATATGCGCGCGGTTGCGCAAACAAATCTATGCCCATGCGCAAGTTTAAAGATCTGCCTCATAGTGTATTTGGATTTTCAAAAGTCGTTTGACAGAGTCCATCATGAGAAACTCCTCTGGACATTGGGAGGTCATGGTTAAGAGACAGTGACCTATTATGGATTGGAAACTGGATAAAAGACAGGAAACAGAGGATAGGACTAAATGGTCAGTTTTCTAAATTGAGAAAGTTGGTTATTAGAGAGCCCCAGGGGTATCTGTTGGGATCTGTGCTATTTGGCATATTCATAAATGATCTGGTAAAAGGAACATGTGAGGTGACCAGATTTGCAGATGACACAAACTTGCTTTGTATCTTAAAATAGCTGTGGATTGTGAAGAATTGAAGAAGGACCTTATGAGACTTGAAAACTGGCTTCTAAAGATTGTAGACAACTGCAAAGTAATGCATGTAGGAAAAAATAATCCCAACCACAGGTATACAGTGTTGGGGTCCATTTTAACAGTCACCACACAAGAAAAGGACTTCATAGTCCCTGTGGACAATAACTTGAAATCCTTGGCTCAGTGTATGGTGATGGTAAAAAAGGCAAAAATAATTTTAGGAATTATTTGGATAGGAATAGTAAACAAAACTGATAATGCCCTTCTATAGATCCATGGTGCAAATGCACCTTGAGTATTGTGTGCAGTTCTGATTGCCCTATCTCAGAAAAGATATTGCAGACATAAAAATGTATAAAGAAGGATGACAAAAATGATAACGAGAATAGAAAAGCTCCATTATGGAGAAAGGCTAACTAGATTAGTGCTCTTGATCTTGGAATAGAGAAAATATGATTGAGATTATAAAATCATGAGTGGGATGAAACAGGTAAAGAGCGAATAATTATTTACTCTTTCAAGTAACAATAGGACCTGGTGACATTCCTTGAAACTAGCAGCCGTAACATTTAAAATAAATTGTAGTAAGTATTTGTTTACTCAGCACACTATAGAGCTATGAAATCTTTTGCCAGAGAATGTAGTCAAGGCAGCTAACATTGTAGGGTTCAAAAGAGAAATGGATAAGTTCCAGAACGAAAAGTAAATAAACAGTTATACCCTGGTAAATTTGGGAAAGCCAGCGCTTATCCGTGGGACTGAAATGCAAGGAAAAGTACAACTATTGGAGATCTGATGGGCATTTGCAACCTGGAATGGCCACTATCAGAGACAGATGCTGGGCTTGGTGGACCTTGGTTTGACCCAGCATAGCACTTCTTATGTTTCAATGTGCTTAGCATTAAATAGGGATGTGCAGCCCAAAAATATTTGGTTCAGTTTGTTAATTTTGCCTGTTTGCTCTGTTTTATCTTCAAGATTCAAGTCATTTAACTTTGAATCAGTTCAGTTAATTTTCCAAACCAAGAAAACAATTAAAGAAGAAAAAAATCCCTCCCAAAAAATCAAAAAAAGAGGTATATAGTGGGAGCAGATCACAACATCAAGGCCCAACCCAAGCCCTTGACCCATCATTGAGGTTCAACCCTGAGTTCTGGTCCTGGCACTGGGTCCTGGTCCCATCATCAAGGACTGAGCTTTAGTACCAGCACTGTGGACTCTACCTGGGTAACATCAAGTTAGGTTGAGAGAATATTGTACAAATCCCATCTTTGGGTGAGTTTCCTCTCTCCGAAGGACATCAAATCTTCACAAAATTGTCCTGTTCTGTTCGTACATCTCACTCTGAATGTCAAAGTGGCCCCTAACTCCTACACTAATATCTAAACCTCACCTCAAGTAACTAGGTGGGCCTCATATAGAGGTACAAATACCTAACAACTATAAGGGCCTTGTAACTAGTTTCTCTCCCTCTCTCTCTCCCTCTCTCCCTCTCTCTCTCTCTCTCATTAAACACTATTTGCAAAGTACAACAAAGCCATACCACACACCTTAACACAAATGAAAACGGTGTAGTTAAAACCTTGCAAGGCCAGAACTGCTCCCCTTTTCCAAATTTGCATCACACTATGCGTTATGGTGCTTTTCACATGCGTTAAAGGGGTTTTTTGCATGCAAAAATGCCATAAAGCAATTTAATAAATGGCCCTCTTAGAAATATAATAAGCATTTATAGTAGTCATATAACAACCTTAAGGTAGCACAAAACCAATTACACTCTTACTAACATAAATTCTAGACTAGCTCAACACAGTCTTATCCAAATTGAAATAAATAGCATGTTAATAGGTAAAAAATTAAATTTAACAAAAAGAAAATCATTGTGAATGACAGATCCATTGAATATTACAGCCAGGAAACAAGCAGATAGAAAACTTCTGAAACTTCAGTAACCTGAAAGCAGGTATTTCCAATTTCACTGACATGAATAACAAGCAGAGCAACTGTCTGGCACAAATGTAAAATCTCATAAAGTGTATAAAAAAAAATAGACCATATCAAAACACATTAGCACCACAGCAAGGATACAGTCTGTAAATTTCAACACACATTTAAGGATATGATGCATCCATCTTCGTTAAACATGTCCAAGCTTTGCAAGCAACTCAGAATAATTTTATTCAGAGAATAATCCTAAAATGAAAATTGCCCATCTATCCAATGAAAACAGCATTAATAATAGATCCAGCACTCTTATCTTAAGCATCCACACTAGCAATCAGCTATTTGTGATGACAGTCATCTGTGGGTTGCCCCAGGAATGAGTGGCCTAATGTCTGAAGAGGGAAATCTAGGAAGCTGATGATAGAAAGTCTTCTGTCTATGCCAGCCACTTTTCTTTTGGCTTGAGCCTACATATGCTGGTAGCTGGTGAAGCATGAGAAAAAAGGGTAGCCTCTGATATAAGGTGTGAGATGCCCTGAACAGAGGAAGAAGATGGAGCACACTAGGGAGCCAGGTACATGAAGAGGTCAAACTGGATTGCAGAAGGCAGAAACTAGAGACAAAGAAGTCTTCTGGATTCAGACAGCAAGGATGGAGTCAGAGAATGAGGACCAGGAATTAGGATCAAATTCTGGCAACTGACTGGCAAAAAGCTAAAGTATACCTACAGATCATGGCAGGAAACAAGATGGCCAGTGCGGGATAGATAGATAAATAGATGTATTTATTGATTGATTGATTTTATATACCATCATTCGGAGGGACCATCACAACGGTTCACATAATTACAATAATATCAATTAAAACAACAAATGTATAAATGAAAAAATCATTAGTAAATAAATAAATTAATTGGGCAGTAAATGAGATCCAAAAGTAAGGTGCAATGTTAGTAATACATAAAACAGAAATAAAATCATGTACAATAAGATATCATTAAAAGGAAGAAAATCAGGAAAGGCTCTTGGTGAAAGGTGGGTTACTGTGTCATATTTATCCAAGAAACTTATAGTGCCATCTGAAGGCCAGAGGTGAAGTCGGCAATTTATCCTCACGCCATCGCAGTGTCCAATACTAAAGCCATATAACAAAGCAAAAAGCATGCATACTTATCCAACTGCAATAGCTGCACCTAGCTTCTATTACACAATCATATCCACAGAGAAGGGAAACATATAAATGCAGAACAAATCATTGAAATTAGTTATAAATACCCATTCACTAGGATAGTATAGACAAAGTAATTTAAACAGATTAGAGCAACAAGACTGATAAACAACCACACTTATTTAATTCAACAACTTCCATATTTGCTCCCATAAAGTCATCAAATACCTGTAGAAGTCTCAGATCTTCAAAATCCCTTGTCAGTTTTTTAACAGTCACCTTGTTTCTTTCTAGCTGGTAGGAAAAGGCTATAGAAAGCATGCAGTGCTTCTGACACTGAACAGTAATTTTCTTTAAATCTGGGAATATCAAAATCAATTTCCCTTCATATTGCTGTGACAAATTCAGGCAGGCTTTCTGAAGGATTTCAAGAGACTGAGGATATCTCAGAACCCACTGAACAAATGGTCTAGGAAACAGCTTCTGGAGGCTGATGAAAAGGTGATCTGTGAGAGTGTTCAGTTTCAAAAGGAAGCTTAAACTATAAATCCGAAAGCTTTGTGAGGAATGCTTCCAGGAAACAAATGGAATTTGTACCCTCTGCTCCTTCAGGGATCTCATGAATCCTCAGATTATTTGGCCTGCTCCTATTGATCAAATCTTCAAATTTTTTTAAGGTCATAATTCTTTCAACTTAACATTATGGATCAGTAAACATCTCCTAATGTTCCTCCTCTTTTTTGTTCAAGTATTTCTGACCTTTTTTTTTTTCCACATTAGCAAGCTGTTTTTTAAACTCTACCAGATCCAGTTATATTTCAGATATTGTTACCAAATTTTCAGTAACCAATGACTTCAATTATAGCATTCATTCATTATTGCTTATATGGAGATTTCAGATTTCTGAGCAGCTGCCATTCTGCCTAGAGACAGGGGTTCATGTTTAAAGCAATTAACTCCATGATGCAACTGAGAAAGTGACTCTCCCTTAGTTGACATGCTAATTGACATTTGACAATAGTATCTGAAGAAAAATAATGATCTGGAATGTAAGAGATCCAACTGTATCTCGAATGCAGATTTCTCAGGCAGCCTTCTATTTCTTCTGGTGCGTATTCTATATCTGTGGCAGGCATAGCAACCTTGGCCTTCAATAGCAGAAATATGGCTCTTCTCCTCCTGAAGCTGAAAGCTATTCTCCTCCCCGAAGCACATCTTGATAATTGTCTTAACTCCCACAAGATGCCAATACAAATCCCACACAAAAGAGACAGGTTCAGAGGTAGGCAAACTAGGCATGAAGAGGTGCACAAAAGGATCCTGCTCTTCAGCATAGGGCCAACCAGGCACAGGGTTTGTCTATAGGTCGAGCTCTTTATTAAGATAGCAGAAGTGTCAGGGATGAGGTCGCCCTCAAGAGATAGGGCCAAATAAGAGCGTTACCAGAACAGCAACTAAACACAGGCGGAACCAGGTAGGAATTTTCACTGTCAAGATCGCCTCCAGCTTGAATCAAAGCACAGCACAGTTGCAATAGCAGTAGTTCTTCTTTTCCTGCTCCTTAATTGGGGTTTCAGCATTGACAGGGATGAGATCACCCAAAAGGTAGAAATCTATTTATTTGACTGTTTTCAATGTTTATTTTAAAGCTTGATTCAACAACTGTAGAAAAACTTTTGTCTTCTGTAAATTTTAAAAATTCCATAACATTATATTGTGCTTATCAGTTCCAAAGCATATTATTTAATCATATCAAAAACCCAAAACTTTCCAGCTTACTGAGCCCAAAATTTAGTCTGATTGATTTTTTCATTTTGTAAATAAATATACATTTACAGCACAGATTTAGATGATAATGCTATCTACTGAACCAACAACCGAAAGCCTAATGTCCAGTGATGCACACAATGAAATACTGAAACCAAGAGCATTCTCTTAAATCAGAAACAATATTATTATAAAAAAAATGATATGCCATTTAAAATTCACTTTATTTGCAAACTGACAATATAGATCAGTTAACATAAGAATAATATAATTAGTATTTCAAAGCTACTTAAAAGTCTAATTGTTCCATTTTGAACAACCATATTGGCCTAAATATGACTGCTTCAAATATAGGATGGCATCTTTACATTAGATCTTGTATAGTGAAGCACCTCCGTGGGACCAACTGATGGAGACAAAGAAAGAGAGACAGAGAGGAGAGAAGAAGGAAAAAAGATATCACACACGTACGCAAACACACACATACACACACACACACACACACATACACTGACTGCCAGTGCTGAGTTACCATGGGGTACCACAGTCTCCTCCCAGTGCTTCTTCTTCCCCACTGGGATATCACTCCCTAACAGCGGTCTCCAGCCTTTGGTCCAATAGGATGTGATCTGCTGGGTTGCCTCAGAAGTGCTTACTCCTTGACCACTGGACTGTCTTAAAGGCACTTGCTCTTTTTAGTCCCAAGGGATAAGCTCCATGAGATCATTTCATTAGTGCTGTCTGGTTTTCAGCCTGCAGGGAACAGCTCTGCTGGGACTCTTTAACATCAGTGTGCAGTTGTTGCCACTTTGGTTTTATATTGTTTCAAAGCAGAAATGCTTTGAAACAATACAAATTATTTGTGATATTGACAGTGACAGTGGTTTGCTTTGAGGATGATAGCTGTCTTACACTGCATCTGCAATTGCCAATGCCGTATTGTTGCACAACCTCAAATTTAGTTTTTATTTGCAATTATAAGAAAACCCAAAGAAAAAGAGATAGCTTGGGTAGTAAAGAAGCAAGATGATTATAATGAGGCACCTGGCTTGAACTCACAGATAAGGCAGCCATGTATAATATGCTCCTATTACCTATCACTAATTTACTTTGTTTCAATATTCAGTAGCATTATATCAAGTGATATTATTGGTAATATAAGGTTATGAATCTGAAACCACAATGGCAAGTTAGCCTAATATAATCAGCTTAACTGAAAATATATAAGATTTAAAGAAGACTTCAAATACGTTTTCAAGATTATGACCTAAGATACTCTAGGGCATCATCTGAACTTGATTTGATATGATGTGATGTGAAAGAAAAATTAAAAATAATTTTAAATATATACAAGACATGTAGATGATCACCTTGCTGGTGCCTGAAAGGAATCAGTAAGTTTTTTTTGCTTGGGAAATTTTCTTTTTTAAAAATACTGGGATGAAGTTAACTATTTGGGAATATTATTTAGTGTGTTTGTATGTGGTTGTGCTTCTAACAGTCAGTAAGGAAGGGAAAAAAACTGAAGTTAGACTGTTTGTATTTTTAAATAGTCAGTCAGTAAGGCAGCTAATATGCAGTAGTTAGTGTGTTTCTTTTTAATAGTCTGTAAGGCAGCTAATAAGAAGAAGTTAGAGTGTTTGTATATATATATATATATATATATATATATATATATATAGTAGCCAGAAGTTAGAAATAACCTAGGAGCAGTGTATACCTAAGCAAAAAGGTTGAAAAGTTCAGCACTCACCTTGGAAAGGTGTTAAGGTATTGTGATTTGGTTTGATTAGGTACCAACATTTGTTAATCAAGAGAACAGTGAGTCACTCTGGCTGACTAATTGAAGTTAGACTGTATTTTCCAACTCTCCCACCCCTAGTTCATCCTTTAATTTATAGGCAGGTGCCACTTTTACAAAAAAAACCCCAAAAAAACCTTATTGAGAGTTTGATCATTTCCCTGTTGGCCACTACTAGACATATAGTGAATTCACTAATACATTTAAAGGACATTAATTAGACACAATCCTACTCCCATAGCAACCTAAAACTTAACTAGGAACTGAACAAATTTGAGATGAAGGCAGCAGTCCAGCAGCAAGAGGTGGGCTTTCCAGTCTTTTGCATCGAGTATCACATGTATGATTTTTTTACCCACCGGTGAGAAATTGTACATGTGCATGTGATGCAAAGAACTCTTGACTCTCAGAGAATGAGTCCGATCTCTGAAGGCTAGAGTGGCAGACCTGCAGGAGTTGAGGCAGACAGAGAGGTTTATAGAAGAGACCTTCAGGGACATAGTAGCCAAGTCCCAACTTCAGACTGGCAGCCCTAGTGCTTCCTTGGAGGAAGAAGGTCTCATGATTGGAGAGCATCAACCTGGTACAGCAGGAAAGGATCCTGTAGCAATACCTGCTCTCCAGTAGGTGCAATGTCCTTTTGCACCAAGGATGTGTCTCCAAGGCCTACTGCCCAGGAGGGAAGGGTTAGGTCAGCCATCATAGTTGGTGATTCGATTATTAGGAATGTAGACAGCTGGGTGGCTGGTGGACATGAGGATCGCCTGGTAACATGCCTACCTGGTACGCAGGTGGTGGACCTCACGCTTCATCTAGAAAGGATTTTAGACAATGCTGGGGAGGAGCCAGCTGTTGTGGTACATGTGGGAACCAATGACATAGGAAAATGTGGGAGGGAGGTTCTGGAAGCCAAATTTAGGCTCTTAGGTAGAAAGCTTAAATCCAGAACCTCCAGGGTAGCATTCTCAGAAATGTTCCCTGTTCCACATGCAGGTCCGCAGAGGTAGGCAGAGCTCCGGAGTCTCAATGCGTGGATGAGACAATGGTGCAAGGAAGAGGGATTCAGTTTTGTTAGGAACTGGGGAACCTTTTGGGGAAGGGGGAGTCTCTTCCGAAAGGATGGGCTCCACCTTAACCATGGTGGAACCGGACTGCTGGCGCTAACCTTTAAAAAGAGATAGAGCAGCTTTTAAACTAGAACAAAGGGGAAAGCTGACAGTCGCTCAGCAGGGCATGGTTCGGAGGGAGGTATCTTCAAAGGATACTAATGATGCATTAGAATTAGGGCATCCTGACAGTGAGGTTCCAAATATAAGAAAAGTAGTCCAAGTGTCTATAACTAAAAACTCACCTGAGCTAAAAAAAATTCTAACTTATCCCTATCAATTAAAAAGCAGAATGAAAATACAAACAAAAAACAAACTTTGAAATGTTTTTATGCTAATTCCAGAAGTCTAAGAAGTAAGATGGGAGACTTAGAATGTATAGCAGTGAATGAAGACCTAGACTTAATTGGCATCTCAAAGACATGGTGGAAGGAGGATAACCAATGGAACAGTGCTATACCGGGGTACAAATTATGTCACAATGACAGAGAGGATCACCCAGGAGGCAGTGTGGTGCTTTATGTCCGCGTTGGCATAGATTCCAACAGGATAAACATCCTTCATGAGGCTAAATGCACAATTGAATCTTTATGGGTAGAAATCCCTTGTATGTTGGGGAAGATTATAGTGATACGAGTATACTACTGTACACCAGGTCAAGATGATGAGATGGACAGTGAAATGCTAAGAGAAATTAGGGAAGTTAACCAAATTGGTAGTGCAGTAACAATGGGAGATTTCAATTACCCTACTCACACAAAGGAGTCAGCGGTTAACCACAACATATAATCTAGCACAGGAAATGTGGAACCCAAAAAACAATTTCAAAAATTAGCCTAAGAAGGTGTCAGCAAGCCTTGACGTTATGTGTCACTCTCAAGCAGACACTAACCGGTCTTATCAATCATTCACCTTCATCATAATTTTAATGCAACAAACTTTTTTTCTTTTTTCAATTATTATTAAAAATGTCCTCCATTCTTGATAAGCAAATGACTCTTTCAAATAACATTAATGTGAAAAGCCCTACACGGGCCGGTGTTTCGCTGGGTAAGCTTCCTCAGGGGCACATAACACTTCAATTGTAGAGCCACAATTCATTTCAGACGGGACCAGACGTCTCAACCATCTTGGAAGGTTGAGACGTCTGGTCCCGTCTGAAATGAATTGTGGCTCTACAATTGAAGTGTTATGTGCCCCTGAGGAAGCTTACCCAGCGAAACACCGGCCCGTGTAGGGCTTTTCACATTAATGTTATTTGAAAGAGTCATTTGCTTATCAAGAATGGAGGACATTTTTAATAATAATTGAAAAAAGAAAAAAAGTTTGTTGCATTAAAATTATGATGAAGGTGAATGATTGATAAGACCGGTTAGTGTCTGCTTGAGAGTGACACATAACGTCAAGGCTTGCTGACACCTTCTTAGGCTAATTTTTGAAATTGTTTTTTGGGTTCCACATTTCCTGTGCTAGATTTCAATTACCCCAATATTGATTGGGTAAATGTATCATCCGGACATGCTAAAGAGATAAAGTTCCTGGATGGAATAAATGACAGCTTTATGGAGCAATTGGTTCAGGAACTGACAAGAGAGGGACCAATTTTAGATCTAATTCTCAGTGGAGCACATGATTTGGTGAGAGAGGTAACGGAGGTGGGGCCGCTTGGCAATTGTGATCATAATATGATCAAATTTGAATTAATGACTGGAAGGGGGACAGTAAGCAAATCCACGGCTCTCGTGCTAAACTTTCAAAAGGGAAACTTTGATAAATGAGAAAAATAGAAAAAACTGAAAGGAGCAACTACAAAGGTAAAAAGTGTGCAAGAAGCGTGGTCATTGTTAAAAAATACTATCCTAGAAGCACAGTCCTGATGTATTCCACACATTAAGAAAGGTGGAAAGGAGGCAAAACGATCACCAGCATGGTTAAAAGGGGAGGTGAAAGAAGCTATTTTAGCCAAAAAATCTTCATTCAAAAATTGGAAGAAGGATCCAACAAAAGAAAATAGGATAATGCATAAGCATTGGAAAGTTAAATGTAAGACCTTGATAAGACAGGCTAAGAGAGAAGTTGAAAAGAAGTTGGCAGGGCATCAAAATAGAACTATGAGACCTACTCTCCAGGCCCGGGCCTGGTCCTAGGTCTTGCCCCAGGCACCAAGACTCATCCTTCAGGTCAGGCCCCAGCATCGGCCTGGGTCCAGGTCCGATGGTACCTGGCCTCCAAATCGGGTCATGGTTTCAGTCCTGAGTTCTAGATGAGGCCCCATCATTGGGACCAGGCCTCTGGGCCATATCACAGCATGAGGCCTAGGTGTTGGCTCCGGCCTAGGCCGAGGCCAAACTGTCGTGACCCGGCCTCTGGTTCAGGTTGCGCATTCAGGTCTAGATGTAGGCCAAGGCCCCAGTATTGGGACCTAGTCTCCAGGCTGGTCGCGGCATCAGGCCTGGGTCTGGGAGCCAGCCAGGGCAGAGGCCCAGAGGTTGGGAGCCAGCCTCCATGTTGGGGCATGGTGTCAGAGCTGCGTTTTGGCCGAGGTCTTGATATTGGGACCCAGCCTCTGGATTTGATCACAGTACCAGGCCTGGGTTTGGGGCAAGGCCCTGTCTTCAGGACCTATCCTCCCATTCATGTTGTGGCATCAGGCTTGGGTCCAGGCTCTGGCCAAGGCTGAGTTCCAGGCATTAGGACAGAGCCTCTGGGTTGGGTTGCAGCGTCGACCTGGGTCTGGCCTAGGTCCTCGTGCCTGGACCCGCCCTCTGGCTGGGGTTGCTTCTTCAGGCCTGGGTCCAGGCTTCATCCTAGCCCAAGGCCCAGGCATCAGTATCTGGCCTTTGGACCATGCCCGCATCGGTCCTGGGTCCAACTGAGGCATTTGCTTTGAGTAGTCCGAGATCACCACAACCTACCACACCATCTTTGAATGCAAGGTCAAGACTTCAGCCTGGGCATAGATCTTGCAAGTGGATCCCCCTTGTACCGGGTAAGTTGGGAGCGGTAGGGATCCTGGCCCCAATATTTTTCTGGGTGAGAGGCCCTAGAGACCTCAATTTTTTTTTTTGCCATTATGGGGGTTATATCTTTTATTGTTGGATTCATTTTTTTCTCACGAATGAAATACCAAACAATCCATGAACCACAGCATCACAGCAGATCCCCCATTATACCAGGTAAGTTGGGAGCGGGAGGGATCCTGGCCCCAATATTTTTCTGGGTGGGAGGCCCCACAGGCCTCAATTTCTTTTTATTTTTGCCATTATGGGGGTTATATCTTTTATTGTTGATTCAATTTTTTCTTACGAATGAAATACCAAACAATCCATGAACCAAAATTTATTGAAAAACACCTCCCGAAAATGAACCAAAAACTTAATCGAATTTATTTTTCCTTGCACATCCCTAAAGGTCATGACTCTACTGAGTTCCTATGCCTGATGGTGTCTCCACCGAATCATGGCTCCACTGAGGTCCTCTGCCTCTTTTTCCCCAAATACAACCTCCGAGGCATGATTTCACTCTATTCCTCTGCCTCCTTTTCCCCAAATGCAACCTCCGAGGCATGACTCAACTCAGTTCCTCTGCCTCCTTTTCCTCAAATGCCTCCACCGAGGCACGATCCACTGACTTCCCCTTTCTGCTTTGCTCTAATCAGTTGTTAAGGAGAATCAGGTAAGGAAAGACATTGGAGTGGAGTCATGCTTCAGTGGTGGTGTTTACCAAACATCACCATTGAGGTATGGCTCACTGACTTCCCCTGCTTCACTCCAAACAGTTGTTGAGGTGAAGTAGGCAGGAGAGGTCAGTGGAATTATGTCTCAGTGGTGGTGTATGCAAAACAAAACAGGGGCATGTCTCCACAGATCCTCTGCCTCTTCTCTAAAAACCACCACTGAAGCATAACTTATCCTTCATTAACATGTCTTACTCCATACTAGGGATGTGAATCGTTTTTCAACGATTAAAATTATCGTCCGATAATGTTTATATCGTCTTAAATCGTTATAGAACACGATACAATAGAAATTCTAACGATTTATCGTTAAAAATCGTTAAATCGTGTTACTGCGCACTAACTCGAGTTAGTGCGCACTAACTCCCCGTTAGTGCGCACTAACTCAATTTAGTGCGCACTAACTGAAAATGATACAAATAAACACTTTCCAGGTCACTGAAGGTCAGTTAGGAATGAATATGTGTTCCTATTGGCTGGCTGCCCTCTTATCTATTGATGTTACCAAGGTTACCACTGAGGTGATGGTTGGGGGGGATGGGAAATGGAACTGGAAACTAACGAACACCAACAGAAAATGAAACAAAGTGTTCACACTTCCCAGGTCAGTAAAGGTCACTTAGGAATGAATATGTATGTATGTATTCCTATTGGCTGGCTGTGCTCTTATCTATTGATGTTACCAATATGGTTGGGGGGATGTGAAATGGAAACAGTTGGAAGCTTGACAAAAAAAGTAATGTAATGATCAGCACTCACGTGACTAGAACTTGTTTGTTTATTATTTTTGTTAGCAGGCACCTGAAATGCTAGTGCATGTTGAATTTGCCAATCACTGTGCATTTTAGAAAGGTGGTCCTGGCTGGAACTGTACACAGTTCAAATATATGTAATTGATTGTTGGTAAGTGTATTTTTTAAGTAGCCACACTGGCACCAGTATGTTTACTTTTCCTCCTACTTAACTCACTAGCTCAGCTTTGTAAGAAGGGCTTCTCTGCTTGTGTGTTGTTTTTGTTTGTGTGAGGAGAGCAGAAACATCAGATCTTTATTCAATCTACTACAGTCATCTCTTACAGTGCCCTATCCCTATTAATACCAGGAGTGTTGTGATCTTCCTGCACACAGTGCCCTAACCCTGATACCAGTCTGAGACAGCTCCCTCCCTGCATTACTAGTGAGAGTCTGGCTTCGCAGACAGGGGGGAGCTGCCTGACCCTCACTCCTGACTTCCCCCATGTCCCAGCTAGTGAATGGTGTGTGGGTGAGGGGGGGGGGGGGGAGGATGGTGAAGTCTGAGACAGCTCCCTCCCTGCATTACTAGTGAGAGGCTGGCTTCACAGACAGGGGGGAGCTGCCTGACCCTCACTCCTGACTTCCCCCATGTCCCAGCTAGTGAATGGTGTGTGGGTGAGGGGGGGGGGGGGGAGGATGGTGAAGTCTGAGACAGCTCCCTCCCTGCATTACTAGTGAGAGGCTGGCTTCACAGACAGGGGGGAGCTGCCTGACCCTCACTCCTGACTTCCCCCATGTCCCAGCTAGTGAATGGTGTGTGGGTGAGGGGGGGGGGGGGTGGATGGTGAAGTCTGAGACAGCTCCCTCCCTGCATTACTAGTGAGAGGCTGGCTTCACAGACAGGGGGGAGCTGCCTGACCCTCACTCCTGACTTCCCCCATGTCCCAGCTAGTGAATGGTGTGTGGGTGAGGGGGGGGGGGAGGATGGTGAAGTCTGAGACAGCTCCCTCCCTGCATTACTAGTGAGAGGCTGGCTTCACAGACAGGGGGGGAGCTGCCTGACCCTCACTCCTGACTTCCCCCATGTCCCAGCTAGTGAATGGTGTGTGGGTGAGGGGGGGGGGGGGGAGGATGGTGAAGTCTGAGACAGCTCCCTCCCTGCATTACTAGTGAGAGGCTGGCTTCACAGACAGGGGGGAGCTGCCTGACCCTCACTCCTGACTTCCCCCATGTCCCAGCTAGTGAATGGTGTGTGGGTGAGGGGGGGGGGGGGAGGATGGTGAAGTCTGAGACAGCTCCCTCCCTGCATTACTAGTGAGAGGCTGGCTTCGCAGACAGGGGGGAGCTGCCTGACCCTCACTCCTGACTTCCCCCATGTCCCAGCTAGTGAATGGTGTGTGGGTGAGGGGGGGGGGAGGATGGTGAAGTCTGAGACAGCTCCCTCCCTGCATTACTAGTGAGAGGCTGGCTTCACAGACAGGGGGGAGCTGCCTGATCCTCACTCCTGACTTCCCCCATGTCCCAGCTAGTGAATGGTGTGTGGGTGAGGGGGGGGGGGAGGATGGTGAAGTCTGAGACAGCTCCCTCCCTGCATTACTAGTGACAGGCTGGCTTCACAGACAGGGGGGAGCTGCCTGACCCTCACTCCTGACTTCCCCCATGTCCCAGCTAGTGAATGGTGTGTGGGTAAGGGGGGGGGGGGGGAGGATGGTGAAGTCTGAGACAGCTCCCTCCCTGCATTACTAGTGAGAGGCTGGCTTCACAGACAGGGGGGAGCAGCCTGACCCTCACTCCTCCGGGGTATTGTGATCTTCCTGCACACAGTGCCCTATCCCTGATACCAGGGGTGTTGTGATCTTCCTGCATGCAGTGCCCTATCCCTATTAATACCAGGAGTGTTGTGATCTTCCTGCATGCAGTGCCCTATCCCTATTAATACCAGGAGTGTTGTGATCTTCCTGCATGCAGTGCCCTATCCCTGATATCGGGATGTGTGCAAGAAGATCACAACTCCCCCGGTATCAGGGATAGGGCACTGTGTGCAGGAAGATCACAACACCCCCAGTATCAGGAATAGGGCACTGTGTGCAGGAAGATCACAACACCCCTGGTATTAGGGATAGGGCACTGTGTGCAGGAAGATCACAACACTCCTGGTATTAATAGGGATAGGGCACTGTGTGCAGGAAGATCACAATACCCCTGGTATCAGGGTTAGGGCACAAGTTCTAGTCACATTGACTGATCACATTACTTGTTTTGTCAAGCTACCAACTGTTTCCATTTCCCATCCCCCATATACTGTCAGTAGGAAACTTGGTAACATGAATAAATAAGAGGGCAGCCAATAGGAATACATATTCATTCCTAAACTGACCTTAACTGACCTGAAAAGTGTCAAATTGTATCATTTTCAGTTAGTGCGCACTAACTCCCAGTTAGTGCGCACTAACTCCCGTTAGTGCGCACTAACTCGAGTTAGTGCGCACTAATCGGAAAAAACGATTTTTAACGATTTTTTAACTAAAAAATCGTGCCTAAGATGATTTTCTTGCCCTGCCACACGATTTCTATCGTTAAGACGATATGGAAAACGATTCACATCCCTACTCCATACCTAATCATTGTAGTTTGACACTTGTAGCTGCAACATGCCATTTTTCAAACCATAAACACTGTGGCCTAACACTTATAGCTATGGCATGCCATTTTTAAACTATAAATGTTATGACCCGACTTACATCTGTGGCATCACATGTTCCAACCATTACCACTGAGGCTAGTCACTTACAGCTATGGCATGCCATATGCCAACCATTACCAGTGCTGCCTGACTCGTCCAGTTGCAGCATGTCATACTACACTATATCCACTCAGGCCTAATGTATCCTGCATAAGCATGTCTTGCTGCAGCCATGGCTTCTGTGAACTGACTCTTCCAAATGCAATATCCCATGTTCCACCATATGAACTTAGGCTTAATTTATCCTACATATACCATGATCTCTGTGGCTTAACACTTCCAGCTGCAGAATCCCATGCTGTTCCATATTCCCTCAGGCATGATATATCCTGCATGAGCCTGTCTTGCTGCAGCCATCATCATTATGGCCTGACACTTCCAGCTGCATCATCCCATGTCAACCATATCCACTCAGGCCTGATATATTCTGCATTAGCTTGTCTTGCTCCAACCATTAGCACTAGGGATGTGAATCAGGCTTCGGACGATTGAAAATATTGTCAATATTTTCAAAATCGTCAGAAATCAGGGACTCCCCCAAAACGATAGGAAAACCCCAGGATATTGTTTGTGGGGGTTCTCTTATCATTTTGGGGGAGGGCGGGAAAAACGGCACACAAAAATAACCCCTAAACCCACCCCGACCCTTTAAAACTAATCCCTTAGCTTCCCCTACCCTCCCGACCCATCAAAAAAACGTTTTACAGGTACCTGGTGGTCCAGTGGGGATCCCGGGAGTGATCTCCCGCTCCCGGGCCGTCGGCTGCCACTAATCAAAATGGCGCCGATGGCCTTTGCCCTTACCATGTGACAGGGTATCAGTGCCATTGGCCAGCCCCTGTCACATGGTAGGAGCACTGGATGGCCCGCACCATTTTTAAAGATGGCACCGGCCATCCAGTGCTCCTACCATGTGACAGGGGCTGGCCAATGGCACGGATACCCTGTCACATGGTAAGGGCAAAGGCCATCGGCACCATTTTTATTAGTGGCAGCCGACGGCCCGAGAGCGGGAGATCGCTCCCGGGACCCCCACTGGACCACCAGGTACCTGTAAAATGTTTTTTGGGGGGTCGGGAGGGTGGGGGAAGCTAAGGGATTAGTTTTAAAGGATCGGGTGGGTTTTTTGTTTATCGGCTTGGGCACAGCCGATAAACAAAACCACTATCAGGCCGGACGAAAAAAACCCCACGATGTGAATCGGAACCGGAATTCGAACCGATTCAGGTTCCAATTCACATCTCTATTTAGCACTATGGCTTGACATGTCCAACTGCACATTTCTTACTCCACCATATCCATTCACTCCTGATGTATCCTGCTCAAGCCTGTTTTGCTCCAACCACAACCCCTGGGCCCTGACACTTTCAGCTTCAGCATGTTATCCTCCAACCGTATCAAAACAGTCTTAGCGAGGCTCACGCTGCCTAATTATTTCCAATAAACTTTGCAGTTCCCTATGAATGCTACATTTTCTACTTGGAAAGATATTTCTCAAATGCTTCATGGACATAAAACTGAGTGTTACAGCTACACTCCACTATGTTCCACTGCTCCTACCATTCCAATTTTTTTAAAATTGTTAACCAATACCATTTATGCTGCTGCTGCTCCATACCATTTTTGCCACATTATAGTGCTTGCTCATTCTGTTGCTCTGTGCATGTGCAAGAATTGGCAAATGCCTTTGGGGGTATTATATGGATTACCTTCTGGCTGCATTTCTCTGCTCCTACCATTCAATTTCTTAAGATATAACAGCACTACTGCTGCCACTGTCATTCCTAGCCGGTCATGGTACCTGAGGGTACTTCCTTCCTACTACTCCAGCTGAGTTTAAGGTTCTTGCCAAATACCCTTCCCTACCTACTTTTCATCATGCCATAGCCTTACACTGCTTTTCAAACTTACTGAAACACTCCTCATGATTTTAATACTGTTCTTCATCTTTGGTACTTACCTTCTTGCCATCTCTTGTTCCTGCCATGGCTATCCATTCTTTTGCACATTTGCTGCACCACACAATGAACCGTAACTGATTTCATGGCCACTCACAGTTCCATTGCACTACACACTTGGATACCTATCTACTACCTACCTATGACGTGCGTGGCTTACTCCATGCAACAAACATTTCCTACAGGACTGGTGGATCAGCTAGATGCAGCCATAATTCAAAAGGAACAAGCACCCCTGTGTACGACTACAACAGAATGACAGGCATCTCCCATGCCATGATGCCTTCATTTTATGCCCCTCATCCTACACCTTTGGATCCTTGTATTGCTTGGCCTTCTGCCATGTAAACATTTTCCACGTTGGAGTTCCTCATTTCTTTCTGCCACTGTACCTTCCTGGCATACTCCATCTGTTGTATTCTGAGGTCTTCTTGCCAATCTGGGGTGCTGCTGTGTGTGCACCTCTCCTATGCTTTTGAAATCTCGATACCACTCTTTCTGATTCTTAATCCTTTTATCTGTACCTTGGGGTTTTTTTCTGCTTCATTCTCCCTTCATGGTGCCTTAGGGTGCTGATGCTACTTTTGTTGCCATTTTGCCTCTCCTAAGATCATAAGAACATAAGAAGTTGCCATATTAGGTCATACTAGGTCAGACCAAGGGTCTGACCTAGTATGACCTAATATGTTTTGGGTACCTGGCAAGTACCCAAAACATTAAGTAGATTCCATGCTATTAATGCCAGTAATAGCATTGGCTATTCCCTTAGTCAACTTGATGCCATCAATTGTTTATGACACTATTGCTGGGCTGGGGTATTTTTCCACCTTGGGGTATTTTTCCTTCTCTTGCTGCTTCTTTGCTACACTCATGTTGCCTTAGAGGACTCCTGCCAATCTCGTAATCTTGGTATCCCTTTGCGGTGCCTTGAGCTAGTATTTATGCAACTTTTGATGCCACTTTACCACATTCTAAATACCTTGTAGTTCTTTTCCCCTTCTGATGAGTTCTTCTCACAAGTTTCATTAAAATTGATTTAAAAAAAATCAGTATTTTGGAGCCCCTAATAGACTGTAATACTCTCCCCATAGATTTTAATAGAAAACAAATGAAACTAAGGACTCAAATAAATGAAAAAAAAAATGTGTATTGAAACTAATGAAATTAATATGGGTCCCAACAAAATGAAGAACGAACCAAAACAGATTTTTTTTTTTTTGTTCTGCACATCCCTAGTGAGGAGCTATACTGAAATTCATAAATCCTCAGTGAATTGCAGAAACAACCAGTAAGAAATCTTAGAAATGACTGCAGGTTGCTGACATTTTTAAACTATGTTAACTTGATGATCCTACTTCATGCAGCACTTATTAGTATTTAATTCAGGTAAATGTGTACATGATATACATTAAAAAATGGTCCATTAGCAATATTGTAACATGGAATACATTAAAATCAGTCAGTTTCAGGTTTCTACTATGTCATACAGAATGTCAGGACAATAGGAAACAATCATAACACAAAAATAGTACAGAAAATGAAATCTATACTTAAGAAAAAGTGTTTTGATTTTTTCTGCATGAAAGAAAATATTAGATTTTTATGATTTATGCTGTTTTCTTAAAATCAATATGAAAGGCATATTTTATAGATTGTCTTGTCTCTGCTGTTAAAATGATGAATTTCTGTATAGTGTAAGAATAGAGGTATAATTGCCGTACGGGTGTTAGTGAAAATGAAATTCTTTGCATGTACTTCAAAGGTCTGAAGAAGTTCTGAAATTCTCATGGACCACACAACTTTGGCTAATTAATTGGTTGATCCAATAAAAAATATTTTTAAAAGTTAGCAGAATTTTCAAAAGATCCTGTTTGTTGTAAGCATCCAGTCCTTGATTTAAGCTAAGGCAATGCAGGCAACTTCTTCTGGTACCAAATTTTGATAGATGTCAGAAAATCACTACCGCTGCCGCACTGCCATCTGAGCTTGCCCCTGCTGCACTGCTTATAATGTAGAGCAGGGGCTGACCCAACCATGCAGCAGCATAACAGTCCCCAAAGCAAAATTCAGCATGGCACTTGCAGGCTGCCCATTTAATATAATTTGAAAAGGAACAAGAGAAAAAAAATACACAATTGTGTTTTATATTTTCTATCATTTTTAGTGCACATTGGGGTAGATCTTAAAAAAATACGCGCGCGCGAACAAAAGTAAGCCAGATTTTAAAAGATACGCTCGTATCTTTTAAAATCTGGCTTACTTTTGTTCGCGCGTGCGTATTTTTTTAAGATCTACCCCAATGTGCACTAAAAATGATAGAAAATATAAAACACAATTGTGTATTTTTTTTCTCTTGTTCCTTTTAAAAATTATATTAAATGGGCAGCCTGCAAGTGCCATGCTGAATTTTGCTTTGGGGACTGTTATGCTGCTGCATGGTTGGGTCAGCCCCTGCTCTACATTATGTTTTAGAAATAGTGGACACTATTCATAATAGTGTGCATTATTTCCAAATTGTATGCACTAAATATGATAGAAGGATATGAAATTTTGTTTTTTTCTATTGTTTAGTTTTGAAAATGACATGAAATGACATAGACAATGTAATTGACTATAGTGCACACTGTTCAAATGGGAAAAATGAAAATAACTATATATGTATCTGAGAGAGTGAGCATGTGTGTGTGTGTGTGTGTGTGTGTGTGTGTGTGAGTATGTATGTTTGTGTGTGAGCATGAGAGAGAGCCTTTTTATATGTGTCTGTGAGCTTGTGCTTGTTTGATAGCGGGAGAGTTTGTGTATGTCTGTGTGAGCATGTATGAGTGTGAGAGAGAGGGAATGAAGAAAATGCCCCACCTAATTCACAGTTCATTATCTTTTAGTTAACTCCTCTGTCCTTTGTTTTCCGGCTAGCTTAGCCCCCAAGTTCATGTCACCTTGTTTTTTGTAACTTTGCCTCTTGTTAAAAGGTTGTTAAGTTATACCCCCTGGTTCCTTGTAAACCGATATGATGTGACACTGTTCATGAATGTCGGTATAGAAAAGATGTAAATAAATAAATACATTAATTAAATAAATGTGTGTCTATATGAGAGAGGAGAAAGTTTGTGCACCTCCCTTCCCATCCCACTAATCCACAACAATCGGAGAAATTTCTTTTTCACTCAATGCAAAATTAAACTCTGGAATTTGTTGCCAGAGGATGTGATTAGTGCTAACTTAGGGCCTTATTTACCAAGGCTATTGCAGGCTTGCGCTGTTAGTGCAAGCCTGCGATAGCCTGCGAAGGTAGCGCATGCCTGCGCTATCTAAATCGGGGCAGAGAAATCCCAGGAAGAGGAGGAGTTGGGGCGTCACAGGGGCCGACTCCGCGAAGATGCCGCGGACGGCGAAAAGGTAAGGGCCTTTTTGCGTCCTACTTCGCTCCCAATAGCTACACCTTCTATGGTGGCGCTATTGGGTGCGAAACCGACAGCGATTGCACTGCGGCGGTGTGATCGCTGCTGGCTAGCGCAGGATCAACCCCCGCTTCGATCCCCACCCCCCATTAGCACAGTTTTCTAAAGTATCGCAGGCCTGCGATACTTTAGAAAATGAGGCCCTTAGTGTAGCTGTGTTTAAAAAAGGATTGGATACGTTCTTGAAGGAGAAGTCCATTACCTGCTATTAATTAAGTTGACTTAGAAAATAGCCACTGTTATTACTAGCAACAGTAACATGAAATAGACTTGGTTTTTGGGTACTTGCCAGGTTCTTATGGCCTGGATTGGCCACTGTTGGAAACAGGATGCTGGGCTTGATGGACCCTTGGTCTTACCCAGTATGGCATGTTCTTATGTTCTTATGATCTGAATTCAAAGTTCCCAGGTATGGAGAGTGAGTTACTTTTTTTTTATCCTTATTGATTTAGATTTATTGGATAATATTTCATGTGTATGCTTTTTTAAATATTTTATTGGTGAATGGAATTTTTTTTAATTATATGATTTATTAATTATTGTATGTTTTCTGTTCATTAGCTGTTCTGAAATGTTTATTCATTTTATTAGTATGGTTTTATTATTATGATTATTGCTTATATTTCTTGATTTTATTATTTGATGTTTTCTGAGGAATGGCGATATTTTTTTTCTTCCATTATATCACTACATACAGTGTCTGATTTGTGGTTTCCAGTTCAGTTTTTGTTTGCACTTTTCCATTTATACTTTATAGCCACTTTATTCTGTATTTGGCATGAGTCTCTCTGTGTTCTGTATGTGTGATTTACGTGAAGTATTCTGCGAACATGACATTTCTATGTAGGCATCTATATAGCTGCTTAGCTTGTTCTGTTTTCCTATTAGGTGGTGTATTGGTGTGTTGGACCTGGTGTAATATTTGCAGAGTCACCTTTTCATCGGTAGGATTATAACTGTTTCAGTGCTGGCAATTAGTGTTGTTTTTATATGGGAGGTTTATTATATTGAAAATGAGATTCAGTTTACTCATAGCTTTCTGAGGCCCAAGCCCAAACCCAACATGTATCACAATAGACCTAATACCATATATGTTCTAAGAATATTTTGGGCTTTTTTTGCAGGATTTTTTGGTTGGCACCACAGCAGAGCATGTAAATATATTATACATGCTGTTGTGATATTTTTATTTCAAAATACTGTACTTTGAGTGTTCTTTTCATGGAAAAATTTTTATTAAAAAATATAAAAACATAATTTTAAATAGTGTATGGAAAAGTTCATGTTGGGAGAGGGCTTGGCACAAAGCTGTAAGGTTCACTTAGGGTGCTGTGTTGATGTCAGAGGAATTCTATTAGGATTGTGTAAGACAATCATGCTGTTAGACAATGTTGATGCTTTAATCGCCACTTCACTAATGCATTCACACACTGAAACTACAACTTTCAAAGTCAAAATTGTTATGTCCATTTTCAATATAATAAACCTCCCATATAAATAGCAGTAGTCATTGGATTTTAGAACTCGATCACTCGCTTGTCTATCCTGTTAGAGTTAGGAGTTATGGCCTTCACTTGCAATCAATTAGCACGGCACCTGCACCATGGTACCCCAGATGACATGCAAGTGTGCAGCTGCTTTTATACTGCTTTACTGGTTATTCGTCACATATGTTGCGGTTATGTCATACACACACATCACACATGCACTCTGCTCTGGCATGCCCCTCTCCCCACTGATCCTTCAATACAGGAATGAGTGCCATTTTGTTGTAAAAGTCACAGTTAATTCTTTACTCTTCTTTGTACAGTGTACGAACACCAAAATTCACATTTCACTTCAGAACACACTGTACACATTTTTCCACCATCCTCAACTCCACATTCTTTGGGCACCAATTATATAACCCCTTTTTTGGAGGATTGTTGCTCTTTAGTAGAGATGTGCAGAAGGAAAAAAATAATTTCGTTTCATTTTTCATTTCGCTGGGACCCAAATTAGTTTCATTTATTAGTTTCATTCATTTTTCATTTTGCCATTAAAGTCAATGGGGGAAGTACTTGCAGCCTATTTTTGGATGCAGAATTGGGGTTTTCTTATGAATTCTGATGAAACTTCTGGGGAGCAATCATCAGAATGAGAAAAGAGCTCCAAGGTACTTAGACTGTGGCAAAGTGGCACCAAAGTGTCATGAATAGCCTTAGGCACTGTAAAGGGGCAAAGGGGTACCAGGAGTGCCAAGAGTGCTTTAACAGAGGTGCAAAGCAGCAGCGAGAGTGTCAAAACCACACCTCAGCTTCAAAAGAGAGCATCAACAACAGATGCATTAACCCTGGAAGGTAGCACGACAGGTAAAGTGGAAAGCAAGTGGCATCAACATCCTACAGCACAATGAAGGGGGAACATAGCGAGCAGAAAGGGTGTCAGAAAAAAAACACAAGGTACCAATAAAGGGACAAAGCATCAGAAAGACTAGCATCAACACACTGAGGAACCATGATAGTGGCAAGAACACCACAAGGAGTAGAATCGTCTGGTGTATTGCAGCAAGGCAGAGTGGCAGAAAATTGATAGGTACAAGACAGGATGGCAGAGCAGAGGTAGTCTGGTCCCTGTGTTTTGATAGGTACAAGACAGGCTGGCAGAGCTGAGGTAGTCTAGCAAACAACCTTCTCAGATAGAACCCAAGAAGAAAGTGCACTGTGTGCTATGCTTGCTTAAGGTAGAAATACAGTGGACCCTTGACTTACAAACTCAATTGATTCCAGAGGGCAGGTTATAAATAGAGATGTGGTTCGTTTATCACGAATTAGGCAATTCTAAATATCCCTGAAGCAGCGGACCGCAAAACGAGCACATCTGACCTCTGACTCCGGCTAAGCAAAAAACAGGGAAGTAATCCTCTGTGTTTTAGAAAAAATAGAAACAATATAAAAATGTCAAAAAAAGTTTAAAACACTTCTGAATGAGTGGTGAACTATTGGACCAATGATTAAAAATGATCCACGCAGGTGCAAAAACACAAGAATCAACTTGCAGCACCGTGGATGTTATGAAGGTCCCTAATCTATAAATGTGATATATATGCATGAATATAATAGTTTAAACATTGATAACATTTAAATACAAATATTGTGATACAATGTTATTCCTGAAGTAATTGAAATTTCCCATTATAACTGCACTGCCAAATTGGTTAGCATTTCATCATCTGTCTGATCATTTTGGCCAGGTGGATGGTAATATACTCCTATCACTATAATCTTACCCAGCACATATGGGATTTCTACCCATATACATTAGAGATGTGAATCGTGTGATCGATCGTCTTAACGATCGATTTTGGCTGGGGGGGGGGGGGGAGGGAATCGGATCGTCGCGGTTTTGTTTTGTTTTTTTTAAAATCATGTAAATCGTAAATCGGGGGAGGGCGGGAAAACCGACACACTAAAACAACCCTAAAACCCACCCCGACCCTTTAAAATAAATCCCCCACCCTCCCAAACCCCCCCCCCAAAAAAATGTCTTAAATTACCTGGGGTCCAGTGGGGGGGTCCCGGTGTGATCTTCCACTCTCGGGCCATGGGTGCGTTAATAGAAATGGCGCCGGCGCTACCTTTGCCCTGTCATATGACATATGACCATTTTGGTTCCTGTCCCCCGACTCACTTACTCACTGAGAGCCAGGCTGGTATAGCATGTTATTGAGCACTAGACTTTTCTACATGAGGATTCACCTTCTAAAACAACTAAGGAGATGAAGTAGGACCTGGAGACACCTATTTGGATATTCACCTAAATGGGACAAGGACACAGGACTGGGTGTTGGTGATTGAGCTGGAGACTCGGCTAGGACTGTTTTTTTCTGTGTTTGAGGGGACCTTCCCCAATAGGATTCCCATTAGATTGCTGGGAGAGCTTTTGTGCACTTAAATATCACCAGGGGAAAGTTTGCCCAGACACCTGAAGAGAAAGAAATACCTGTACCCAGCTCAGCTGTAACTTCAAACTTATGGATAAAAAGGACTTTAATTTGACTTTTAACAAATCAGTTAAGTTAAAATGTAATATTCAGTGCCTTGTCCTGCCTGGTTTGTCCCAGCATCTCACCCCTTGGGATGCAGCAGCTATCGACACATACAGGGAATAATCTCAACACACACATAAAAAGAATCAATCTCTGGGATAGAGAGTGCAAGCCATGGGAAGAGCACTAGCCAGAAAAGTCCCAAAGTTTTAAATGAGCTTGTGTGCACTTGGGACTAAGCACCCCGCTAAGGTTACATATGGTTCAAATTAGGATTGGAACAGGGAAGAGGAAAGGGAAGGAGAAGGAATGGGATCTGTACAGAAATGTATGGAGCTGTGAAACATTTATTTTGGCCTCAGGAAAATGTAAATACACTCATTAAGATATTAGCCATGCAGCATAAAGGTCTGAGCTGAGAATCTGGTAGAATAAACCCAAAATTTACAGTCAAGAGGCAGAGTTGGATGAATATATGGCATGTGCATAGAAGTCATTGCTATGAAAATTAATAAATACAAAAAAAAATAAATCTAAATATCTTTCCTTTTATGATATTTGTTCACTTATTTTCATCACAGTTTTGGCAGAACCATGCCCTAGGTACATATATGTGTCTGTCTGTGTGTATTTTCGTTTGTTATAGTAAAGTTTTAACAACAGATAAGAAGAAAAGTAAATGAGGCAAATTATAGTGCTAATATCACAAATCAAATCAGCTAATGCCGCTGAATATCTGAGCATATACCCCTACTTAGCTGGATAAGTTAAATCCTGTTAAGATAAACCTGCTCATTGGTAGGTCTAACTTAGCTGAATAAGTTATCTGGCTGAGGTTGAATATCACTAACTAGCCGGCTAACTTATAGCGCCACCCTGATTTACCCTTGCTAAGAGATAGCTGGATAAGTGACTTATCTGGCTATTTAGTGGCCGCTGAATATAACTGTATATTAAATGGTCTTTTAGAAAGTCAGATAAGTCCTACTTATCCAGGTATCAAGCACTGAATATACTTTGAATAGCATGCCCAATACCATCTAACATTTGTACTGCAAAAAAGCTTAATGGAATTTACCTAATGTATCTGGTAAAACAGAGCTCAGTGACTTTGCCATCACCAGTTTAAAATGTACTTTGTGTGATATACATCTCATAATAAAACAGAGCTGAAAAGGGAAATCAGTAGCATTTTCAAAATTATGTTTAGTCTGAAGGATATTGCATTTTCCTATCATCAGGAAAGTGGAAAAAAAGAGCTATTATGTCTGCCAGTCACATAATTAAAAAAATGTGGTTACGGGTTTATTGGAATTATATGTAATCATCTTTTGCTTTTACATGCTCTTTTTTTTTTTTTTACCTGATGGACTAGCTCCCAAAAGCTAGACAAGAAATGTATTAAATTAGTCCAGTAAACAGTATTACCTTATAATATACTTTTGTTTGTTAAACTTTATTTCCATATAATCATATGGAAGGAAAATAAGTTGGCAAAGTATATATCTGGGGATTGTACACATATGTGCAATGACATTCTTTACTGAAAAATGTGTTCCTCATCTATTATTCCTCCTTTCTTCCCACATCAAAATGATGGCACCTCATAACTCCTTTCATTCCATTCCTTTGCTTAGGCAAAACTAGAATATACACTCTGCCCTCCACTATCTGCCTGCCGATGAAGTACCTTTAGAGCAGTGGTCCCCAACCTTTTTTGCACCAGGGACTGGCTTCAAGCAAGACCATTTTTCCATGGCCCGGCAGGGCGGGACAGGGGCGGGGCTTTGGTCATATGGGGGCGGGGTTATGGAGGGGGTTAGATTTTAGTGCACACTTATTTAATTATGACATTTATAATGTGAATGTGACTCAACTCACCATAGGTTCTCACATGCATGACACACTGACCCATGATCATCACGGGACTAGATGTAAAAGTACAGTTTGCATCCACGGGAACCCCCCTTACCCACAATAATGGATGTAAAGCAGAATTATGACATTCCCCATACAACTCACCCTACAAAAAAGATATTCTGGTTCTGGTGTCATCTCAGTAACAGCAACTCGAACTCCTTCTACTTCCAGGCTCAATAGCCCTACTTATGAAAAGACAGCAGTTTACCACCAATGCATGTCCTCTTGAGAAAACACAACAAATAAGACCGATACAAACGCTTACATGCTAGTAAAATATCTCATCTCGGTAACAGACACAGAACCGACCTAACATACTCCCAGGATCTGTAGTAATGCACATAAACTAATCCGCACACAGTTACACCTGTATTATGGAATACACTCAAACAGGAACAACCCTATCTATGAAAAGGCAACACTACAAATATTAAATCAGGTCTTAAAAACCAATACACCTCTTATTAGGAAAACAGAACTAGCAAGCTGCTATAGATCCCCACTCAGAAATAATTGTAAAACTATACTAATAAGCAGAATAAATGTTTCAAAACAGCTATGAACAGAATAACATCCAACAATTAAAAACTCATAAAAACTATTAAACATTAGGGATGTGAATCGTGTGCTCTATCGTCTTAATGATTGAAATCATCTGGCAGGAGAAGAAAATCGTGTTTGGCACGATGTTTTAGTTAAAAAATCGTTAAAAATCATTTTTTTTCCGATTAGTGCGCACTAACTGGGAGTTTGTGCGCACTAACTCCCGTTAGTGTGCACTAACAGAAAATGATACAAGTTGACACTTTCCAGGTCAGTTAAGGTCAGTTTAGGAATGAATATGTATTCCTATTGGCTGCCCTCTTATTTATTCATGTTACCAAGGTTCCCACTGACAGTATATGGGGGATGGGAAATGGAAACAGTTGGTAGCTTGACAAAAAAAGTAATGTGATCAGTCAATGTGACTAGAACTTGTGCCCTAACCCTGATACCAGGGGTGTTGTGATCTTCTTGCACACAGTGCCCTAACCCTAGCACCAGGGGTGTTGTGATCTTCATGTACACAGTGCCCTATCCCTATTAATACCAGGAGTGTTGTAATCTTCCTGCACACAGTGCCCTAACCCTGATACCAGGGGTGTTGTGATCTTCTTGCACACAGTGCCCTATCCCTATTAATACCAGGAGTGTTGTGATCTTACTGCACACAGTGCCCTAACCCTGACACCAGGGGTGTTGTGATCTTCCTGCACACAGTGCCCTATCCCTATTAATACCAGGAGTGTTGTGATCTTCCTGCACACAGTGCCCTAACTCTGATACCAGGGGTATTGTGATCTTCCTGCATGCAGTGCCCTATCCTGCCTGCATTACTAGTGAGAGGCTGGCTTCACAGACAGGGGGGGGGGCTTCCTGACCCTCACTCCTCCCCTCCCCCATGTCCCAGCCAGTGAATGGTGTGTGGGTGAGGGGGGGGGGAGGATGGTGAGGCTGAAACAGCTCCTTCCCTGCATTACTAGTGAGAGGCTGGCTTCACAGACAGGGGGGAGCTGCCTGACCCTCACTCCTCCCCTCCCCCAAGTCCCAGCAAGTGAATGGTGTGTGGGTGAGGGGGGGAGGAGGATGGTGAAGGGTGAGACAGCTCCCTCCCTGCATTACTAGTGAGAGGCTGGCTTCACAGACAGGAGGGAGCTGCCTGACCCTCACTCCTCCCTTCCCCCATGTCCCAGCCAGTGAATGGTGTGTGGGTGAGGGGGGGGGGAGGATGGTGAAGGCTGAGACAGCTCCCTCCCTGCATTACTAGTGAGAGGCTGGCTTCACAGACAGGGGGGAGCTGCCTGACCCTCACTCCTCCCTTCCCCCAAGTCCCAGCAAGTGAATGGTGTGTGGGTGAGGGGGGAGGGGGGAGGATGGTGAAGGCTGAGACAGCTCCCTCCCTGCATTACTAGTGAGAGGCTTGCTTCACAGACAGGGGAGAGCTGCCTGACCCTCACTCCTCCAGGGTGTTGTGATCTTCCTGCATGCAGTGCCCTATCCCTATTAATACCAGGAGTGTTGTGATCTTCCTGCACACAGTGCCCTATCCCTAATACCAGGGGTGTTGTGATCTTCCTGCATGAGTGCCATATCCCTGATACCGGGGGTGTTGTGATCTTCCTTCATGCAGTGCCCTATCCCGGTTACCGGGGGTGTTGTGATCTTCCTGCACACAGTGCCCTATCCCTAATACCAGGGGTGTTGTGATCTTCCTGCACACAGTGCCCTATTCCTGATACCAGGGGTGTTGTGATCTTCCTGCATGAGTGCCATATCCCTGATACCGGGGGTGTTGTGATCTTCCTTCATGCAGTGCCCTATCCCGGTTACCGGGGGTGTTGTGATCTTCCTGCATACAGTGCCCTATCCCTAATACCAGGGGTGGTGTGATCTTCTTGCACACATCCCGGTATCAGGGATAGGGCACTGCGTGCAGGAAGATCACAACACTCCTGGTATCAGGAATAGGGCACTGTGTGTAGGAAGATCACAACACCCCTGGTATTAGGGATAGAGCACTGTGTGCAGGAAGATCACAACACTCCTGGTATTAATAGAGATAGGGCACTGCATACACAAAGATCACAACACCCCTGGTATCAGGGATAGGGCACTGTGTGCAGGAAGATCACAACACCCCTGGTATCAGGGATAGGGCACTGTGTGCAGGAAGATCACAACACCCCAGAGGAGTGAGGGTCAGACATCTCCCCCCTGTCTGTGAAGCCAGCCTCTCACTAGTAATGCAGAGAGGGAGCTGTCTCAGCCTTCACCATCCTCCCCCCCCCCCCCTCACCCACACACCATTCACTGGCTGGGACATGGGGGAGGGGAGGAGTGAGGGTCAGGAAACTCCCCCCTGTCTGTGAAGCCAGCCTCTCACTAGTAATGCAGGGAGGGAGCTGTCTCAGACTTCACCATCCTCCCCCCCTCCCTCACCCACACACCATTCACTGGCTGGGACATGGGGGAAGTCAGGAGTGAGGGTCAGGCAGCTCCCCCCTGTCTGTGAAGCCAGCCTCTCACTAGTAATGCAGGCAGGATAGGGCACTGCATGCAGGAAGATCAGAACACCCCTGGTATCAGGGTTAGGACACTGTGTGCAGGAAGATCACAACACCCCTGGTATCAGGGTTAGGGCACTGTGTGCAGGAAGATCACAACACTCCTGGTATTAATAGGGATAGGGCACTGTGTGCAGGAAGATCACAACACCCCTAGTGTCAGGGTTAGGGCACTGTGTGCAGGAAGATCACAACACCCCTGGTATCAGGGATAGGGCACTGAGTGCAGGAAGATCACAACACCCCTGGTATCAGGAATAGGGCACAAGTTCTAGGCATATTGACTGATCACATTACTTTTTTTGTCAACTACCAACAGTTTCCATTTCTCATCCCCCCAACCATCACCTCAGTTGGAACCTTGGTAACATCAATAGATAAGAGGGCAGCCAGCCAATAGGAATACATATTCATTCCTAACTGACCTGGAAAGTGTCAATACTTTGTATCATTTTCTGTTAGTGTTCCTGAGTTTCCATTTCCATTTCCCATCCCCCCAACCATCACCTCAGTGGGAACCTTGGTAACATCAATAGATAAGAGGGCAGCCAGCCAATAGGAATACATATTCATTCCTAACTGACCTTTACTGACCTGGAAAGTGTCAATTTGTATCATTTTCTGTTAGTGCGCACTAACTCCCGTTAGTGTGCACTAACACGATTTAATGATTTTTAACGATAAATCGTTAGAATTTCTATTGTATTGTGTTCTATAACGATTTAAGACGATATTAAAATTATCGGACTATAATTTTAATCGTTGAAAAACGATTCACATCCCTATTAAACATGCTCAAAACACCAATAAAATATTTCAAAAAGCTGACATCACACAATTAAAATGGCAGTCAAGAAAAATAAACTTAAAAAGCCACCTTTACTTACCTGCTCCAGCAGCTCTCCTACTCCCCTTCCCTGCAGGCCGTGGCACTCACCAGAAGCAGCAGTAGAAGCTAAGCTCTATACTTATGGTCCTCTTCCTTAGTGCCCATGTCTCTCACACACACACCATACCAGTCATGCCCCCATGACCTGTTTCTGTCTCTCACACACCAGTCTTTGGCACACGCACACCAGTCACCTTCCTGAACAGTTTCTCTCATGCCATACACACACACAGGCTTCCCACTCACATGTTCTACTTACATATATGGGCTTCTCACTCTCATAATCACTTTCTCTGTCTCTCTCAAACACACACACACACACACACACTCACCAGTCTCTCACTCCCATGTTCTCTTTCAGATATACAGGCTTCTCACTCCCATGCTGTGTCTCACACACACCCAGGTTTATCACTCCCATGCTCACTCTCTTCACATGCACAGGCTTCTCATTCCCATAATCACTTTCTCTCTGTTACACACACACACCAGTCTCTCTCATTTCCATGCTCACTCTCCACATGCACAGGCTTCTCATTCCCTGAATCACATTCTCTCACATTCACACACACCAGTCACCTTACCAACCAGTCTCTCTCTCTCATGCATGCACACTCACCCAGGTTTCTCACCCCCATGCTTTCTTTCACCCCCTCCCCCCCAACACCAGGCTTCTTACGCCCATGCTTTCCCACATACCCAGACTTCTCACTTCCATGCTTTTTCTCTCTCACACACACAAACACACACATCAGTCACCTCCCTGACTAATGTCTCACACTCTCACATACACATCAGTCATCTCCTTGAGTAGTCACTTTCATTGTCTCTCACATACACACACACATCAGCTCTCTGCCCAGTCAATCACACACAGGCAGGCTGGCTGCTTCTCTCTCTTTCTCTCACTCACTTCCTCTTCCCCCCCCCCCCCCCAAGCACAAATGGGAGCTGCAGCAGCCTCCGCAGGCCAAGAAAGAAGAATCCCATCGGCCGCAGGAGGCTCATGCTGCTGACTCCTTTCCCGATTACCGGCTGCTTCGATTACACAGGGGCCAATGCTGCTACGGCCGCTATTTTTCCACGCGGCACGGCTCTTTCTCCTTCCCGCGCACCACTTCCTGTTCCGGGTCACGGGGGGGGGAGGGGGCAGGCACGGGAAGAAAAGGCCAGCCACAGGTTCCACAGCTTCCTCAAACACCGCTGTCGTTCCCGCTGGGCTTGAACGTGCTGATAGCCCGGCGACAATGGCAGCAGGGAAGGAGTAGCAGCGGGAGAGCCCGGGAGCACGCGACACACCTGCCGGTGCTTGGCGGCGGCACCGCGGACCGGCAAAAATCCCCAACGGCCCGGTCCCGGTCCGCGGACCGGTGGTTGGGGACCCCTGCTTTAGAGCATGCACAGTATTAGCGGAGGAGGCAGTGGCATGTAGTCAATGAAACTGGAGAATTCTAACTTATAACAAATTAAAGGTGGAACTCAAACTTTCAGGGTGTAATTTTCAAAGGCATATTCATGCAAAAAAGCTGATTTTATGCATGGAAGTTGCTTTTTCACATTAGCCCCACATTAGCTAATGTGAAAAAGTATGTGTTTAAATGTATATACAGAGCACTATTTTTTGTTATATGCACACTACATAGGTGTTCTGGGGGTGGAGTTGGGGTGAGATCAGGATTTACATGCATACATTTGATTTTTTTAAAGTATGAGTTTAAATCCACATGCAAAAAGTTTCCAAAAAAAAAAAAGCTCAAGGCACTGATAAAGGGGTCAAGCAGCACAAAGACTGGCATCAAGACTTCAAAAGAACATGAGGGGCCCCCTAGACTGTCAAGAACACCTCAAAGTGTAAGTTCTTTGGTAGGGCAGGAAGGCACAGTGGCAGAAAGAACCCCAAGGTATAAAGCCTGGCAAGGGCAGAAAAGCAGAATGACACAATGACCCCAAAGGTATAGCATGAGGGGGGCATAGCAGCAAGGTAGAGTGGCATGGGTGATGCCAGTGATCCTGCTCACACAAATTTCACTCCGCTTAACAATGCACATGACAAATTAAGGCAAGATTCATATAAGTATGCACTAGACTGCACCATCAGCTTAGTGTCTCATATCAAGAGTACCAATATAGTCATAATCATAGGTCTGGGATAAATGATACTCCTTCTAATCCTAACTGTTTTTATACAAATAATTCCTTTCTAGTAAAAGTAATTTGAGGTCCCAAAAAGGTTTTGGGGTTTTTTTAACATACAAGTGCAGTCTTTATGGGAATCCTTGTAGCTTTAAAGATAAGTAACATTTCTCCACCATTCTTGTTCTACCCCCAGTAGGTAGCTATTATTTGCATTAAAAAATTACTTAAAAAAAAAAAAAATTGTGACCTCAAATCACTTTTACTAGGAAGGAATTATTTATATAAAAACAATTGGGATTTGAGTGTTTCTAGAGGTGACAAGGTAGCCGTGAGTCAGTAGATGCTGAACTGCTGAGCTCTCCTTACCTGCTAGTTTCCTTCTTTAAATCTGGCATGGCACTTAAGAGGAAGGGGAAAATCCTGATTTTCCATCGAACCCTCTTTACCTCATGGCCAGCTGTTAATTGTCAACTTTGTGTCTCCTGTGGTCCCTCAGAATCTCGGTGGTGAGTTCCCTGCTGCAGCACTTGATGATGCTTCCAGGGAATGAGGTTTCTCCCAGCCCCTGAGAACAGGCTCATCCGTTGGCAGATCAACAAACCTCTTCCAATGACATCGCCAAAATGCTTGGAAGTACACATATGCTGACATCCATGCATGTGGGAGCAAAGGATACTGCCATTTCTTTCCCTACAACTTTGATGGCTTTTGAAAGAATTGCAGCTTTTGGAACTTAAATTTCTTCTCTGCCCTCTGAAAGTACTGGTCCGGTAAGAGGACAGGTTTATTCTTTTCTTGGGGCTGTGGTTGTTGCATTGGAGGTAGACCCTTGGCCCTGTGCAGTATTGGTACCGCCCTCTTGTCGGACCCAGCGAATGCCTGCCACCAAGAGGCGGAGCACACAAGGAGACAGAGGCTAGCTGGAGCTTTGCCAATAGCAATCCGGGGTTTCCGCAGGTTGAGCCCTCGGGTACCCGGACCGCCTGAACTTTGGTGGACCTCAGAGCATCTCCTGGAAGGTAGCGGAGAGGTGTGCCCATCACGAGCAAAGGTGCACTGCTGGTGAAGATGGAGAAACAAGATCTGAACCAGGATCACCGGAGACTTCTGGAATGCAACAGGAAATGAAGGTCCTCTGGGTGAGACCTATTAGTCTAGTCTGATGTAGGCCATGAGTAGTGTCCGAGCAGGCAGGTCTGGTGGTCACAGGAGCAAATAGAGTATCCGAGTGCAGCGCAAGGGTCAAAGCCAGGGTATCCATCCGAGGGTGGTCAGCCAAAGCAAGGGTCAGTTCCAAGGTCTGTCCATACGTAGTCAAGCAGAGCAAAGGTCCGTTCCAGGCGGTGGTCAAGTGTGGTCAGAAGGCAGGCAGTGATCAGTTCCAAGCAGTGGTCAAACATGATCAGGCATGTAGAGGTCAGTACCGTAAATCAGTCCGAGGAGGTACGACAAGAAGAGGAACGAAGGAGAAACACTGGATCACAGAACATAGGAATGCAGGAACACAGGAACTGTGGAACAAGGCTGCATCAAGGAAGCAGGTAACGCAGGAACAAGGAACAGCAAACTAGTAACACCAAGATGTCGACTCGATTGCCAAGGTGAGGCTCTGGGGACTGGGCCTTGCCTTATATACCCAGATTATGTGATGTCATCATCTGGCGCCGCGGACTGGCTTCCCGCGCTGGGCCCTTTAAAGGGCTGCATAGACTGTGCACACTGCCTAGGGGCGGGGCTGATGCCGAGGAGGATGCAGAGCCCCAGAGTGAGGAGCACTGTGAGTCTGAGGGCCCCGATGGGCTTGGAGATGCCCGAGGGTACCACGGGCGAGAAGCGCTGGTGGAGGTTGCGAGGGATGAGGAACTGGCACTGATAGAAGCATGAGGTGAGCAGGCCCGGTCGCAGCAGCAACGTGGCCGGGACGCGCAACAGTACCCCCCCTTCTAGGCCTTCCCCTTACCGGCTTAGGCTTGTCTGGGTGTCGCTGATGGAAATCACGGAGGAGGTTTTGTCAAGGATGTGGTGAGAGGGCTTCCAGGAATTTCTTCTGGCCCGAATCCCTCCCACGAAAGGAGGTACTCCCAATGGCCTCTAAGGTGTCGGATGTCAAGAACCTCTCACACTTGAAGGGTGTTCTCGGATTCTGCAGAGAGTTGTGTTGGTGGAGGAGGTCTCCAGGAAGAGCACGATAATACCAGGGGTTTAAGCAAGGACACATGGTAGGTGTTATGAATACCGAGGCTTACAGGTAGTTTTAATTGATAAGTGACGGCTCCCACCCGCCGTATGACGGGGAATGGCCCCATGTATTTAGGAGCCAGCCGTTGAGAGGGTAACCAGAGATGAATATGTCTGGTGCTGAGCCAGACTCGTTGCCCAGGCAGGAAAACTAGGGCAGCATGGCAATGGGCATCCGTGACTCGCTTGACTTGGTCCCCTGCTTGACAGAGACATTCCTTAACTTGGTCCCAGAGATGACGAACAGTCAAGGCAGTGGACTGGGCTGCTGGTGATGGTATGCTGAGTGGGATCGGTAAAGGTAGGCGAAGCTGGTGGACAAAGATTACCGAGGACGGAGAAACCTCTGTAGCGGAGGCGACGTGGGAGTTATGGCATAGTTCTACCCATGAGAAGAGGTCGGCCCAATTGTCCTGCTGGTCGTTTTCATATGACCCAAGGAAGGCTTTAAGGGATCGATTGGTCCTTTTGGCTTGGCCATTCGCCTGTGGATAGTATGCGGAAGTTAAATTCAAGGATATATTGAAATTCTTGCAGAGGGACCTCCAGTATTTTGCTGCAAATTGAGGGCCATGATCTGAAACAATATCTTGTGGAAGTCTATGGAGACGAAAAATGTGAGTCAAGAAGAGGCGAGCCAATTCCAAGGCTGATGGTAGTCCTGGCAATGGGACAAAGTGGGCCATTTTAGAGAAGCGGTCTATTTCTTGTTTCTATGTTTCTATGTTTCTATTATGACCCAGATTACAGTATGCCCCTTGGAAGAGGCAATTCCAGGATAAAGTCCATAGATATACTAGTCCATGGCTCGGTGGGTACAGGGAGTGGTTGGAGAAGCCCCCAGGAATGTACAGTAGGGGGCTTTTGTTGAGCGCAGATGAGGCATGAGTCTACATAGTCTCTGGCATCCATGACCATGTTAGCCCACCAATAATGTCGGCAGAGCATTTCGAGAGTTCAGGATCGGCCGGGATGGCCAGCAAGTTTGGAGTCATGGGCCCAACGGAGTACACATTCTCTAAGGTGATGGGGTACGGTCGTCTTACCAGCGGGTGCAGTGGTGGTAATAGCAAGAGGGATGCAAGCAGGGTCAATGATATGCATCGGAATCTCTGGTGTATCCTCTGGCTCTAGGGAACGTGAGAGCGCATATGCATGGAGGTTCTTTGCTGCTGGGTGGTAGCTGAGCTCAAAGTTAAAGCATGCAAAGAATAGGGCCCAGTGGGCTTATCTTGTATTGAGCAGCTGGGCTTCTTTCAAGTGTTCTAGGTTTTTATGGAGGGTAAAAATGATAAACCTGTGTTGCGCCCCTTCAAGCCAGGGGCACCATTCTTGAAGGGCGAGCTTCACGGCCAGACGTTTGCGGGCCCGATAGTATAATTTTGTTCAGTGGGTGAGAATTTATGAGAATAGAAGGAGTACGAGATAAGGGTTCCTTTGGTAGATTACTGACTAAGGACCGCCCCCGCTCCAATGGCGGATGCATCGACCTCTACAACGAAGGGGCGGCTTGGGTACGGATGGCAGAGACATGGACCCATATGAAAAGCATCCTTTAGCGCTTGGAACACGGATAGTGCCTTAGGACTCCACACTCGGAGGTCAGTTCCTTTCTTTGTCATGGCGGTGAGTGGAGCGGCCAGCGTGGAGTAGTCTGCTATAAAATGATGATAATAATTTGTGAATCCTAGGAATCTTTGCAGGGCTTGCAATCCCACTGGCTGAGGCCAATTACGGATTCTTTGGAGCTTGTCTGGATCCATGGTGAACCCTTGACTTGAGATAATGTACCCCAGAAATGGGAGGCTGGACTGCTCAAGAAGGCATTTCTCTTGTTTGGCATAGAGGAGGTGTTCTCTGAGTCACTGGAGGACAATTTGGATGTGTGAGCGATGGGAATCCAGAGTCTTGGGGAATATTAGTATGTCGTCCAAGTATACTAAGACGAATGAGTATAGGAGGTCTCGGAAGATCTCATTCATCATCCGCTGGAAGATGGCGGGAGCTTTGCATAGCCTAAAGGGCATAACTACGTACTCATAATGTCCATCCCGTGTGTTAAATGCGCTCTTCCATATGTCTTCAGGCTGGATCTGGATTAAGTAATAGGCTCCACGCAGGTCCAACTTTGTGAAGATTTGACCTCCTTGCAGTTGATCAAAGAGCTCTCTGATAAGCAGAAGTGGATATCGGTCCTTCTGAGTAATGGTGTTTAGACCCCTGTAGTCAATACAGGCTCTCAGACTTCCATCCTTCTTTTCTATAAAGAAGAACCCGGCACCTGCCAGAGAGGAAGAAGGTCTTATGAAGCCCTTAGCTACATTTTCTTTGATATAGGTAGACATTGCCTGGGACTCCGGGAGTGAGAGAGGGTAAGTTCTGCCCTTCGATGGTGTGGAAGCAGGCAAGAGTTCAATAGGGCAATTAAACTTCCGGAGTGGGGGCAGGACATCAGCCTTCTGTTTAGAGATCACATCCTGGTACTCCAGGTAAGGAGTTGGCAAACCCGGAAGGGTTGCTGATGTTAGTACCGGTACGGGAGGAGATAGCTGTCGTAGACATTGAATTTGACATTCATGGCCCCACTGGGTTAATTGAAGTGACTGCCAGCCGGATTGGGGTGAGTGTAGCTGAAGCCATGGGAGGCCAAGGACGATAAGGTGTACTGAGCATTTAAGGATCAAGAGGGTAATCTCTTATTTGTGGAGCATCCCCACTGCGAGTTGGATAGCCACCGTATGGTGGGTTATATGGTAGGTAGTGGTTGCAATGGCACCTCTAGCAGTTGAGTAGGTATCTGTAGGAGAGTGACTATTTCCTCAAGAATGAAGTTTCCACCTGCCAAACGAGGGTGGTGGTGGTGAAAGAATGCACCTCCCTAAGGAGAGGGACAGGCAGCAGCAGTTGAGGGCCAGAAACTGTGGCGCCCAAGCTTGGGACCCCCGCTGGGCTTAGGCTTTGGAGTTTCCCAGACGTACTGGACAAGTCTGGAGAAGATGGCTGGAACCCCCACAGTAGAGGCAGAGACCAGACTTTCTTCTTCAGAGAAGTTCTTTGGGATTAAGGTGACCATGGTTTATCTGCATGGGTTCTACCAGAGGTTCAGGGACTGCTGGTAACACCTTTATCATAGGGCTCATAGACCGGGGTGGTAGTAGGGTGGGAGGTCAGAGAGCCTTTACTTCCCGGTACCATTCCCATAGAAGGTGGTATATCCGACCAACTAGAGAGATCAGGTCTTCCAAGGATCTTGGGATCTCTCGGGCGGCCAATTCATCTTTTAAGACAGGAGATAATCCCTCTAGATAGAGTGCCCACAGGCAGTCTTCCTGCCATCCCAACTCGGTTGCCAGGGTCCGGAACTCTACAGTGTACACCGAGAGTGAATGTGATCCCTGGAAGAGATGTAAGAGATGGTGGCCGGTGACCGCCTGTCGGCTTGGATCCTCGAAGGTGCATCGTAAAGCTGAGATAAATTGTGGTAGCTGCTATAGAATGGAGTCGGAGTGTTCCCAAAGTGGGGAGGCCATGCCAGGGCCTCCCCCCCCCCCCCCCCCCAGACAAGAGAGGATGAACGTGACCTTTGTCACTTCATCAGGGAAGAGCATGGGTTGCAGTGAGAACTGCATGTAACATTGATTGATGAAGCCTCGACATAGATGAGGGTCCCCATTGAAACGGAGTGGTGCTGGGAGGGCCAGCAATGCCCGCGAGGGTGCTGAGACAGTGGGCTGGTTATGGGCAAGATCCCCTGGATTGGCCAAAGCAGATTCCTCAAGTTGAGAACACAGTCTTACGACTGAGGTAGCCAATGCTTCAATAAATTGTTGCTGCTCCCGGACACATGTTGCCAGACCCAGAATGGTCTACGAGGCAGAGGACTCTGCCGAGTCCATGACCTTGGCAACCTGTTACACTGGATGTGGACCCTTGGCCCGTGCAGGATTGGTATGGCCCTCTGGTCGGATCCAAAGAGTGTCTGCACCAGGAAGTGGAGCACACAAGGAGACAGAGGCTAGCTGGAGCTTCACCAATAGCAATCTGGTGTTTCCGCAGGTTGAGCCCTTGGGTACCTGGACCGCCTGGACTTAGGTGGGCTTCAGAGGGTCTCCCGGAGTGGTGTGCCCACACGAGCAAAGGTGCGTGGCTGGTGAAGAATGGAGGAACTAGACCTGAACCAGTATCATCGGAGACTTCTGGAATACAGCAGGAGATGATGGTCTTCTGCACAAGATAGGCAGCTCCTATTGGTCTAGTCTGACGTAGGCCATGAGTAGTGTCCGAGCAGGCAGGTCTGGTGGTCACAGGAGCAAACAGAGTATCCGAGTAGCACAGAGGTCAAAGCCAGGGTATCTGTACGAAGGTGGTCAGCCAAAGCAAAGGTCAGTTCCAAGATCCGTCCGTACGTAGTCAAGCAGAGCAAAGGTCAGTTCCAGGTGGCGGGCAAGCGTGGTCAGAAGGCAGGCAGTGGTCGGTTCCAGGCAGCAGTCAAACGTGGTCAGAAGGCAGGCAGTGGTTGGTTCCAGGCAGCAGTCAAACATGGTCAGGCAAGCAGAGGTCAGTACCGTGAATCAGTCCGAGGAGGTACAACAAGAGGAGGAACAAAAGAGAGACACTGGAACACAGAGAGGAACACAGGAAAACAGGAACGCAGGAACACGGGAATGAGGCAGGAACTCAGGAACACAGGAACTCTGGAGCAAGACTGGATCAAGGAAGCAGGTAATTCAGGAACAAGTTACAGCAAACTATTAACACCGAGGTGTCGACCCAATTTCCAAGGCGAGACTCTGGAGACTGGGCCTTGCCTTATATATCCAGACTATGTGATGTCATCATCAGGCGCCGTGGACTGGCTTCTCGCGCTAGGCCCTTTCAGGGCCACATGGACCACGCGCGTGCGCCTAGGGGTGGGGCCGAGGAGGATACCGAGCCCTGCCATGATGAGCGCTGCGAGTCTGAGAGCCCCGATGGACCTGGAGATGTCCGAAGGTGCTGCGGGCAAGAGGCACTCGTGGAGGCTGCGAGGGACGAGGAACCGGCACTGGTAGATTGGAACACGAGGTAAGCAGGCCCGATCGCAGCACAATGAGGCCAGGGCATGCAACTGTGGTCCCACAGTTGCAGGAGTTCTCCCAGATGCCTACCAAGCCAGCAGTTATTACTTTGGAATCACTCTGGGAACTGATGTAATATTTTGCCAATATTTTGTCCTCTTCAGTGTTTAAAGTGGACATGGTTATTACTAAATTGGATCCCAAAAATTCAGGTGGTACAGTCTTTCTATTCATGATACTGGAGCTTTTTCCCATTGGCTTCAATTGATGGAGAACTCTTGCAGTCAATTAAATCTCAGAATTTTGAATTTTCCTAAAATTCTGGGTGAACTCCTGTTGATTACCTTAAAAAAATATTTCCATCAAGTTCTGGGCATTCCACTTGAAGAATCTCCTTCCTTAAACAAGTTAACTTTTTTGCTGTCATCTTCTCATGCTTCTGTGAATATCTCTGTTGGGAGTCAATTTCCCCTTTTCAATCTTAAAGAATTTCTTGAATCATCTGGACCAGAAATAATAGACAGGGCCACTTTGCTCATATCTTTTGTCTCCTATTCGAATCTTTCTAAAGTGATGTCCTTATATTTTTGCAAATAAAATTTTCCATTTTATCTGCTTATTTTCCCTGATATTCCTAGGTTTACCCAGCAAAGGAGAAATTATTTTAGCTCATAGGAAAGATACCCTCGATTTAGGAGCTTCTTTTGTATTACGTTACCCATGTAAATATTTTGTTATGTTCATATACTTTTGTTTTCTTTCCTCCTGAGCAGCTACAATCCTTTCTTAATGCTCAGAAAATTATTTCTTCTTCAGGAGTTCTGCCTGATTCTTAGTAATTAGTTGCTTTTCTTTCCACTCCCTGGAGTCTCTTCCCCTCTTGTCTTGTTTCCTTTTTATTTGGGGATGATAAAAATTGATGTTATGTGCTTCTGTCTTCAGTATGTTTTATTGAAAATATTGGCAATATATCCTTTTTCAGTTAAGTGTGTACCCTCTTACTTTTGTTATTATCCTCATATTGCCTTTACAAAGACTTATGATGCTTTGCATATTTAAAATTGCATAAATAAAGAGTAAAAAATACTTTGGATTTGAAGGACGGCATTTATCGCAATGCTAACTATGTTAGCATTCTTGACATGAAACACTAAGCCAATGGTGCAGTCTGGTGCCTACTTATATGAGGTCTTTTCTTAATTTGCCATGTATATTGTTAAGCTGAGTGAAATTTGAGTATATGCTTTTTTCTTTTTTACTCAACAGGTTCATATTCAATAGTCATTCTGTTCAAGTATATTTGCCAATTGTCAGAATCAATACAAGAGAATGAACTGTGATAAGTATCATTGTCTGGAAATAATCTTTGATTACATTCCCTGCAAGAACTTGATCTAGCTCCTGGGTGGAATGGTGATTTCCTTGTGAACTGGGCTTTCTGAAGGAGCCTGTTATCACATACAGGACTTTTACATTTTTTATCCAATAAGTATGGTGTGTTTTTCCTGGAAAGTGATGAGGTTTGCTTTTCTTTTTTAGAAACCATTTCCCATAGTCTGTAGCTGAAGTTTAACTGTTCTATTTTCTTTTTTTATGGTTTTGCATAAGGTAAATCTGCCTGACTGAAACTCTATCCACTCTAACCATCCTTAGATGAGAAGTGTGTACAGATCACCAACTCAAGGTAGTGCATGGCAAGGAGCCAGTCTGTTCAAGTCTGCCTGGTCTCTCTGCCTGGTCTCACGCAACAATAGTCCTCATCACTGTCAGCTCTTGGCCATTGGGGAATCTCTATCCTCCACATCTCCATGATTCTTTCTCAGTCATCATACAACAGCCTCTATGAGCTTTTTATACAGGCCACTTTCTGGGAAGACATGGTCATCTAGCAAACTGCAAATAGATAACATCTTTTTTTTTTAAACTGTCATACCTAAAAATAGTTTTTTATTGAGTGTCTTTTAAGTGGAGTGAGGTCACAAGTATAGGGCCCAAAGTAATCTCTTGTAGGGTGATGAGTATCACATCATGTAACACCCCACAAGATTTACATGTCCACTATGTACTCACTGGGTTTGGAACCTGCAGTTGCACATTTCTGCTCCCCAGAAATGAACAAGACCTAGTGTTTTATGTACTTATCAAGTAAATTTCTGACTAAAAACTTATATGACAACAGGATTAGGTGCTAGGCCCAGAGAGAAGGCCTACTGTTTAGTCAGAGGTGATAGATCTTCACAGTGGAAGAAGTGATTTTTTTTTTTTTTTGCTTCACTATGACATTAGCATAGCTAGACAACCTATTTATCACCAACAGAGTAAAGACCTTGGTATAGCACCTCTAGCCAGGCATTTTTACACCTCTTCCACTGGAAGGCATATTGTTGTGATCACTAGCTAGACAGTGGCCATCTCATATGCATACCCATGCACCCAAGTTAGCTAATACCATGTTCTCTGGAGAAGGAAACATGATTCACTTGGGAAGCTCCACAGTAAGAATTCTCCAGTTTTGCTCTTGCTGTCTTCCTTGGAAATATACAATGAGCTTTAAGTTTTAAGGACTAAGCCATATAGACTTGCAAGAGAGAAATGTCCCTAGTTGGAATGGCCAATAGCATTCTCACATGCAAGCACATTTATGTCCTAAACCTTTTACCTAGACAAAAAACACACAATGGAAAGACACAACTAGAGTGTGAAGTTTCAAAGCATGGGATCAATCATTAAACAACTATAGTCACCAGAGTCAACGCAAGCCAACATCTATGGTAATCACATTCTTCAAGGACAAGATATCAAATAGCACATGACATTGTAACCAACACATATCCTTTAGCATAATCATTATTATACCTAGAATAAAAAATGGCAACCCAATAGCTACAATACAGCTCTAAGGTTAGAGCTGATGCTAGCACAATTAGGTTATGGAAAGAGAATGTCCTATAGTCCATGTTGAAGGAGTGCACTCAAACAGGGACAACCTAAGGGGTCAAGGCAGCAGAGTTCAAGTAGCAGGCAGCAGGACCAGGACTGGAGAGCATAGCATGGAGCAGGAGCCCCAGGAAATGAGACAGCAAAATGAAGGCAGTAGCCCCAGATAAAGAGATACCAGCATAGAAACAATAGCAGAATGAGAGGCAAGGAGGCAGCAGAAGGATTGTGATTGGAAACCACATTGAGGAGGCAGGTCTATGGGCAGAGAATAAAGGGGGGTTTAACAAGCAAGCAGCAGGACAACATAGGAAGACCTTAGACCATCTCCATCAGCAAATTGGCATAGGAACTTTGTAGAGGGGATGGGCCCAGTAGTCTACTTCAATCTAGTTGGCACAGAACATCTTTAAAGTGGACAGGCCCAGCAGCTTCTTCCATCAAACCAGCACAATAACTCTGTAGAGAGGATGGGCCTGGCTTGTTTGGACAAGTCATCTTTGAGTGAAATGTGTTACCCTTTACCATCTTAACTTGGGAGTCCTCATAGCTCCTTTCCTCTTCTGGGCTTTTGGCTGATTGGGGGTGGTATAACTTTGGAGGATCTACCCCTGAGCTATCTTGAGTTTCAGGGACTGCTGCATGGAATTGATTCTTGGGAAGATTGGAATGGCACAGGTGGAGGCTCTTGCAATCTTTGAATTAGTTGAGTGACAGCAACTAATTCAACAGTTGTTGTTGGAGGTTGCAATGGTGGTAAGGCTCTGCATAAGAGCTGTTGAGTACACCAACATGGTATTAGTGTTCCTGATTTGAGTTCTTTTCAACCATACCAACTCTGCCCAGATATGGTACAGGTGGCGCCCATGCCTCCTTTTTATGCAGTCGAGTATTTTGTGGATTGACTGATCCTCTACCACTGCTGGTACTGCAGTTGGAGGCTGAGGTACTGTCTGCAGGTCTAAAACTGACATATAAGAGCTGGTGGCCTGATCAATCTTGATGTCTGTAGCTTCTGGCTGGGGAATGGGATTACTGGTGGCAGCTAGGGTCTGGGCTGCATGGTCCCATGGCATCAGTCTGGAGAGTGTTAGGTTCATGTCCTATTGGAGCAGTAAGCCAAATTTCAGAAGAAACTGGTGTTCTTGTGACTGCTGCTACAGCTATTCCTCCTCCTCCACCTCTTCCTCATTCCACTCTGTCTGAACGTCCAATTTGAAGGATGAAATTCAAGTTGCTTCTGCTGGTGCTGTGCAGCTGGTCATGGGGATATTACGGTGGGGACTGGCAGTTTTCTAAGTATATATGCTAAGAAGTAAACATGTAATGTTTGGCATAAAATGTGCATTTTGCATCAATCAATCAGTCACTCAATGTGAGCATATTATGCCAAAATATATGGACATCTGTAGCAGACTTTACATTTACAAGTGAGGTGAACTTACCAGCTCTGGCTCACATGGTGTCCATGGCTTCTTCTATCCCCTCAAATACATCTAGTCCCAGCTGTTCAGGAGCTACTCCATGAGGTCAGGACAATAGGGCAAGGGGCTCCTCCTACTGTCTGTCACAGATATTTGTTATGGCTCATCACCTTGGTCTGGAGCGGGGCCTTTAGGTCATGGTAGTGGTGGATACTTGCTCTCCAGTCCTCCTTAATCTACTGCACCAGGATATGGCCTGGGTGATGGTGCACCAGATATGTCCCTTGGCTGCCCTGGATGTCTTCGCCACATTGTTCCCAAAGAGCATGTTGTAGTTCTCGAGGACCCCGGTAATCAGCATCTCACTATCCAAGACACTGAACTTGTATGCATGAAGATGAAACTGCCCTACTGTCTGGCTGCTGGATGATTGGGTTTCAACTTCCACTTCCTGAGAGGTGTCACTATCCTCGCTCTCATTCCTAGTCCCCACTCCCCTCCCTTCCTTTCCCCCTCCTGCACCTGCATTGCCAACGTCTCCCCCGTCATCTCTGTCTATCCCAACCTGCTGACCTCCTTCCCTCCACACTCATCTGTGTGCGAGAGAGAGAGAGAGGGAGCCTGTATGAGGGTGTGTGTGCACACATAAATTACTTCTGCTCTCAAGGAGTAGTAACTAATAAAATAAAAAATAGAGGCAAGGTAGGTTAGGTTTAGGGGGTGGGGAGGAGAGGGGAAGGGAAGGAGAAGGGGAAGGTGAAGGAAGGTTAGGCAGGAGGTTAGGGAAGTTCCCTCCCAGTCCGCTCCTTAATTGGAGTGGACTGGGAGGGAACTGGGGAAGGACTAATTGTGTTGCTGGCGCGCGCATGTTATAAAATCAGCGCATCCTTGTGAATGCATCAGGAACCACGCGCACATGGACGCGTGCACATATGTTTTAAAATCTACCCCAGCATGTGCAAAGCAGTCATGCACCTGTGGTGCTGTTTGGGGCTAAGCAGGCAGATGAAATCAGTTCATTTAGGCCTCTATTGTGGTGTTTGGGGTGCGGAAAGCAGATGAATGAAGTCATAACAGGGATGCAGTAAGTTAGTAATTTTATTCTGTTGGCACATGTGCTGGGTAACACAGTATGGAAACTGGGAGGAATGCAAAATCTACCTGGGATGGAGGCTTTGCCAAGACGTTATGCTTAGAGCTTTCGCCTGATTAGCTATGTTCAGAGAAAAGTCCAACAGGATTTTATTAACAAGTGTGTTTTGTTTTTGCTAGTACATTATATTTAATATATGACATTAGACCCTTTTTTAATTTGCTTAAAATTTGGAAGACAATATTCAAAGGAATTTCCTTGGATCACAATTTAATTACTCTGCTAGATCACTCTGTTGAAAACTGTTCTCCGTAGTGGCTGTTATGTGCCCCGCATGCGGCCGTCCCACGCACGGATCCACTGACCTGCATAGTTCCTCGGTGGGTCCTGTGACGACATCCCTCCTGGTAGTTGCTAGTCCAACTAGGCCCCGGCGTCCCATGGCAGTGGTCGCCGGGCCTTCCACTGCATGCCAGGCCTCATGCTGAGGTTCGGCGTCTCCCTCCGTGCTAGCCACACCCATATGTGTGCACACGTGGCCTGCCCCGACACTTGTAGGGCCGAGGGTGGGCCTGGGTTCCGTGGCGCACCCTGATTGATCTACAATATAAGGAAGTTCCTGACTTCACTTCCTTGCCTTGGCAATCGGGTCAGCTTGTATGCTAGATTGTCTCCGCGTTTGTTCCTGTTTGCTCCTAGTCTCGTTCCAGGATCCTTCTGTTCCAGTTCTGTTCCTGTCTTGTTCCTGCATCCTTGTTCCTGAGTCCTGCGTGTTCCTGTGTTTGTCTATCTGCCTTCCCAGGTAGTACCCTCGGACTGTCTTACTAGTACTAACCTTGGCTTGTTCCTGACCTGCCTGTCTGTCTGCCGCCTGCCGTCTGCTGCATGCCTCTAGACCTCTGCTTGCCCCTGACTACATCTGACCTCCGGTATCTGACCCTTGCTTCGGTAACCACTCCTCGGACTGACCTTTGGACATTGACCTTTTGCCTGCCTGACCTCACCTCCAGATTATGGCTATGTTCCTTGCCTTGTCATCACCAACTCTGTTCTGGTTCTCCCTGCTCCAGCTTGAACCTGACTGCGCTCCTTCTTTGTCTGTGGGCACGCCGGACTTCCATTCTCCCAGGAGACCCTGCGAGGCCCACCTAAGTCCAAGCGGCCCAGGTCCCTATGGTCTCCTCCTAGGGGGGACCTCAGGCTTCCAGTGGTGAAGCTCTTCCTAGCCTCTGTCTCCTTCAGTGCTCCGCCCCCTGGGGCCAGTTACCTCCTGTTCCCTTCCAGGAGCCCTTCCATCCTTGCCCCAGGACAAGGGTCCACCCCCAGCGCAACAGTAGCTAAATATATGCACTGGCTTTCCCAAAATGCATACTTTTAGTTGGATTAAAAAGAGGTTTTCCTAGGGATGGGGGGGGGGGGGGAGTATTTATGTCAAGACTGTAAACAAATGTACCGTGTATTTTCAAATATTTTACCCCATTCTGCCACCCACAGAAAATGCAGGTTCAAAGTAACATCAAACCAGTGAGACGATTTTCAAAAGGGGGAACTGCTTACATTGTTTCCGCATGAAAATTAGATATGAGGTCAGAGAGTACAAAAGTGCCTGCACCCTTTGCAATAAAATGGCTACTGACATTGCTCCTAAATCCTTATGTAAGATTTGGTCTTGAAAATTTATGTAAGAAAAGCAACTTTAGACCTCTTTTTCCTCTTTTACTCTAAATGTAAATTTAGCCCAAGGGTCTAAATGAATGCATGGGCCTATGTTCCTCCTGTTGAAAACATCTGACTATTGCAGATGATATGTTGCATTGTTATATTTCATTCAGGTGGTCTAGACGAACTCTAATGAGTTTACTGAAATGAAAACCAGATGTACTCCATCCAACAAATTAACATCATCTTACAATTACCAAAATTAGTTGTGGAAAAGTTTCACATTTCTGTTGCTAGAGAAGTTAATTTCTTTGACCTAGTAAATTACTGAGAAGTGGAAAACATTCAGGGTATAAGAGCTTAAAAAACAAAAACAGAGAAATGGAAACAAAAAAAACATTTTCTTCTAAATCAATCATTTTAAAATTAGTATAGCACAGTGGTTCTCAACTTTTTTTTGGCCGGGACACACCTGACAGATGGTTCTCACATGCGTGACACACTGAACATGTGACCATCAGGGGGCTAAATGTAAACATGCACTCTGCATCCACAGGAATCCCCTCAACCCCCAGCAATGAGTGCAGAGCAGATCTAGGGCATTACCCTGTACAACTCGCCATACAAAAAAGATATTCTGGTTCTAATGACATCCCAGTAAAAGCAAAACAAACTCATTTTACTACCAGGCACAATAGCCTTCCTTATGAAAAGACAGTAATTTACCACTAATGCATATCCTATTGAGAAAACACAACAAATAAAGATTGATACAAATGCCCACATGCTAGTAAAATACCTCACCTCGGTCACACACCCTTCCATCAAGAACAGAAAAACCACAAATTATAAATATGGAGACAGAAACTGCAATGGAAAACAAAAAAAGCCACTCTGCATGCAGTGCAAACCTGGAGAAATGGAAAGAGAAATATAGCACCTAACAGACTCTCAGGATTTTCAATAATGCACACAAACTAACCCACACAAAGTTAGACCTGTATTATGGAACACACTCAAACAGTAACAACCCTATCTAAGAAATACAACTATTAAACCAGGCCCTAAACACTAATACATTTCCTATTGGGAAAACAGAATAAGCCAAGCTGCTATAGCACTCCACCCAGAAATAATTGTAAAGCTATACTAAAAATATTACACAACAGCTGCTGAACAGAATAATATCCAACAATTAAAAACTCATAAAAATTATTAAAACATGTCCAAATATCAATAAATATTTCAAAACAGCAGACATCGCATAATACCCAATAATTAAAATGGCAGTCAATCAAGAAAAATAACCTTAAAAAGCCACCTTTACTTACCCTCTCCAGCAACTCTCCTACTCCTTTCCCTTCCAGGCCAATAGCACTCACCAGAAGCAGCAAGGGCTGCTGAAGCTCTGTCTTCACAGTCCTCTTCCTTAGCGCCCACAACCAGTCCCCCCCCCCCCCCCCACCCCCCAATTAGACCCTACGACCAGTCTCGGTCTCTCTCTCACAACAGTCATCTTCCTGACCAGTCTCTCTCTCTCTCACACAGAAACACATCACCACCCTGACCAGTCTCTCTCTCAATCACACTCATGGTCTCTTATATATAAATGCTCTCGCACCCATTCACACCAGCTCTTACCCAGTCTTCTATTCACACCCACAGACACAAGCTCTCACCCATGCATCCATTCACACCCATAAGCTCTCACCCTGGCACTCATTCACATCCACATGCTCTCACCCTGGCATCCATTCACACACACAAGCTCTCACCCAGGCTTCCATTCACACCCACAAGCTCTCACCCAAGCAACCATTCACACCCACAGACAAGCTCTCACTGAGGCTTCCATTCATACCCACAAGCTCTCACCTAAGCACCTATTCACACCCACACACACAAGCTCTCACCCAGGTATCCATTCACACCCACACACACTCTCAGCCTGGAATCCATTCACACCCACAGACACAAGCTCTCACCCAGGCTTCCATTCACATAAGCTCTCACCCAGGCATCCATTCACACCAGCTCCCAGCCAGGCACTCATTCACACACAGATGCACCAGCTCTCAGCCAGGCACTCATTCACAAACAGATGCACCAGCTCTCAGCCAGGAACTCATTCACACACAGACGCTCAGCTCTCACCAAAATCTTCTTCCTTCACTGCAGGGATGGGCTCCAGTTCCGCCACGGTTTTACTCTGGCGGGCCTTCTTTTTTCGCCACCACGAGAATGGGCTCCCGTGGTGGCATCAGTCGGGGTCGGGATTTCTCTTCGCCACCACGGGCTGTGGTGGCCTTGCTTGGTCTGGGTCGGGTTTCCTCTTTGCCACCATGGGAATGGGCTCCCATGGTGGCTTTGCTTCGTCGGGGGTCGAGTTTCCTCTTCACCGCATGGCCTTGCTTTGTCAGAGTTCAAAAACTTCTATTCTTCACACCTCACCCCCGGGCATTCTGATACCTGCCTCACCGGCCAATCAAAGGCTTCCTCCCTTCTTCCTACTCCCACTGGTAGGGAGGAGGCTTCCGATTGGCCTGCGCGGGGGGGGTCGGCGCACACAAGGCTGTGCAAAATCGCTGAGCACAAGGCTGTGCAAAAAAAAGCCAAGCCGCGCAGCCATCCTCCGTTCCCTCCCGCCCCCCCCCCCACCTTCCCCTCCCTTCCCCTATCTAACCCACCCCCCAGCCCTATCTAATTCCCCCTCCTACCTTTATTTTACAAGTTACGTCTGCCCGATGCAGGCGTAAATTGCGCGCACCGGCCGGCTGCCGGCGCGCCATGTTCAGTCCAGGAGCTGGTCCGGAGGCCATGGCCATGCCCCCGGAATGCCCCTGGGCTAGAACCACTCCCGCGGCCCTGCCCACAGACTGCCCCCGATGAAACACTGGCAGCGACACGCCCCCCCCCCCCCCCCCAAGGAAAGCTCCGGGACTTACGCACGTCCCAGGGCTTGCGGGCACCACCGAGCCTATGCAAGATAGGCTCGGCGTGTGCAAGGGGTGGAAGGGGCAGCTTTTCGGGGGTTACGCGCGTATCTTACTCGCATAACCCTTTGAAAATATTTCCCATATGTTTTTAAAATAGGTGGGTAAAATATTCATGTTCAGTGCATTGAAATGTGTGGATTAAATGCATTGCACAAATCCGTGCATTGGTCTACAAATGTGCATATGTAAAGGATGTAAACATACACATATTTTATAATACTCACATATGTGATATGCACATTTTGTAAAATACTATGCGCAAACTACATGCTGCCACATACACTTGTAAATGGTGCCTTAAGAAATATGATTCACATAAGCAAAGAGTTGGAAAGATTAGAATTCAAAATAGGAAATAAATGTGACAGAAGTTCTCATGTGAGCCAGGACTCCACTATTTCTAGGAAACTGGTGGTCACGGCCATAAAATATACTTAGTTACATGGTTAGTGGTTATGAACAATTTAATTTATTTCAGAGAATGGTCAGGTATTTATACTTCTTATTCTAATTACTCTGGCTTCTCTCTGCAAGCAGTTAGTTTTCATGAATTTCCTTTAGTTAACTTTTGTCTGATTAGAAAATAAATTGTGCCTTGTTATGCTTACTTGAATGGAAATTTATGGCATTAAATGAAAAAAAGTCAACTACTTAGTGCCTTATTGAAATTCTGCACAGTCAGTGATGAAATATTCTCTGAGTTCATTTAGAAAACAATACCTTTCCATGTATTTTTCATATTTTATTTTCATTTACACAGTTTATAATTTACTGTTGGGCTGATACAGTAAACTCCACAGGAGAGCAGGCAAACGCCCGCTCTCCCGGCGCGCGCACAGGCCACTCTCCTGTGCGCGCAATTCTCTATTCAAATGAGGCCCGGTGGTAAAAACAGGCAAAACAAGGTACAAGGTAAAACAAGGTACAAGGTACAAGGTAAAACAAGGTACAAGGTAAAACAAGGTAAAAACAGGCAAAACAAGGCACCTCCTTTTGGACCGCAGCGGCAGCTGTCAGCGGGTTTGACAGCCGAAGTTCAATTTTGCCAGCATCGGTTCTCGAGCCCGCTGACAGCCACGAGCTCAGAAACCGGACGTCGGCAAAATTGAGCGTCTTGTTTTCGACCCGACAGCTGCAGGCCGACTTCAAACTTTTTTTTTTTTTTTTACTTTTGGAAACTTTTGGGACCTCCGACTTAAAATCGCCATGATATTAAGTCAGAGGGAACATAGAAAAGCAGTTTTTACTGCTTTTCTGTGCACTTTCCCGGTGCCCGAAGAAATTAGCACCTTCCTTTTGGTAGGCGCTAATTTCTGAAAGCAAAATATGCGGCTTGGCTGCATATTTTGTTTTTTGAATCGCGCGGGAATACCTAATAGGGCCATCAACATGCATTTGCATGTTGCGGGCGCTATTAGGTTCGGGGGATTGGACGCGCGTTTTCAGCCCCTTAGTGAATAAGGGGTAACGCTAGTGCGTCAAAAACGCACGTCCAATGGCGGGTTAACAGTGCGCTCCGTTGGAGCACACTGTACTGTATCGGCCCGTGTGTATCATCACCTTGAAAGTGCATGTGTATGTTTTAGTGCACACACACATTTTTAATACAGATTTCTGCATAGTTTATAATCTATTTTGGTAAAGTAGGTGCTAATATTTTATGAGTTAAATAATTATAACATGCTCATAATACCCCTCAGCTTGTTTTACGGAGACAGCTATTTTGTAGACAGAAAGGAAATGAAACTGTGGAGGGGGTAAGATGGGTGAGGCCAGGTTTGACACTTGCAAAGGGGTGGGACCAGGGCTAAGAGTCATTTTTCTTTCTCTCTCTCACAGGTACCTGAATCAAACCCCATTTGTCTGCCCGTGTCTCAGGATAAGCAGCTCCAACAATTTCTGTTCTTCTCTGCTTCCTCCAAGGGCTGCAGATTCATGAAACAACTGGATATGTTCTGTTTCCTCAGGGGAGCCTGAACTGATATTCACTGCCAGTTCTGCTCTGCTTTCTCAGGTTCCAGAAAAAAGGTGGAAGAACAGCATTCTGGCTTGTTTTGCCAGAGATTAAGCCTGCTATAGTGGACACAAAAGGGGTTGAATTAGCATAATTTTGAAAGTTATGAGCAGTAGTGCCATTCATAAAGACAGGCTTGAAGCCTTGGCAAATGGCATTACTGCTCACAAGTTTCAAACTTGTGCTTATTCAAACCTATTTTTATGTTTTTTTGCTCTATAGTGTCTGCATCAATATCATCACTTTCCCTTCTGTTAGCTGCAATATAGGAGGAGAAGTGAGGGAGGCAGGGGGAACAAGAGAGGAAGGGATTGATTAGAGAGCAGTTCTCTTCCCTGTGTGCTTCAAGCTCAGCCCCTTTCTCTACCATTGGAAAGGAAAGGGTGGAGCAGAACACCCCTTCTGCTCTGACTCTTAAGCCTGAAAAGAAGTGCCCGAACTGTGTTCCACACCATTCCCCCACTAATTAAGCCCTGCATGTATCTCACCTACAAAAATACTTATTTCTGCATGCACTTCCAAGTAGTAATTCACTGTGACCTACACCAGTTGATCCAGACTTTCACCAGTTCACTCGCACCTTCTACCACTTGTTCTAGATCCCCCCCCCCCGCCCCCATCCAAAGGCTGTAGATAAAAAAGTAGTCAGATTTAATTTCTGCATTTGATTAGCAGGGTAAAGACATGAAAACATATTTGATGATGCATGCACTTCACTCCATTTATAAAATATGTAAATGTGCATGTTCTTCCAAAGCCCGCCCAAGTACATCTTAAAAATGCCCTCTTTTTACACACATATATTTCTGTGCAGCAGCCATAGTTTGCACATACTCCTGTTCTTCTGAAAATGTGCTTACCATGCACCACAGAGGATATTAATGCGTGTATATGTTGCGGTCCCAGTCGCGGCAGCCGTGACTAGGCCCTTACCTCCTTCGTTCTGGCTCGTCTCCGAGGGTCTGCGGCCTGTTTCGCAGCATCCCCGCGGGGGGACGCCGCTGAGAAGCCCTGCCTGGATGCCTTCTCCCTAGGCGCGCATGCACGCGCAAGCCGCGCTTATGAAGGCCGTTTCCCGCTACTGAAGGCTCCGCCCAATCCGTGATGTCAGACGCCACGGCCTATGTAAGGCCGCCGTGGAGCCCAGGACTTTGCCATGCAACGGGGTTCCTTGCGGTTCTCTGTGGGGCCGTGCCCCGGAGTGTGCTATTGCGTTAGCAACTCCATTCCTGCTTGAGACTTGTTTCACTTCGTGCCCAAGTCTTGCTTCTGTCTGGCTTGCTTGCAGTAATCTGTTCTGCTTCAGTTCCTGCTTGGTTCCAGTAACCATCCTGCTTCAGTCCCAGCCTGCTTCAGTTCCTGCCTGATTCCTAATCCCTCCCTGCCTGCTCCAGTTTCAGCTTCAGTGATCGCCGAAGCCCCAGCGGCCGGGCTCCTCCCGGGGTAGTACCGGCTTCCAGGGTGAATCACCTAAGTCCCAGCAGCTGGGCTCCTATGGGCTCCTCCCGGGGGAATACTGGCTTCCAGGGTGAAGCTCACATCCAGCTCCTGCCTGGTATCTGCCTCCCGACCTGTCAATCACTAGAGACTATAGTCCACCTCTCCCCAGTCTCTCACAGGTTGGCCCAAGGGTCCATTAAACAGCAATAGATTGCTGTAATAGCATGGCCTTGCAATAGATTGCAAGGCCATGGACTCGGCCGATACACCAGGACCCCAGGATCTTCCTGGGTTGGCTCTGCAGCTGTTTAATAGCATGGCCTTGCAATAGATTGCAAGGCCATGGACTCGGCCGATACACCAGGACCCCAGGATCTTCCTGGGTTGGCTCTGCAGCTGTTTAATAGCATGGCCTTGCAATAGATTGCAAGGCCATGGACTCGGCCAATATACCAGGACCCCAGGATCTTCCTGGGTTGGCTCTGCAGCTACAACAGCAGCAACAATACCTGGATGTCCTGGCCGTATCCGTTGGGCAAATGGCTGCCCGCATCGATCGCCGCCAGTAACAGCGAGCACGAGAGTTATGCACGAGAAAGCACAGCCCTGCCTGCAGTTCCTCACGCCTGCTGCCTTCGCTGAGGCCTGCCCGTCCTGATGTTTCTGCCTCTGAACCCATGCAGTTGGGACGTGCTCCGCTCTCCCCTGAGGAGAGACAATGCCGCCGCTCGATGGGCTTGTGCCTCTACTGTGGTCAGAAAGGCCATTTCTTGGCATGCTGCCAGGAGCGTGCGGAAAACTCCAGAACTTAGGAGGTTGGGAGGAGCTCCTCCTAGGTTATGCCACAGCTCCTCAGAGTATGATACTCATTACCTTGGAATTTCCCGGAGGGTCTTTGGAAACCCTTGCCTTTCTGGATTCCAGAGCCGGAGGTAATTTTATCCAGCAAGACTTGGTCTCTCAACTGCAGATTCCTTCGCAGAAACGAGAGGTTCCACTTTGAATTACCTCCATTCAGGGAACGCTCCTTCCAGGTCGCATATTGACTGCCACAGCTCCCATCAAAGTCCGCATCGGGGTGATCCACTCGGAGGAGATAGCCTTCCTGATTCTCGAAAAGGCTGTCCACCCCTTGGTGCTAGGACTGCCATAGCTCCAAAAGCACTTCCCTTTGATCCAGTGGGATACTCTACAAATTACTACGTGGAGCTCCTATTGCCTCTCTCATTGTATGAAGGTTCCCAAGCCTCCAGCACTCCTGCTTTTCCACTCCACCTTTGGACCTCCAGCTCCATACAAGGACTTTACCAATGTCTTCTCGAAACCTAAGGAATAAATTCTTCCTCAGCATCGTCCATATGACTGCGCTATTGACTTGTTGCCTGGAACTATGCCACCTCGGGGTAGGGTGTACCCCTTGACCCTGCCCGAGACACGGGCCATGTCCGAGTACATCACTGAGAACTTGGCAAAAGGATTCATTTGCCCGTCAAAGTCGCCTGCCGGGGCAGGATTCTTTTTCATCAGCAAGAAAGATGGCTCCATGAGACCCTGTATCGACTACCGTGGGCTCAACGCAATTACGAAACGGGACCGCTACCGTCTCCTGTTGATCCCAGAGCTACTTGATCGGCTCCAAGGTGCAAGAATCTTTACTAAGTTGGATCTACGCGGGACCTACAACTTAGTTAGAATCCATCCCAGGGACGAATGGAAGACCACGTTAAATACCCAGGATGGGCATTACGAATACCTCGTAATATCCTTTGACCTTTGTAATGCCCCAGTGGTCTCCAGCACCTGATGAACGAGGTGCTACGGGATTTGCTCAACATCTGTGCCATCGTCTACCTCGACGACGTCCTGATCTACTCCCGTGACCTGCCTATACACTGCCAGCATGTTCGCCGGGTGCTCCAAATACTCAGAGAGCACAGCCTATATGCCAAGCTTGAGAAATGCAGCTTTGAGAAAACTTCCTTGCCGTTCCTGGGGTATATTGTCTCAGCTGACGGCTTCCAGATGGATTCGGAGAAAGTCGCTGCAATTAGGAACTGGCCGCAGCCGAGGGGCCTCAAGGCATTACAATGTTTCCTTGGATTTGCTAACTTTTATCAGCATTTCATCCCCAGCTATTCTCGCATAGTGGCTCCCCTGACAGCGTTTACCCGGAAGGGAGCCAATGCGGTGGATTGGCCTGCCCAAGCCTGCCAAGCCTTCGAAGATCTGAAAAGATCCTTCCTACAAGACACATGCCTTCGCCATCCGGATCCCAGTCGGTCGTTCGTGGTTGAAGTCGATGCCTCGAATGTAGCTGTTGGAGCAGTGCTGAGCCAGCACTCCGACATGGACAGTTTCTCCCATGTTCCTTTTACTCAAGGAGATTCTCCCCGGCTGAGAGTAATTACGGGGTCGGCGACAAAGAACTGCTCGCCATGAAACTCGCCCTGGAAGAATGGAGGCTGTGGTTGGAAGGAGCCAATCACCCCTTCACCATTCTACTATCAAATCAATTGGAAACTGAATTACAAGTTCTTATAGTAAGAAAGTTGAATGAATACTGTAGTGCATCTATATCCTGTACACAGCAAGTTAAAATAATAAATGTTATTTTGTCATGAGTTCATCTTACTCATATGACAGTTTATCATCAACAAAGTATTCCCACTTAAACCATTACAGCAAAAATCAAATGGCACAAATATGCCTTGATAAATGTTAATGAATGCAACCTTTACAGCAGAATTTGAGCCTTTTTTTATACAAATATTGAAGGTAGCAATGAGCTTTGAAGTTAACAGTTTCTTAGCCTATCACTTGAGAATTCTACAGCTAAGATAGAAATTATCTGTCAAAACCATCAGAAAGGAAATTTAGTGGTTGATTACTTTATGCAGGATGTTCTTTTCAGATCGTTTGCATGAAAAACACAACTACATTTATGAGTACAGTCCATTATTTTGATACATTACATAGAATAACGTCTAGATCTAAAGTATTAGATTAAGTAATTTGTATGGGTCTTTCTTAAAATTGTCAATTATGTAAGGATTGTTACACTTGTTGCCTTTCTCCTTTCCATAAGGAACCTCTTCCATGCATCCACCACCTTTTCTGTGAAGAAATATATTTTTTTATGTTTCTCCTTAATCCACCCCTTTAATTCTCATTAAACACCCTCTTGTTGTACAACTTCCCTTTCACAGTAAGAGAATTGTTTAGTGCATTATTTGTAACTTTTGGGTCTTCATTTATTTATTTATTTATATATTTATTAATCACACTTATCAAGTTGTCCAAAGTGATGCACAACAATAAATAGTCATGAATAATAAATATTTCACTTGTTAATAAAACAAAATAGGTCTAAAAGCTCTTGACATAATAGATCCAAATTATACATGATCAATAGTATGCAGAGCTTTCCATATGGTGACTTTTTTTTTCCCATTTCTATACAAGTATGTAATGTTTTACTTACCAAAGGGTTTATACTTACCTCTTGGTTTTTTTACCCATCTCCCACAATCCTACTTTACGTTCCTTCACAGTAGGTTTATTAATTTGTTCTGGAAGACTTTGTCCCTTCTTCAATAAGTGGATACCACTTCTTCTCAGATGTTCTTGATATGCCATCCCATGGCCCAGGAATCTGAAATGCTCAAAATCATCTATATTTAACCATTAATTCAATTCCAGAATGTGAGCATTTCTGCCTCGGCCTTGGCCTTTGACTGGGAAAATTGAAGAGAAAACCACCTGTGCCCCTATCTGCTTCACTCTCTCTCTCATAACCATGAAGATACTTTTGATATGATTTTGATATATATATATATATATGCTACTTTTATAACTACTAATCATTTATATTAGGGATATGCATTTATTTTGGATGAATTAGACAATTTCAATGAAATTGTCTAATTTGTCCTGGTTTGGAGGACCCAAAAAAACCCCACAATTTTTCCAAAATATCGGAAAAATTCAGTTTTTGCAGTTAGTGCGCGCTAACTTTAAAATATTAGTGCGTGCTAACAGGAGTTAGCGCGCACTAACCCAAAAATTGGCATGCCCCGGAAAAAAAAGCCCGAAGTACGAGAAAAATTAAATTTCCTGCGACGGGCCAAAAACGAAGCCTGAACAGAAGTGCAGTATTGCTGTACATTTCTAATTTCTATAGCACTACTTGACATGCACAGCACTGTACCAAAACATATAAGAGTCAGTCCCTACTCAGTTGAGCTTACAGACTAATCAAAACAAACGTACAGGACAAAAGAGACATTGGGAATTTCTTTTATTAGAAAATGATTAAACATTAATAAGGATATAAAGCGGATAATCAGGAGTTAAGATGGTGGTGTAAGCAGATGTATTTCTTCCCTGCTCTCCTGGTTGCCTTGGTTTACCTGTTTCTTTTTTCAAGATGCTGCCTAAAAGGAAAGGAAGGGTGAGAGCTTATCCACGTTTGACCTCACTCCCTCTAGATCAATGAACCTCTACTGCACTCAATCTTTTACCTTGCTCCAAAATTGAAATTCTATTAATATTAACCAATGAGGAGAGAGATGAATTAACTTGAGTTAAATTCAAGTCTAATTTTACCAGAACCCTTCACAAATCCGAGAGGGTCACATTGGAAGTGTCCACAGAATTAATCTGTGTATTACCAATGGATACAACAAGATTCCCCTCTTGTGCCTCAATTATAGAATTTTTGAGGCAATTAGAGGGGTCAGGAACACCCGCCGTGATTTGCACACAATTTGCACTCACGTTGGGGGAAACCCTTTCATCCTGCTGTCCTTCTCCCGGATTTTCACATGGTTGAAGGGGAGTTGAAGTATTGCCTGGACTAAGCAAGGCTTCAGATGAGTCTCGCATACTGTCCATTAATGGCGGTCCCTGCCGACTCATGTGAGTGTCCATGGATCCAGTTCTTGCTGTAGTCGTCGCTGGTGATGAGGTGACAAATCTAGCTTTCCTTTTGCGGCCCATTCTTCCTTCGATAATTCCAATTTCCCAGCCATATCCCAGTCAAAGCCAGTCTAAGCCATGCGTGCCTTCAGCACGCGCGGCTTAGGCAGCGCGCCAGTGCCGGCTGCGTGCCGGTGTATCTCGGGTTTTGTAGACCCGGTAACCTGATGATGACATTGAGACTCGGGCTCAGCTGTTGGTATTTGCTGGATTCCGCAACTCACTGCTCGCTGTAGATGGAAATTAGCAGGTGTTTTCACATCCCAAGTCTCAGATCAGGGCAGCCAAATGTCCCTTCAGCTCCCAGCCGGACCCCACTGGACCACCGGCGCATCTCAGGTTCTGTAGACCCGGTCATCTGATGATGACGTTGAGACTCGGGCTCAGCTGCTGGCATTTGCCGAATTCCGCTAGTCACCGCTCGCTGTAGATGGAAATTAGCAGGCGTTTTCACATCCCAAGTCTCAGATCAGGGCGGCTAAATGTCCCTTCAGCTCCCAGCCGGACCACACTGGACTACCGGCATATCTCGGGTTTTGAAGACCCGGTCACCTGATAATGAGGTTGAGACTCGGGCTCAGCTGTTGGTATTTGCCGGATTCCACTACTAACTGCTCGCTGTAGATGGAAATTAGCAGGCATTTTCACATCCCAAGTCTCAGATCAGGACGGCTAAATGTCCCCTCAGCTCCCAGCCGGACCCCACCAGACCACTGGCGTACCCCGGGTTCCATAGACCCGGTCACCTGACGACGAAGCCAAGACTCGGGCTCAGCTGCTGGCACCCGCTGGACTCCGCTACTCACCGCTCGCTGTAGATGGAAATTAGCAGGCGTTTTCACATCCCAAGTCTCAGATCAGGGTGAATAAATGTCCCTTCAGCTCCCAGCCGGACCCCACTGGACTACTAGCGTATCTCGGGTTTTGTAGACCCGGTCACCTGATGATGACGTTGAGACTCGGGCTCAGCTGTTGGTATTTGCTGGATTCCGCTACTCACTGCTCACTGTAGATGGAAATTAGCAGGCGTTTTCACATCCCAAGTCTCAGATCAGGGTGGCTAAATGTCCCTTCAGCTCCCAGCCGGACCCACAGCAAGATATAAGTTTTGTAATGAAAGCTTATTTCCAAAACTTAAATATAAATTTCCTTGATGCTCCTTTTATAATTTTTCTTTATTTGGCAAAGGCTACTCAGGATAGTAGAAGAACATTTCTTAGTATGTGACAGGAGATTCAGGCTCTTGGATCTTCTTTTCTTCTCAGATATCCATGTAAATGATTGGTTAAGCTTAATGCACATAGTTTATTCCAAGCATATGGTACCATAAGTTAGAAAGAAAAATAGTTGAGAATTGGTGGTAAGAAGGGTATAGATAGGAGTGACTTGCCTGATGAGTAGAGTGCATGAGGAGGAGTAGTATAGAGTGAGATAAGAGAGGAATAGTAAGGATCTGCAGAGTGAAGGTTCTAGTTGGTGAATAAGAGTAGCCTGAACTGTAATGACTTGCAGCTGAATTTTGGATAGATTGAAATGGAGAGATGTTACACTGAGAGACTTGTGAGGATCAATAGTGTAAGTAGGAGGTGATGAAAGAGTGGATAAGCGGTCTGGTAGTGCATTCAGAAAGGAAGGGATTGATTTTCGTTATAGAGAAAGAAACAACACATTTTATCAGTTTTGCACATGTCTAGATATGGAGAGAGAGGAGTCCAAGATGACCCAAGGTTGTGGATTGAGTGGACTAGGAAGATTACACTATTGTCCATGAGAGGAGTCCACAGCATCAATGGAATCAGTATACAGAGAGAGAAGAAGAGTGCCCAGGACAAATCCCTGAGTCACATCAATTGATAGTATAATGGCAGTAGAGGTGGATCTGCCAGAGGATGCACTAAAAGTTCAATGATAGAGGTAAGAAGTGAGTCAAAACGGGGCAGAGTTCTGAAATCCAAGTATGGAAAAATTATCAAGTAGTAGATGGTGATCAACAGTGTCAAAAGCAACAGACAGGTCAAAGGATTTGTTTCAGCCATAGACAAATCATTGAAGACTTTGGCAAGGGCTGTTTTTATTGACTGGAGTATACTGAGAATGTCTTATGATGAAAGAAAATCAAGACCCAGCTGTGGTGAACTGCTAGGCCTGGCACAACTGGGTGTGCATACTGTGTATTTGCTTGGGGCCATACACCCGAGGGAGCAGTGGGCCAGTGGTAGCAGGAGAGGCCATTGGCCCACCTGTGGAGCTTAACCCACCAGAGTCTGAAGAAGGAGAGAGGCCGCAGGCCACTGATAGAGCTCAATCAGCGACTGAAGATAAAGAGAGGCCACCAGCCGCTGGCAGAGATCAACCCACTGGCAGCTGAAAGAGAAGCCCATGTTTTTATTTGTGTGCAGAAGTACCCAAAACTTCTGCTCCCCCTCCGAGCAGGAAGGCCATTGAGTCATGGTAGAGCTCATCCCACCACGGCCAGATGACAACAGGGGTTCCTGTATCTATATGTATGAGCTTGTATGTGTGTATGAGTGAGAACCTGTGTATGCTTGTGAGAACTTGTGTGTATGTATCTGTGTGAGAGCATCTGTGTGTGTCTGTATGAGAGCCTATGTGTTTTAGGGGTGTGCATTCATTTTGAACTTAAATGGAAAACTCAACTTTTTTTTTTTTTTGACTTAAAAAAAAGATGAGGCATAAACGATCGGATTTCCAACTTATTCAACATAGTTATGTTGAATACGTTGGAAATCGCGATTGTTGATCTAAATACAAATTTAAACCCCTCACCCTCCTTAATCCCCCCCCCCCAAGACTTACCAAAGCTGGCCAAAAGTTCCGTGAGGGTCCGGGAGCGACGCGTGGGGAATCACGTGACGCCGCGTCACGTGGCGCCGTCACGTGATTCCCCTCGGGTTCGCTCCCGGAACCCTCGTTGGGCCCAAAAGGCACTTTTGGCCAGCTTGGGGGGGGTCAGGAGGCCCCCCAAGCTGGCCAAAAGTTTCTTTTGAGCCCAACGAGGGTTCCGGGAGCGAACCCGAGGGGAATCACGTGACGCCGCGTCACTCTGACGTGGCGCCGACGTCACGTGATTCCCCTCGGGTTCGCTCCCGGAACCCTCGTTGGGCCCAAAAGGCACTTTTGGCCAGCTTGGGGGGTCAGGAGGCCCTCCCAAGCTGGCCAAAAGTGCCTTTTGAGCCCAACGAGGGTTCCGGGAGCGAACCCGAGGGGAATCACGTGACGCCGCGTCACTCTGACGTGGCGCCGACGTCGCGTGATTCCCCTCGGGTTCGCTCCCGGAACCCTCGTTGGGCCCAAAAGGCACTTTTGGCCAGCTTGGGGGGGGCAGGAGGCCCCCCCAAGCTGGCCAAAATTGCCTTTTGAGCCCAACGAGGGTTCCGGGAGCAAACCCGAGGGGAATCACGTGACGCCGCGTCACTCTGACGTGACGCCGACGTCACGTGCTCCTTGCAAAGGAGTTCAGGAATGGCGTCCTGACCCCGCTGGACCACCAGGGAGTTTTGGTAAGTCTTTGGGGGGGGGGGGATTAAGGCGGGGTGAGGGGTTTAAATTTTTATTTGCACATATGGACATAGACTCAACTTATGGAATTCTCCATAAGTCCATATTGACCGCAAATGGGACCCCCATTCGACTTATGGACTTATGAACTTAAACTTTTGGTCTGCACATCCCTAATGTGTTTGTGTCTGTGGGACAGACTATGTGTGTGTTTGTGTGTATCTGTGTGAGAGCCTATGTGTGTATATGTCTGTGTGACAGCCTAGGTGTCTGTGTGAGCAGATATATGAGTGTGAGACCTATGTATATGTTTGTATGTGTCTGTATGACAGCCTATGAGTGTGTGTCTTTATGAGAGCCTATGTGTGTGTGTGTGTATGAGTGTCTGTGAGAGCCTGTGTGATTGTGTATGTATTTGTGAATGTTTATGTGCCTTTGAGAGATTATGTGTCACATATAGGCTTTCATAGGCACACAAACACACACACATACATAATGTATCTGTGAGAGAGAAGGAGCATGAGTATGTGAAAGAGAGTGTGTGTGAGAGAATGAATGTGTTATTCTGTTTGTGTATGAGAGGGAAGATAATGTTAGCATGGCCCTACCTTCCCCAGTCCATGATGATCTCAAGGTGACTGGAAATCAAAAAATCCCAGGCATGAAGAGCAGGAGATTTTAAAATCCTTATTAATTTTAATTAATGGGTGTAATTTGATGTTTCAGTTCTTTTGAAATATTTTTTTTGGAAGGGAAATAGAACATTTTTTAATTATTGAATTTTTATTCATCAGATGTTTTGAAATATTTTATTGGTGTTATGGAAATTTTGGATATTCTCATTCATTAACTGGTTTGAAATATTTATTCTTTTTATGAATATGATTTTACTATTATGATTGATGTTTTATATTTCTTGATTTCATTATTTAATGTTCTATGAAGAATGGTGATGCACCTGTTTTTCCACTGTTGCACTGCATATAGAGGTTGGCTTGTTGTGGGTTCCAGTTCAGTTTTTCTCAGCACATTTCTGTTTATACTTTTTAGGGATGTGCAGAAGGAAAGCACTTGTTGCTATTTGGTATTCGTTTCGCTGGGACCCAAATTTGTTGCATTTGTTTCATAGTGGGGGAAACCAATTCGTTGATATGTTTTATATGTTTTCTGATTTCCCATTAAAGTCAATGGGGGAAGTATTTGCAGCCTATTTTTGGCTGCAGAATTGGAGTTTTATTATCAATTCTGATGATACTTCTGGGGAGCTATTATCAGAAAGTGAAAAGAGCTGCAAGGTACTTAGACTGTGGCAAAGTGGCACCAAAGTGCCATGAATAGCCTAAGGTAATTTAAAGGGGCAAAGGGGTACCAGGAGTGGCAAGAGTGCTTTAACAAAGGTGCAAAGCAGCAGCGACAGTGTCAAAAACACACCACAGCTTCAAAAGAGAGCACCGATAACAGATGAATGAACCCTCGAAGGCAGCACGACAGGCAAAGTGGCAAGACAAGTGGCATCAACATCCTACAGCACAATGAAGGGGGAACATAGCAAGCAGAAAGACACACTGAGGAACCATGAAAGTGGCAAGAATACCACAAGGAGTTGATTGAGTCATCTGATGTATGGCAGCAAGGCAGAGTGGCAGAAAGCTGATAGGGGCAAGACAGGCTGGCAGAGCGGAGGTAATCTGGTCCCTGTGGTTTTGATAGGGGCAAGATAGGCTGGCAGAGCTGAGGTAGTCATGTCCCTGTGGTTTTGATAGGGGCAAGACAGGCTGGCCCCGGGAAGAGTTCCCTTTCCTTTGCACAGGAAAGGGCTCCCTAGAATGGGTTTGCCCCTGGAGTGGGATGTTTCCATTGGCATCTAGTGAGCTCTCACTGGTCTTTCAAAATCTGGTGGAGTTAGCAGATATACAAACGCAAATTTTCAAGGCCGAGGCTGAGGAGGGTGCCATGTAAACAGCGGTTCAACATGGGTCGGCAGGTACTAAGAGCAGGAAAGGGCTCCCTAGAATGGTTAGGCCCCTAGAGTGGAGCACGAGCCTTCAAAGCAAGGCGATGTGTAGGAGGTCTCACTGTGAACAGCGGTTTAACATGGGTGAACAGGTACTAAGAGATAAGCTGGTTGGCTATCCTGGGGAGAGTTCCCTTACCTTTGAGCAGGCAAGGGCTCCAGGATGGTCAGGCACAGCGTTAGAGGTCAAGCCCTTTTAGGGACATAAGGCCTAGACGGACAGACACAGCAATCGAGGATAGAGGTGAAGCCCTTTTAGGGACATAAAACCTGGATGGACAGGCACAGCATTTGAGGATAGATGTCAAGCCCTCATAGGGGCATAAAGTCTGGACAGACAGGCACAGCATTGGAGGTCAAGCACTTTTAGGGACATAAGGCCTGGATGGACAGGCCCAGCATTCGAGGATAGAGGTCAAGCCCACGTAGGGATATAATGCCTGGACGGACAGGCACAGCAATCGAGGAAAGAGGTCAAGCACTTTTAGGGACATAAAACCTGGACAGACAGGCACAGCAATCAAGGACAGAGGTCATCCGACATAGGGACATAAGGCCTGGATGGACAGGCACAGCAATCAAGGATAAAAGTCAATCCGTCATGGGACATAAGGCCTGGATGTACCGGCAGAGCATTCAAGGATAGAGGTCAAGCCCTTTTAGGGATGTAAATACTGGACAGACAGGCACAGCAATCGAGGAAAGAGGTCAAGCACTTTTAGGGACATAAGATCTGGACGGACAGGCACAGTATTCAAAGATAAGAGGTCAAGCCCACATAGGGACATAAGGCCTGGACGGACTGGCACAGCATTCAAGGATAGAGGTCAAGCCCTTTTAGGGATGTAAATCCTGGACGGACAGGCATAGCAATCGAGGAAAGAGGTCAAGCACTTTTAGGGACATAAGGTCTGGATGGACAGGCACAACATTCAAAGATAGAGATCAAGCCCATGTAGGGACATAAGGCCTGGACGGACAGGCACAGCAATCGAGGATAGAGGTCAAGCCCTTATAGGGACATAAGGCCTGGATGGAAAGTCACAGCAGTCGAGGATAGAGGTCAAGCCTATGTTGGAACATAAGTCCTGGATGGACAGGCACAGCAATCAAGGATAGAGTTCAAGCCCTCATAGGGATATAAGGCCTGGAAGGACAGGCACAGCATTTGAGGACAGAGGTCAAGCTCACATAGGGACATAATGCCGGGACGGACAGGCACAACAATCGAGGATAGAGATCAAGCCCACGTAGGGACATAAGGCCTGGACGGACAGGCACTGCAATCGAGGAAAGAGGTCAAGCACTTTTAGGGACATTAGGACTTGACAGACAGGCACAGCAATCGAGGATAGAGGTCAAGCCCATATAGGGATGTAAGGCCTGGACGGCCAGGCACAGCAATCGAGGATAGAGTTCAAGCCCACCTAGGGACATAAGGCCTGGGCAGACAGGCACAGCAATTGAGGATAGAGGTCAAGCACTTTTAGGGATATAAGGCCTGGACAGACAGTCATAGCAATCGAGGATAAAGGTCAAGCCCACATAGGGACATAAGGCATGGGCAGACAGGCACAGCAATTGAGGATAGAGGTCAAGCACTTTTAGGGATATAAGGCCTGGACAGACAGTCATACAATTGAGGATAGAGGTCAAGCCCTTTTAGGGACATAAGGCCTGGACGGACAGGCACAGCAATCGAGGATAGAGGTCAAGCCCACATAGGGACATAAGGCCTGAACGGACAGGCACAGTAATTGAGGTTAGAGGTCAAGCCCTTTTAGGGATATAAGGCCTGGACAGACAGTCACAGCAATCGAGGATAGAGGTCAAGCCCACATAGGGATATAAGGCCTGGATGGACAGTCACAGCAATCGAGGATAGAGGTCAAGCCCTCATAGGGACATAAGGCCAGGACAGACAGTCACAGCAATCGAGGATAGAGGTCAAGCCCACATAGGGATATAAGGCCTGGATGGACAGTCACAGCAATCGAGGATAGAGGTCAAGCCCTCATAGGGACATAAGGCCAGGACAGACAGCCACAGCATTCGAGGATTTCCTTTTTGCAGGCATGTTGTGGTTTGATCTGTCACTTCTTCTTGTACTGGTTCTCTGCCAGAAAAAAATGGCATCTTTTTCATTTCTGAAAGATAATTCAACAGAGGATGCTTTTAGAGCAACAGAGACTGCCATTTGTGAAGCAAGAAATAATCTGGAGATTAATTGTGAATACGCAGAAACTATTAACTGTACTTATGCACTTCAGCTGATAACAAAGGAACATGAAGAGCTCTCAGAAATAAGAATACTGCTACTCAAGTCCAAATCTTCAATATCAACCTATGTTGACTTTGTGATTTACACAGTTCCTCTGTAAACTATGGGAACACAGATGATGAACTAGAGTACAACTACCACCATTTTTCTATAGTTCTAGAAACATTACTGTTGGCACCTAAGAAAGGTTTCGGGAACATGGCCCATATTATGAAGGTCAGGAAATCTATTGAGCATATGAACTATGCAAACTCCAAACATCTGAAGTCAGCTTTTTATTTATTTATAATATTTATAATATTTTATATACCACCGCTCATCAAAGATATCACGTTGGTGTACAGTGAACAAGAACTTACGCCGGAGCGTTATACATTTAACAAGGTTATACAAGCGTTATACATTTAACAAAGGTAAGTATAAAAATATTTGAAACATAAAAACAAGTAGAAGCTTTTAAAAACAGATCTATCATTTAGGTATAGCTTGGCTGAGTTGGGTTAAACAGAACTGGAGAGTAGAGGGATTCTAGTAAAAGGGATGGGGTTAGGGAAGAGTTAAGAGGAGAAGGAGTTCTAATTTAAGGTGGAGAGAGGGGGGAGATAGCACTTCGAATGCAATTAAGAGCAATTATATAGAGGGCATTTACAGTAGCCGCAGAAATAGGAGAAATTCGAGATGATGTATAGAAATGGGGCATATAGAGGAGAAGAAAGAAATATAAATTTCAAGTATAGGCATGTGTGAATAGCCATGTCTTAAGTTTTTGCTTGAATGTTTTAGGAGATGGCTCAAGGCGCAGTTCGGTGGGCATGGTATTCCATAACAGAGGGCCAGCAAAGGACAGCGCTCTTGCTTTGGTAGAGGCATGGTTATATAGTTTGGGCGAAGGGGTCTGTAAAGTGGCGAGGTATTGATTTCTAGTAGGTTTAATAGAAGTTTGAAATAGTAGTGAGTTATTAAACCATTTCATTTCAGGATTGTGGAGGGCTTTATGGATAAGTGTTAGTGTCTTGTAATGTATGCGAGATTGGATGGGGAGCCAGTGTAACTCCTTCAAGACTGGCGTTTTATGTTCCTTTGAGTTAGTGTTAGTAAGGATACGGGCTGCGGTATTTTGCAGGATTTGTAAGGGGCGGATTGCATTTTTGGGTAGGCCTAGGAGGAGTGAATTACAATAATCTGTTTTAGAGAACAGCATGGCTTGTAGAACTGTCCGGAAATCAGATGTGTGAAGCAAGGGTTTCAATTTTTTGAGTGTATGTAATTTGTAAAAACACTCTTTAAGGATTGCACTAATAAATTTTTTGAGGGTCATTTGGTCGTCAATAAAGACTCCTAGGTCTCGGACTTGGCGGGAGAATTGTATGTGCGTCGATGTTATAGGTGAAGTAGGAGAGGTAGGTGATAGGGTGGGAGGAGATATGATCATGAGTTCTGTTTTTGTGGAATTGAGGGCAAGTTGTAAGGAGGTTAATAGATTATTGATAGAAGCGAGGGTGGTGTCCCAAATTGCAAGGGCTTTGGGTATGGATTCCGTTACTGGAATAAGAATTTGTACATCATCAGCGTACAAAAAGTGTGGAAGCTTAAGGTTGGCGAGGAGATGGCAAAGCAGTAAAAGATAGATGTTAAAAAGGGTAGATGAAAGTGAAGAGCTTTGAGGGACTCCTTGCTTCAGGGGGATTTCTTTTGATATGTGGTTGCCAATTTTGACTTTATAGTTACGGTTGGATAGGTAGGAAGTAAACCAGTTATGGGCAGTACCAGTTATTCCAATCTCGTGTAGGCGTTGGAGAAGAATTTGGTGGTTAACGGTATCAAAAGCCGCTGAGATATCCAGGATCACTAGAAGATGTGGTTGATTTTTATCTAGGCTTTTGAGAAGGTAATCAGACAGTGATAAGAGAAGAGTTTCGGTACTGTGTAATTTTCAAAATCCGTATTGCGAGGGAGAGAGGATTTGGTGTTCTTCTAAATAGTCACTAAGTTGACGGTTGATAGTTTTTTCTAGGACTTTAGCGATAAATGGGAGATTAGAGATTGGGCGGTAATTGGCAAGGTCTAATGGGTCGAGCTTGGGTTTTTTTAAAGTGGGTTTAAGGATAGCAAATTTGAGAGAGTTGGGCACTTGCCCAAATTCAATGGATGTATTGATAATGTTAGAGATAGGGCTGGCTATTAGATTGGGAACAGTGAGGAGGAGTTTTGTGGGGATGGTATCAGAGGGGTGAGAGGAGGGTTTAGCTTTTTTGAGTAGGGATTCAATTTCAGATGTAGCTGTGTTTTCAAAGATTGTTAGCTGAGGTGCAGAGTCTTTTATGTGACAGAGGTTATTGCATTGGGGCATGTGGGAATTGTGGGGGAAGCGTGTCATAATTTTGTTAATTTTGTCCTGAAAGAACGAGGCCAGTTGTTCGCATTTGATTTTGGCTTCTTCTTCTGGGATGATATTTGGAGTGAGGTTAGTAAGTGAAGTGACATATTCGAATAGCACTTTAGGATTGAATTGAAATTGGTGTATTTTACCTGCGTAGTAATTCTTTTTAGCATTGTTGATCATCTCACTATAGTTTTGCAGCGAAGTTTTGTAACGTGCAAGTAGAGTCGGTGAGGGTTCTTTACGCCAGTTTTTTTCAGCTTTTCTAAGGGCTTGTTTTAAGTCTTTTAGTGTAGGGGTGTACCAGGGTTTTTTTGTATTTTTTTGAGAGGAGAGTTTTTTTGTAATGAGGGGGCAAATGTTATTAGCAATTGAGAGGGTGTATTCATTCCATGATGTTAAAGCAGTATCAGCATTTGATAGATCAAGGTTAAACTGGGTGTTGGATAGAGCTGTGGTAAGCTCATCTCTATTGCATATCTTTCGGTATTGTATGGTGGTAGAGCTGATTGGGAGGGGCGGAGGTCTTTGTAAAGTGTTGGAAGTTCTTATGATATAGTGGCCAGACCATGGGATGGGTGTACATGATAGAGAATCAGTTACGAAGTGACGGTTGATAAATATGAGGTCGAGTGAGTGACCAGCTTTATGTGTGGGCATGTTAATGATTTGCTTGAATCCTAGTGATTTCATGGCTTCCAGGAAGGAGGAGCAGCTAGGTGTAAGGGGTGTTGTGTTGACATGGAGATTAAAGTCTCCTAGAATAATGGCTGGGGAGTCGATGGAGATATTTTTAGCTATGTATTCAATGAGAGAAGAAGGGTTGTTATTAAGAGTTCCAGGAGGAGCATAAATAAGGCAGATTTGTAGGGAGGGGGCTTTGAACAAGCCAATTTCTAATTTAGCTGGGGGGGGGATGGGTTGGAGTGTGAGTTTGAGATGTTTTTTGGTAGCTAAGAGAATGCCTCCACCTTTCTTTTTTAATCGGGGGATGGAGACTATATCGTATATATTGTTGGGGAGCTGGTTGAGGAGAACATGGTCAGTGTCTTTCAACCATGTTTCTGTTATTGCACAGATGTCTGGTGTTTCGTCTGAGAGGATGTTGTTGAGTATAGAAGTTTTTTTGTTTAATGATTGTGCATTGAAGAGGATGAGTGTGAGTGCTGTGAGGCCGATGATTTGTGTGAGTGGTGGGGATATCATGGTTGTGTGAATGCTTTTGAGGTATGATCGTTGTCGTATGGCATGGGGTGCAGTAGGTCTATGTCTATAGTAGCTGATTGTTGGGATGTTTAGCATTTTGAAGCTGAACAGGAAATAGTGAGTGAGAATTTATGTGTTTATGTGTTGTGTAAAGTGAGGTTGTATTTTGTGTTGAGTGTAGTAGTGAGTCAATTGCAGTAGAGGGTGGCTGACAAAGTGGGGGATAGAAGGATGCAAGTAGCTTAGCTATAATTAAGGGATGAAGGGGGAGGGAGGAGGGAAGAGAAGGGGAGTTTGAGTATGTGAAGTTAAAGTTAAATTAGGGCAGGTAGAAGAGTGCTTAAGAGGAATAATTCAATCTCTAGGAGCTTCAGGCTTTAGGTACTGTTGTATCCAACCAATTCTAGGTAAAGACAGTAAAGTAATCTAGGTATGTACAGGTAAGCAAGTAAGATAAGTAAATGAATCAAGTAAGCAGCTTTAGATATAGTTATTTCTAACAGCATCTAGGTTAATACAAGTAAACACTTTATGTTCTTACATTCCAAGTGTTGCAAAACAGGAAAAGAATATTCTGGAAAGAAGTGATGCACAAATACATGAAACTGAAATTAGAAATACCAGAACTAAACTTAGACAGGCACAGCTTTTGAGGTCAGGCCCTTGTAGGGACGTACGGCCTGGACAATGGATGGACAGGCACAGCATTTCAGGTCAGGCTATTGTAGGGAAGTACAGCCTGGACAGTAGATAGACAGGCACAGTGTTTCAAGTCAGGCCCTTGTAGGGACGTACGGCCTGGACAGTGGACAGACAGGCACAGAGTTTCAGGTCAGGCACTTATAGGGACATATGAACTGGATAGTGGATGGACAGGCACAGCATTTTATTCATCTTGCCATTCACAGAGTAAATTTGGAAAACCAAGCAAATGCAGGTTTATTTTCAAAAACACTAGCATTTCCATCAACTCTGGTGCCAGCCTTGAGAGGTGATGGCTCATGTTATCCCCTGTCATTGAAAATAGACGTTCACTGGGCACACCGTTTGGTGGACATGACAGATATCGCTGAGCTACTTTGGCTAGGTGTGGCCAGATAGTGGACTTATGTGCCCAATATGCCAGCATCATATTTAGATTTCATTTTTTTCCGGATGGAACTGCCTGCCCCTCCAGAGATTTTGATTGGAACAGATTCCTTTTTAACTTTAATGGGGGACTGGCACTCCCTTTCGAGGTGTCTCCTCTCCCAGTCCCAATCATCTGACCATGTCTAGCTTTCCCTGACATTATGGATTTAATGTCACTGACTACTAGGGATTTCAATTTAAAAAAATATATCTAAAAGAGGCCCACTGGGGATTTTAGCTTCACAGACCACCGCTATACCATTATACTTGATTTTGAAAAACTGGCTGCCCACAGGCACAGTGCCTTGATGTGCACTAATGTAATTATGTGTACACAACAAAGTGGTAACTACAAAAGAGACCCACTGGGGATTTGGCTTCAGAAAGCAGCACTCTCCCAATATATGTGAGTCTGCAAAACTGGCTGCCCACAGGCACACTGGCACAGTGCCTTGATGTGCACTAATGTAATGTATGTGCACACAACAAAGTGATAACTACAAAACAGGCCCTCTGGGGATTTGGCTTCAGAGAGCAGTGCTCTCCCAATATACACAAGTCTGCAAAACTGGCTGCTCACAGGCACAGTGCCTTGATGTACACAAATTTTATTTATTTATTTATTTATTTATTTATTTATTTATTTAGTGCTTTTTTATACCGGCATTCATGATACAATCATATCATGCCGGTTTACATGGAACAGGGGAACAATAAAACCTTAAATATTAACATAGCGAAGAGAAGTAGAAGTTACAATAAAACAGGGATGCTGGAACTGGGGGAAGAAGAAGACAAAGCATAAGTAACAATGTTATGAACAGCAATTATTTACATTGTGCTGAATGTGTAGTGGAGGTTGCTTTGGTACGTCAGTGAATTTCGGGGAAGGCTTGTTTAAATAACCAAGTCTTAAGACTTTTTCTTGTCTGAGATCGGGGGGAATGGCATTCCATATAGTAGGTCCAACAAAGTGGTAACTACAAAAGAGGCCCACTGGGGATTTGGCTTCAGAGAGCAGCACTCTCCCAATATATGTGAGTCTGCAAAACTGGCTGCCCACAGGCACAGTGCCTTGATGTGCACTAATGTAATGTATGTGCACACAACAAAGTGGTAACTACAAAAGAGGACCACTGGGGATTTGGCTTCAGAAAGCAGTGCTGTCCTAGTATACGTGAGTCTGCAAAACTGGCTGCCCACAGGCACAGTGCCTTGATGTGCACTAATGTAATGTATGTGCACACAACAAAGTGGTAACTATAAAAGAGGACCACTGGGGATTTGACTTCAGAGAGCAGCGCTCTCCCAATATACGTGAGTCTGCAAAACTACCCAGTGCCCACTGTTACTGATGCTCAGTGCAAAGCCTTCTTGGATTAAAAGAGAACAGAGAGACAGTGAGTTTAAAAAAAAATCTGCAGTTTTTTCAGTTAACAAAAAAGCCTGGCTTAGCACAGCAGCAAAATCTATGAAATATCTGTTTCAATGGCAATTCTATCAAACTAGCTACAAAATGAATATATCTCCCACCCACAACATCCAAATGCTGCTTACAACTGACCCAGGGGTAAAATAAGCAGCAAAATGCCACTGCTAGTGCTAGCAGCTTCTCTCAGTGGCACAGAGAGACCATCTCAGATCAATAAAAAAATTTGCAGTAAAAAAAAAAACAGGGCTAGTAGATGGCACTGCAGCTAAATAGAACAAATATATTTTTCTATCGACATTGCTAGCAATTGAATACAGATTTGAGACACTCAGACTACCTCTGAGTGAAGCTACCTTCCCAGACCATCCCTGTAAAGAAAGTGTGTGGCACGCTGTGTGCTTAATGTCTATATTGCGCTGGGTAATCAGGAACAGCGTCACAGAGCACTGAGTGAGAGCGGCGATTCGCTGCATTAGAAAAATACATAGCGCTGATAGGTTGCATTCTGGTCTCCTTGCCAACCTGTCTGACCCACTTTATGACACGGCTGGGAGGTCACTTATGACTCACAGGAAAGGGCTGTTTTTTTGCTATGGATACACCCACATGACATTCACCTAATTCAAACAGCCGCTAAGAAATCACTGCGAGCAAGTCAAAAGAATAAAACTAATGATATGTTTGTATTCGTGGGGGATTGCGATACATTTTGCGAACCCACGAATAAAACAAATATGGACCTATAAGTTGCAGATTGCCAATGCATTGCAAATGAATGCACACCCCTAATACTTTTTGACTTCTTCATTCTGTATTTGGTGAGGGTCTGTCTGTGTTCTGCATATGTGACGGAGGTAAAGTGCTGGGGAATGTCATTTTTTTTAAAGTATAGATTGCAGGAGAGATCTGGGCTTTATTCGATGAGCCAGGATAGAGACTGAATGAATTGTGAGACGTGGGGGAAGGGGGGGGCAGTATAGTAATTGTTTGCAGAGGGCATCAAAAAGCCTAGCACAGGCCCTGTGAACAGCATGTTGAAGTAGTTTGGAAGGAAAAAGGAGGAGGGATATGGGACAACACTTAGCAGGGCATATGGAGTCCAGTGAGAGCTTTTTGAAGAGTAGTATGGTCACAGCGTGTCTGAAGTCAGTGGGAACAGTAACAGTGGAAAGTGATAGATTGAGGATGTGAAAGATGAAGGGGATGCCAACAGGAGAAATATTGCTGAGGACCTGGGTGGGAATGAGTACTGTGAAAAAAGTAGTGTGCTTGGAGGAGAAAAGATAGGAAATGTCTTCCACTGTGATTTCATAAAAGGAGGAGATGGTGGCAGGGGCCCAGGGAAGGGTGGAAGAAAGGAGAGGAAGGAAGAGGTGACCTGGTTGAGAACTCAAGACTGATTCTGAAAAGTCATGAAAGCAGTCAGCCATATTCTGGGCAGAGAGCAAGAGGACATTTGAGGAGGGAATTGAATGTGGCAAAGAGATAGTGAGGATTGGGAGGAAAAGGATTTGTCAAATAGATGGTCATCTTGCTTGGCAAGTGCAAGAGCAAACTGGGATGAGGTCAGCATGGGCACAACATTTTAGCCAGAGATGCTCACAGGAATGTAGGAAGCCCCTGCCCATCCCCCATTTTTGTTTTGTTTTTCTTTTGTTTTTGTAGGTTTTTTCTCTGCGTATCATTTTACCAAATTGAGTAAAGATTTAAAATAAATAAATAAATAAAAGTGGAAACAGGATGTTGGGCTTGATGGACCCTTGGCCTGACCCATTATGGCAATTTCTTATGTTCCTATAGATCCGCAGAACTCCTCTCCCTGCCTTAAAATTGGTGTTGGAGCCAGGAACCAACCTGTCCCTCACTACCCCCCATCTGTGAGGGTCCTGGGTAATAAAAAAGTCAGTAGGGATGCCCATTCACCTCTTGCCCCCTTGGTCAACTCAAAGCTTGGTACAACCTCACCAACAATATCGCTAATGAAATATGTCCCATGATCAGCAAAGAGATTCCCCACTCACAAAAAAGCAAAAACCCTGGTATACCCCTGAGCTAAAAAGAATGAAAATAGACCTCAGACTGAAAGAGAGAACATGGCGTAAAGACCCTACCCCACAACAAGCCTCCACTTACAAATCCGCCCTTCACAAGTACGTGACTACTTTTATTCTAAAATACATGGGTACAAGTTCAATGCTAAAGCTCTATTCTCTTATGTCGCAAACCTCACTAAATCTGCTCCCCTCCCATTCCCTGACGAAGAAGCCAAAACTAAAATTGAAGAACTTGCCCTCTATTTCCGCGACAAAATAACAAATATCCTACTCCATCTCCCTACTAGCCTCCCTCCCATGAACCCACTCCTGAAAACTGCTAACGCCATCCTTGACTCCTTGATATCACCTCCTCCAAGGAAGTGGAATCCATACTCAAAAAACTCAAACCAGCAACCCATACATATGATTCCATCCCAACCAAAGCACTGTTATCCATTCCAAATATTGTTGCCAAACCCTTTACCAACATAATTAACTGCTCCTTCACCTCTGGTCAAGTCCCTGATCTTCTAAAACATGCTGTTGTCAAACCCCTCCTTAAAAAGAACCCACCCTTGACCCCAAAGACCCATTCAACTTCCTTCCTATATCAACCCTTCCATTGATAGCCAAAATCATGGAAAAGGTGGTTAACTACCAGCTCACGGATTACCTCGATACCCATAACATTCTTTACCCAGCCCAATTTGGTTTCCGTAAGCATTTTAACACCGAAACCCTCCTACTTGCTCTCACAGACAAACTCCTCAAAGGCCTAGATCAAGGGCAATGTTACATCCTAGCCCTCCTTAACATTTCCTCAGTGTTTGACACCATAAACCACAACCTCCTCTTTTCCCGACTATCAGACATAGGCATATCAGGATCAGCCCTCCTCTGGTTTAAATCCTACTTGACCAATAGAAAATACACTGTAAAAATAGGAAACTCTGAATCCCCCCATATTCCCCTCTCCCAAGGCATCCCACAAGGCTTATCACTTTCCCCCACCCTTTTCAATATATATATATGTTGCCCCTCTGCCATCTTCTCTCTGAACTTGGCCTCAAATCTTTCATATACGCCAATGATGTCCAAATCCTCATACCCATACAAGAATCCATTGCCAAATCCCTACTGTTTTGGGGAGAAATGTCTTTCCTTCATAAACACCCTCCTCACGAACCTCCAACTATATCTCAACACTGCAAAAACAGAGCTGCTCTTTATTTCCAACCTTCAGAACCCTATGCTAGCCCCTGCAAGCGACTCTTCACCAGTCTTGTCCTCTATACAGCCATCAGTATGTAATCTCAGTGTCATGATTGATCAGCATCTAAATTTCAAAAAATACATCAATACTATCCTAAAGGAAGGTTTCTATAAACTCCATGTTATGAAGAAACTCAAACCCTTACTACACGCACACGACCTCCGCACAATCATACAAGCAACTATTTGCCCAAAAATGGACTACTGCAACTCCCTACTTCTGGGCCTTCCATACGCTACCATCAAACCATTTCAAATGCTGCAAAACCCTTACGAATTCCCACACATAACCCATGTACTCAAAGAAATTCATTGGCTCCCCATACCCTCACGTATCCTTTTCAAAACCTTAACCATTATCCAAAAAACACTATATAACCACAATTCCAACTGGCTTGAAAAGCCCCTGCGATTCAACCTCTACAACTGCCCATGAGAAACACCCACAAAGGCACCCTCTACACCCCTTTCCTTAAGAAAGCCCACCTCTCCTCTTTTAGGGAACGAGCCCTTTCAGTTGCAGGTCCCACACGCTGGAATGCTCTACCAGCTGAACTTCACACTGAGCCCTGCCTATACAAATTTAGGGAAAAGTTAAAGACCTGGCTCTTCAAGCAAGCCTCCCCAGCATAATCCTCCCTGCCCCTCTTCCCCATCTCCCTCATTATTTTACTCCTACCTTATCCTAGTCTCCTTTAACTAATATTATAATGTTATATTGTTAACTATTTTTCTATTCTCTGCTATATATTCACATAATGTTATTCCCTTGTTATTGCCACCCCTTAAGTTTCATTGCTCCCACTGCCTTCTCCGTGTTTTCTTCCTCGTTCTGTGGCTCCCCCATCCCTGTCCCATGTAATTTTCTCTCTTAGTTCATTGTAAACCAATATTATGTACCCACAAATGTTGGTATAAAAACATTTGTTAAATAAATAAATAAATAAATAAATAAATAAGAAATGGAAAAAGTAATAGCTGAAGAAGGTTTAGAAGGATTAGTTAGTCCTGTCTTAGCCTCCACTTCAGTGCAGCAGGGAAGAGATTAAACTGATGATGATGAGGAAGAAGAGCAGTCAGCACAGGCACAGAGTGTGACATTGACATTGAGATGCCTCAATTCAAGACATTGCCACCTGGTAGAATTCCATCTTTATGATGCTGCAGAGATTAGTAGAGCTGCAAACATCTCTTCATGAACTTTCTGGTTCAATTGACTTAGTTGTGCAGATTCCCCTAGGGCATCATGATTGGTTAGTCATGAGTCAGTTGGTAAAAATCCTGCAGCCCTTCAAGGATGTCACGGAGAAGCTGAGTTCCAGGAATGCCACCTTAGCTGACATCATCCCTATAGTTAATTTTCTGGAGGAAAATTTGGAGGACTTTAAATAGGAAGAGGGAATGACAGCTGAGGTGCTGCATTGTCTGGACTTTTTGCAGAAGCAGATGCAAGAGAGATTGAGGCCTTTAACAGAAAACCACAAATGCATGCTCACCACAATCTGTGATCCCCGTGTGAAAGGGAAACTTGCCCTACAGTCCAATTGTCTCTCATTTGTGAAGGACCTGCTGTTAGCAAAAGTCCGTGATCAGGAACACAATAGGCAAAGAAAGATTAGGCATGAAGCAGAGGAAGAAACAGCGGCAGGCAGTTCAGTGAGTTGTGCTAGCCCAAGCAGGAGCAGCGACAGCTAGTATCTCCTCCTTCTCTGCTTCAGTACGCCAAAGGCATGTTGCCCTTAAAGAATCATCTGTTCTGCTATAGGCTAGAGAGAAATTAGCTGGCATGAGTGACTCTCAGCCCAACCAAGCAAAGGAGACACCAGCACAACTGGCAGTGACACGGTATTTCTCAGAGCCCACAGAGGACATGCAGACAGATCCGCAGCAGATAGGACACACTATTCAACTGTCTGGCCACACCTAGTCAAAGTGGCTCAGCAATATCTGTCATGTCCACCAACCTGTGTACCCAGTGAATGTGTATTTTCAATGACAGGGGATATCATGAGCCCTCACTGCTCAAGGCTGACACCAGAGTTGATGGAAATGCTAGTGTTACATAAGAACATAAGAACATGCCATACTGGGCCAGACCATCCAGCCTGTCCATCCTGTCCATCAAGCCCTTATGTCCCTACAAGGGCTTGACCTTTATCCTCGAATGGTGTGCCTGTCTTTCCAGGCCTTATGTCCCTACACGGGCTTGTCTTTTAATGCTGTGCCTGTCTATCCAGGCCTTACTTTTCTATGAGGGCTTGACGTAGAATGCTATGCCTGTCCGTCCAGGCCTTATGTCCCTACAAGGGCTTGGCCTCTATCCTCGAATGCTGTGCATGTCCGTCCAGGCCTTACATACCTATGAGAGCTTGACGTCCAATGCTGTGCCTGTCCGTACAGGCCTTATTGCCCTACAAGGCCTTGACCTCTATCCTGGAATGCTGTGCCTCTCCATCCAGGCCTTATGTCCCTAAAAGGGCTTGACCTCTAATGCTGTGCCTGTCCTTCCACATTTGGAATGTAATAACATAAAAAGCTGACTTCAGATGTCTGGAGCTTGCATATTTCATATGTTCAATAGTTTTCATGACCTTCATAATATGGGCCATGTTTCTGAAATTTTTCTTAAGTGCCAACAGTAATGTTTCTGCTTCTAGTACTATAGAAAACTGGTGGTAGTTGTAATCTTGTGCATCCTCTGTCTTCCCATAGTTTACAGAGGCACTTGTAAACTACAAAGTCAACATAGATTTGGGCAGGAGATGACATCAGCGCTTCTTTTGTTCCTAATGGCTAAACCCTTGTTGCAAAGGGAACCCTTAGTCTCTGGCAATTCAAAATACTAATCCTTCACAGCATGGATCCTTAATTAAAACAAACAATTTTCTTTTAGTTTGAGGGCAGAGAACTTCCTCTGTCTTGCTCAGGAAGTCATGATCTGTTTGCACATGCTTAAATCCTAACAATTTGTACCATTATACACTCTAGGCATCAACCCATTCCAGGGAGTCTTTTCCTGCTCAAAGTAAAGGGAACTCTCCCCAGGGTAGCCAGCCTATCTCTTAGTACCTGTTGACCCATGTTGAACTGCTGTTCATATGGCACCCTGCTCCACATCGCCACGCTTTGAAGGCTTGTGCTTCACTCTAGGGGCCAACCCATTCCGGGGAGCCCTTTTCTGCTCAAAGAAAAGGGAACTCTCCCCGGGGTATCAGGCCTATCTCTTAGTACCTGTTGACCCATGTTGAACCGCTGTTCACATGGCACCCTGTTCCACATCACCATGCTTTGAAGGCTTGTGCTTCACTCTAGGGGCCAACCCATTCTCGGGAGCCCTTTTCTGTTCACATGGCACCCTCCTCAGCCTCGGCCTTGAAAATTCTCATTTGTACATCTGCTAAATCCACCAGATTTTAAAAGACCAGCGAGAGCTCACTAGACGCCAATGGAAACATCCCACTCTAGGGGCAAACCCATTCTAGGGAGCCCTTTCCTGCGCAAAGGAAAGGGAACTCTCCCCAGGACCAGCCTGTCTTGCCCCTATCAAAACCACAGGGACCTGACTACCTCAGCTCTGCCAGCCTGTCCTGCCCCTAACAAAACCAGAGGGACCAGACTACCTCCGCTCTGCCAGCCTGTCTTGCCCCAATCAGCTTTCTGCCACTCTGCCTTGCTGTCATACTACACCAGATGACTCACTGTACTCCTTGAGGTGTTCTTGCCACTATCATGTTTCCTCAGTGTGTTGGTGCTAGTCTTTCTGCCTGCTATGTTCCCCCTTCATTGTACTGTAGGATGTTGCCACTTGTCTTGGCACTTTGCCTGTCGTGCTGCCTTCGAGGGTTCATGCATCTGTTATCATTGCTCTCTTTTGAAGCTGTGGTGTGTTTTTTACTCTTTCACTGCTGCTTTGCACTAGGGATGTGAATCGTGTCCTCGATCGTCTTAACGATCGATTTCGGCTGGGAGGGGGAGGGAATCGTATTGTTGCCGTTTGGGGGGGTAAAATATCGTGAAAAATCGTGAAAAAATCGTGAAAAATCTAAAAATCGAAAAATCGAAAAACCGGCACATTAAAACCCCCTAAAACCCACCCCCGACCCTTTAAATTAAATCCCCCACCCTCCCGAACCCCCCCCAAATGACTTAAATAACCTGCGGGTCCAGCGGCGGTCCGGAACGGCAGCGGTCCGGAACGGGCTCCTGCTCCTGAATCTTGTTGTCTTCAGCCGGCGCCATTTTCCAAAATGGCGCCGAAAAATGGCGGCGGCCATAGACGAACACGATTGGACGGCAGGAGGTCCTTCCGGACCCCCGCTGGACTTTTGGCAAGTCTCGTGGGGATCAGAAGGCACCCCACAAGCTGGCCAAAAGTTCCTGGAGGTCCAGCGGGGGTCAGGGAGTGATTTCCCGCCGCGAATCGTTTTCGTACGGAAAATGGCGCCGGCAGGAGATCGACTGCAGGAGGTTGTTCAGCGAGGCGCCGGAACCCTCGCTGAACGACCTCCTGCAGTCGATCTCCTGCCGGCGCCATTTTCCGTACGAAAACGATTCGCGGCGGGAAATCGCTCCCTGACCTCCGCTGGACCTCCAGGAACTTTTGGCCAGCTTGTGGGGGCCTCCTGACCCCCACGAGACTTGCCAAAAGTCCAGCGGGGGTCCGGAAGGATCTCCTGCCGTCCAATCGTGTTCGTCTATGGCCGCCGCCATTTTTCGGCGCCATTTTGGAAAATGGCGCCGGCTGAAGACAACAAGATTCAGGAGCAGGAGCCCGTTCCAGACCGCTGCCGTTCCGGACCGCCGCTGGACCCGCAGGTTATTTAAGTCATTTGGGGGGGTTCGGGAGGGTGGGGGATTTAATTTAAAGGGTCGGGGGTGGGTTTTAGGGGGTTTTAGTGTGCCGGCTCACGATTCTAACGATTTATAACGATAAATCGTTAGAATCTCTATTGTATTGTGTTCCATAACGGTTTAAGACGATATTAAAATTATCGGAAGATAATTTTAATCGTCCTAAAACGATTCACATCCCTACTTTGCACCTCTGTTAAAGCACTCTTGCCACTCCTGGTAACCCCCTTGACCCTTTAAAGTTCCTTAGGCTATTTATGCCACTTTGGTGCCACTTTGCCACAGTCTAAGTACCTTGGAGCTCTTTTCTCATTCTGATGATTGCTCTCCAGAAGTTTCATCAGAATTGCTAAGAAAACTCCAATTCTGCAGCCAAAAATAGGCTGGAATACTTCCCCCATTGACTTTAATGGGAAATTGGAAAATGAATAAAACTAATCAACAAATTGGTTTTCCCCTCTTTGAAACAAATGCAACTAATTTTGGTCCCGGTGAAATGAAAACCGAAATGAAACACATTTTTTCCTTCTGCACATCCCTTGTATACAGCAGGGAATAATTTTGGGAAGGATTAGCATCAGGAAGAGTAGATGCTGTGGAGCTATATGAAAGAGAGAGACTAACTTAGTGCTATAGCGTACACCTACTGGCCAGCTGCTGTAAACTTAAGGGGATTGAAGGGTTCTCTTAGGCAGCCGGGTAGTTATGCAGATGGGGGTAGATTTTAAAAGCCCTGTGTGCCGGCGGGCCTATTTTGCATAGGACGCCGGCACGCAAAGCCCCGGGATGCGCGTAAGTCCCGGGGCTTGCTAAAATGGGCAGTCCAGGGGGCATGTCTGTGGTCCGGGAGCATGTCCGGGGGGGGGCGTGTCTGCAGTCCAGGGCGGTCCGGGGCTGTGGCCGAGTACCCCGACACAGCGGCCTGTGTCGGGGCCTGGCCAGCAGGCGCGCGCAAGCCTGCCAGCTAAAATGGACAGTCCAGGGGGCATGTCTGTGGTCCAGGGGCGTGTCCGGGGAGGGATTTAGGTAGGGCCGGGGGGTGGGTTAGATAGGGGAAGGGAGGGAAAGGTGGGGGGGGACGACAAAAAAAAAGTTCCCTCCGAGGCCGCTCCAAAATCGGAGCGGCCTCGGAGGGAACGGAGGCAGGCTGCGCGGCTCGGCATGCGCAGGCTGCAGATTTTGCGCAGCATTGAGCGTGCCGACCCCGGATTTTAAAAGTTCGCACCAGTTGCACGAACAAAAGTACGTGCGCGTGCTGTTTTTTAAAATGTACCCCATGGGTTGCAGCCTCCCTGTCCTTGGCTTGGTGTTCTAAGAGCAATGGGTGGGAATGGAAGTGCTTAGGCTCAAGGAGGGTTGTGGTGACTTCTCGAGTCAACCATTGGTGCAGCGGGGCAGATGGGCTGCAACTTCCTCCACTTAGGAAAAAATGCAAAAAAACTGTGTGTTACGTTTTCAAGCACATTTTGAGAAGCACGCATCATGCATAGATCCTATTAGGCTCAAGCTCACAATGATATTTCTATAGGGAAGAAAATGTGTGAACATATATTAAATTATATGGAGGCAATTTTCAAATCCATTTCTTTGCATAAAAGAGTGTTATACATGTGGGAATGGGGCCTTCGAAGATTGCTTCTCCTATTTTTGCATAAAGATATGCATATAGTCCCACTACACATGTACATTCATGTGCAATTAGGAGAAGCATTCCCAGAAGCAAGGCTGGGGAGGAGTTTGCACTTACACATGCACTTTTGAAGTTTCCAAAGTATGCACATACATTTTCCCATAAAAAGAGATCATACAAATAGCAGATATAGGTTTCTATCCATACTTTTTCAGAATCAATTTTCAAAGGGAACTTTTTCACTTTGAAAACTGAATTAAAGTCTGTAGGTAATAAGATATGATATAGTTGTTTAGTGTAAAGAAATTAAGAGAAAATATTAAATTACATTTTCATAATTGATGCAAATGCATTATTTTTGCTTTCAAAATGATTATTTAAAAACATAACAAGTAAAATAGATGCTTTTATTGCTTAAAAAATAACCCCAGGAAACAGAAGTTAATTCCAGAAAGATGTTCTCATTCTATAAGTATGATGTATATTCAGCATGTGGCATGCTCAAGTTCAGGAGCAGAGACACATCCAACATGCAGTATTCATTGTTTTAATGGGCAGCATATTTAGATGGCAAGTATACATTTATATCTATAGGAAATCTACTGCTACTACTCAAGTCAGTTCAAAGCAATCTGAAAACATGTGCATTAAACTCTCGCTCTCTTCCTTTCAGTATAAAGCCAAATTTCCCAAGGCCAAATCTTCACATTAGTTTTAGCTTTGAATTTAAATAAATCACTCATTGTAAAGGATGTTCAAGTATTTTAAAACACAAGTTTCTTGTAACAAAAACATTCAGATTTAAATGTCTTTATAAAGCTTTCATCATTGTTAACATCATTTGATTCCGTTGCATAGGATGAATAAGGACAATAACAAAAAAAAAAAAAAATCACAACATTACTTTAGTGAAGGATCTTGCAGAGCAATTTTCAATCCTTTACCTGGACAAATAACAATGTACCATGGCAATTTGGTGGTCTGACAATTGTTCTCAATCAATCCTGCTAAAAGTATAGACAGGGTTCCTGTGGGACCCAGCAGTGAACCCCCAGACCTGGAGACATAAATGTAGCCTGACTCAGGCCTTTCTTAAACACTATGGGGCAGATTTTAAAAGGCTTACGTGCGTAAATCCAGTTGGATTTATGCACGTACGGATTTTTTTTTTTCGGGCTGGGGGGCAGGACAGGTAGGGGAAGGTAGGGTGGGAACGGGGAAAGCCATCAGCGCTCCCCTAGGGCTCGGCGCGCGCAAGGTGCACTAGTGTGCACCCCCTTGTGTGTGCCGATCACAAATTTTATAACATGCATGTGGCTGCACGCACATGTTATAAAATCGGGTGTACATTTGTGCGCGCCAAGTAGTGCGCACAAATGTAGGCCACGCGCGCAGGTTTTAAAATCTGCCCCAAAGTTTTTTGTGTTTTTTTTCTTTGTTTTGCAATTTACTTCAACTCCTGAGCTGAAGAATGTTGTGAGCGCCGGAGTCTTCGGGACAGCGATCAATGGAGTTTTTCTTCGTTTGCTCTCACTTTGGAATTAGTTGCCTTTATACATCTTAAAAGGGATTATTTGAAATGCAGGAAACTACTGAAGGTGTGGCTGTTTTCCAATGTTCTCTGTATTTAGTTATTTTAATTCCACTAATGTTTACAATTATTATATATATTTATTTGAGACTCCATTGTATTTATAGTTTCAATTTGATTATACTTGTGCTTTTTTTTATCAGTATATTTTATTAGTCTGGGGTTCTTTATAATAATTAGTAATTAATAATTTTATTATCTATTTTATTTTATGTTCATTTTATATTATCATTATTATAAGATGGGGCAGGCTCAGAGGCTGAGTCCTGACAGTGAAGCTTAGGTCTAGGCCTATTGCCTTAGCCATGGCCTAAAGCCATAACTAGGCCTAGGCCCGAAGGCCAGGAAACAGGCCAAAGGGATCCTCTTCTTTCCATCATTTTTTTTTAAATGACTTGAAGGCACTGAAATGAAGTCACTCATGTGCCAGTTCTCTTGGCCAATACCAGAAAACTCCAGATGGTATGCTACTGTTTCTGCTGGTGGGCAGCATAGGGAAAGAAAAGGAAAGAAGTATTGGATTGGGCTGTTGGGCCAATGGGATGTCTCCTCTCCTTTTCCTGCCTGTGTTTCCAATCCAATACCTCCTCCCTTTTTCCTGTCACTGCCAGCCAATTGAATACCTCCTATCATTTTTCCTGCCCCCATGGACCTATGGAGGTCTCCTCTCTTCTTCCTGTTAGCCTAGAACAATTGGGTGATTCCTTCCTTCCTTCTTCCTTCTTCCTGCCCTTGTGATTGACCCATGCCAGCAGGAAAAAGGGGAGACCCATTGGCCCATGGAAGGAGCCGGTTATGGCATGGCTGGAAGATGGAGGAAACCTCATAAGGAGGAAGTTGTTGCCACTGGTGGGTTTGAGGTTGGAAAATATAATGAGTGAGTGTGGTGGGAAGGATAAAGGGTTTATATGAGAGGAATAGAGTGTATATTAGGGGGCATGTGTGTGTGTGTGGGGGGAGATTTTATCTGAGTGGATGTATGTGTGATATAGAGAGTGTGTGTGAGTGTGCATGTATGGGGCAGAAAGAATATGTGAGTAGACTAGACATACATGAGTGGGAAGAATATGTGAGGGGCATGTGTGTGGAGGAGAGAGTATATGTGAGAGGGTGTATGTGTGTATGTGAGTGTGGGAGAATAAGGAATATGATCGAGCAGGTGTAAGAGAATGAGCATATATGTATGTAAGAGAGTGTGAAATTGTATCATTCCATATTCAAGACTGTGTATGTGTATGAAAGAAGAGAAAGGTTGCAAACTGTCCTATCTAGCCTCTTGCCTCCACTAAACAATGAAAATCTCAGGTTGTCTGAATTTGAAAGCTCCCAGGTATGCTTGTTGCAATATGCAGCTCAGTTTTTGTCTGCATATTTCTATTTATTCTTTATGGTCTCTTTTTTCTATATTTGGTGATGGTCTGTAGGTATGACTAAGGCACATACCTGGTGTAATATTTGCAGTGTTGCCTTTTCATATGTAGGGATGTTTGGGTATTAGCAGTTAATGCTAGTTTGGTATCAAATGTTTACAATTTTGTAATTGCAATTCAGTTTACTCATGGTTTTCTGAGGGCCTGCCCATTCCTAATGCATGTTATGAGGAAAGACTAAAGAGGTTAGGACTTTTCAGCTTGGAGAAGAGACGACTGAGGGGGGATATGATAGAGGTGTTTAAAATCATGAGAGGTCTGGAACGGGTAGATGTGAATCGGTTATTTACTCTTTCGGATAGTAGAAAGACTAGGGGGCACTCCATGAAGTTAGCATGGGGCACTTTTAAAACTAATCGGAGAAAGTTCTTTTTTACTCAACGCACAATTACATTCTGGAATTTGTTGCCAGAGGATGTAGTTAGTGCAGTTAGTGTAGCTGTGTTTAAAAAAGGATTGGATAAGTTCTTGGAGGAGAAGTCCATTACCTGCTATTAATTAAGTTGACTTAGAAAATAGCCAATGCTATTACTAGCATCGGTAACATGGAATAGACTTAGTTTTTGGGTACTTGCCAGGTTTCTTATGGCCTGGATCAGCCACTGTTGGAAACAGGATGCTGGGCTTGATGGACACTTGGTCTGACCCAGTATGGCATGTTCTTATGTTCTTATGTTACAACAGGCATAATACTATATAGTAGGGATGGCTAACTCTGGTTCTTAAGAGCCACCAACAAGATGGTTTTCAGATTCTTCACAATGTATATGCATGATGGTTTCAGGCACTGCCTTCACTGTGTGCAAACATACCTCAAGCATATTCAGTGTGGAAATCTTGAGAACTGGAGTTGCTCACTCCAGTCATATACATTCCAAGTGCCTTTTTTGCAAAGTTATCTGTTTGGCACCACAGCAGTACATGTAAATATAATATGCATATTGTAAGTGATGCTTTTTTTTACTTCAGAAGACTGTACTCTATCCTTTATAAATGCAAACTGGGTTATTAAATGCATACATTTGAATTGTGAGAAGGATGGGACCTCAATGGGAGGTGGAAGATTGTAAAATTTGCCTAAGCCACCTAATACTCTTGCACTGGCCCTAGACTACACTGTTCCACATGGGAAAGAAGGATTCACTCTGGAGCTATGCTACTTTGGGTCATTTGCTCTCCCAAATTTTGCCCAGGGCTTAATATCCTATTTTTTAAACTCCAAAGGAAATGGATAACATAGGATCACTTCTAGTTCCACCATAGGCTGAGTAGAGCTTGAGGGACCATAAAGCCTCCAGGTCTCTGGATTCAACCTGCCTTTTACCTGCATTTTCTTGAGGCACACTTTAAATTTCAAAGGCATGTCTTCCTTTGCTTATGACTAATTTTAAGAATTTAAGGGATTTAAAGATTGAGCTAGAGTCCTATAGTGCTGTTTATATATTTTGCTTGCCCAATTTTTTTCCTATCAAGTTTATGATGTTTCAGAAATTGCAGGACATAGGGAAAGTCATTTTGAAGCTAAAAGCAGCAGACTGTGTAGCAATCAGACAAAGGGGATGCCCTAGAGTAGGGGGAGAAAGAAGGCTGGAGCAGTGGAGGTAAGCTGCAAGAATAGAAAGGAAAGAGATGAGCCAGGAGGAAGTGCCTGTACAGACGTAGTGAGGCTTTGAAGTGGTTGGGCTGAGCTTTGAAAGAGGCAGCAGGGTTATGGAATTGGTGAAACTTCAGGAGAGTGGGAATCAGAAAGGGGGGGGGGTGGCTACTGCAAGCTGGGGAAGGGCTGGCAGCAAGAAAGATCTTTACTTAAAGATGTAGTAGTACTAGGGTAGGGGGCACTCATTGAAGGGTGAATTTTCAAAGATTTGTGCATGTTAAAATCAGCACACACACACATATATATATATATATATATATATATATATATAGCATACAATCAGATGTATGCTATTTTATAAATTTCAAAATACAAATTTAAATAAGGGTACATGAGTACATTTGCATGTGTAATAAAGGGGCGAGCAGGAGCAGGACCAACATTTGCATAGGAAGTTATTTTATATGCAGTTTATGCAAGTATATTTATACCTGCTCTATATCTGGAGTAAGTGATCATAAATATTTTACAAGTGAAATAATGACTGGGTAGGGGGTCTGGGTGAAATGAGGGGTATTGAGGCTGAAGAGCCAGAAGGATTTTGATGACCTGCAGATGGGCTGGGTGAACTGGCAGACTAATTGGTAAAAGTAGTAATTTCATTCCCGCGCACATGTTAGAACAGGGGTGGGCAAGTCCGGTCCTCGAGGGCTGCAAACCAGTCGGGTTTTCAGGATACCCCTAATGAATATGCATGAAATAGATTTGCATACAACTGAGGCAGTGTGTATGCAGGTCTCTCTCATGCATATTCATTAAGGATATCCTGAAAACCCGACTGGTTTGCAGCCCTCGAGGACCGGAATTGCCCACCCCTGTGTTAGAAGAATCTCCCGTCTAACAAGCATACAACCGATTTACATGGTAAACACAATGTTAGGGGGATGTGTACTAGTAGTGGGATACTGGCTGCTTATGGCTACTCAACAACAACAACAACAAGTACAACAACAGACAATGCAGGTTAAAACACCTCCAAGGGAAGTCCCTACACTGGAAAGAGAGCCGATTTCCCTGCTGAATATGCATGAGATGTTTTGTATGCAGTGGAGGTAGTGCATGCAAATTCACCTCTTACATATTCAGAGTGGATATCCTGAAAACCTGACTGGCATGTAGCACTCGAGGACGGGAATTGCCTATCCCTGCAATAACAGGTTCATAAAATCTTGAGTGGAGATGAACAGGTGAATAAGAGATGATTTTTTTTACCCGTCCAGATAGTACTAAAATTAGGAGATACTTCAAGAAAATAACATGGAGCAAATTTAAAACAAACCAAGAATGTATTTTTTCACTCATTTGTGAGAGGGTGTATGTTCCTTATGTGCAAGGGACAAAGATAGGGGACATGACTAAAGCACAAGGGAACTTCAGAGAAAATCAAGATAAATTAAGACTATAATTCCCAGCAAACTTTCTCCTAGAGCCACTAAGCCATGAAGTTTTATCATGAGAGGGGTCCTACTATCACAGGGGAATGAAACTGCAATAGTATGGGCCTTTCCTCCATAAATCTTTGCGGCTCTGTGGTGCATTCTTTTGTCTCAAAGCCCAACACTGCAGGCAAAAGAATGTGACTAGTGGACATTTAACGCGATGGTGGCCCCAACCTCAAGAGTTCACCATCGCCTTAGAAAGATGCCAGAAAAAAAATAATTTGTGCAGCCAAACTGGGAGGTTGAATGTGTGTCAGGACTTACCCCCATCTCAACCAAGGGCTGCCAACTGAGGCATCCTCAACTTCTCCAAAGTTTAAAAATAGCCACATCTATCCATGTGGTGATGGCCCTAGCCCCCCCCCCAAAAAAAAAAAAATAAAAATATTTTTTTTTAATAAAATACAAAGCAGGACTAGGGCCCCCTCCCCCTCCCCCTCCCCCTCCCCTCAAAGTTAAGACTCATTGAAATTCAGTGGCCCCAAGCCCTCTCCCATCCTCCCAAAGGTAAAATAGGAGCATTGAGGGTTCACTGCCCCTCAAACTCCCCCACACCCTCGAACCTTTCAAATTAGTCTGTGGTCCTTCAGTAGGGCCGGGGTGTACTCTTGCACCCAGCCTGGTCAGTGCCATTTTCCAACATGCCACCAACCTGACCTTGCCTTAACCATGTGACTGTGGCAATGTCCGGGGATTGGACCTCAGCCACGTGGACTGGGTATAATCCCTGGGCCTTGTCCCAGTCACATGGGTGGGACAAGGTCAGGTCAGGTATGAGGGTGCACCCCTGCCCCACTGAGTGACCCAGACACATTTGAAAAATGTGGAGGTGCAGGTGTGGGTCAGGAGTGGGGTACATTAAACCCCAAATGCTCCTATTTCCCTTTGGGGGGGAGGGTGAGGAGGCTTCTGGTACCACTGCACCCCAATTATTCTTTTGTTTGGAGAAGAGGAGAGGGCCTAAGAAGCCACTGAACCCCAATGGTTCTTACCTTTGGGGGAGGGGGAGAAGGAGAGGAATCCAGGGCCTGCTATTTATTTTATTGAAAATATGTTTTGTAGGGTGAGGGCTGTTATTATGCAGCTACATGTGGCGATTTTTAAACATTGGGGGAGTTGGGGCCACCTAGAGTGATGGCCCTGGTTTGAAATGGAGGTCAGCACTAACCCCCACTCAACCTTTCTTTAGACTTGGGACATTGTTTTGTTTTTTTTGGCTGGCTCTATAAATGTGAGGCAGGAGTCTTGGGATCCACTTTACGGTTCAGGGCCTCCCACTTCACCTTTATCACTTTTAAGAAAGGTGCAGTTGTTTTAACACAACTGACCACCTCCTCAGTCAGCCGCAATATAATATTTGCATCAAATTGCCTAGTAATAGCCTTCTTCACATGCATTTACATTATTCATGCATACAAATCAAATGCAAAGAAGGTCATTGTAACAAGGGAGAGTAGAAGGGAGGGGGGATGCAAACTATTGTATACATTGTGCAATATCACCACAATAGTGCTCTGTTGAACAATATACAGCATATATAACACAATATACACTGCTTAGCACACGTTAGAGCACTACTGAGGCTTAATGCATTTCCCTGTTTGCTGGTAAGAAAGGAATTTAAGTGGTGATGATTCTGGGCTTAGGCATGTGCATTAGTTTATAACAAAATAGAAAAATACAACAAATAGGGGTCAATTTGTTTCTTGTGTGGGGCTCCAAAATAAATTGAAGGTGGCCCCACAATTAAATGAGTCCTATTCATTTTCATTTGTTATAGTCAGTAGACTCATAGAAATCAAAGAAAAGCAGCAGATGCATGCATACAGTTAGAAATTGATATTGTGTAGAGCAGGCAGTAAGCAGAGAAAGGGAGGACAGACATGTTGTCAAAGAGACAAGAGGAATGACATATCACAGCAAAGCAATTTGCAATCTGACCTATTGTTGTAGAATGGGTACAATGGCACTGTTATGCTGATCTTGAAGACTGAACGTGTCAGAGACTTGCTCAACATTGGTTCTCAAGACATTGTAAAAGCATAGCTCTGAGCTCTCTCTGAATTCTTGCTAATGTTTTTTTGCTGCAGCATATTTTATAGTAGTACAGTGCCAGCAACAGTCCATCCCACAAGAGAGGAGGACTGTGAGGCGTCGCAGCGTCGCAATATCTATGTCTCAAAGCAGATTTGTGCTGCTTCACTTGCAGTTGCTCTTCTCTTTTTCCTTTCTGGTGATTGAAGCCTTAGGTACACTTGAGATTAGTTATTTATCCTCTGTTTGGCAGTGGGCACAGTGTGGACAGTAGACAATAGGCAGTGGGTATAAGTGAGAAGTGAGTGCAGGACAGAGAGTGCAGCATAACGGGCTGTGTTGTGAAGTCTGGGTATGTCAGAGAAGTGGTGCAGAGCAGTCAGAGTGACACTCACTGCAGCAATTTCTTTGTGTTCTTCACAAAACAGCATGCTACTGGCATAGTCAGTAGGCAATACAATACCAATGCAAAATAGTATATCACTGTTGTAATCTCCACATCCCCAGTGACATAAAAATATCATGTCATGGATAGGGAAAGGCAGAGCAGATAAAGTAAATTTAAATGTGTCCAAAATTGGCCAGGTTGGCACTGGCAGTAAGAACCCAAAAAGTAGTCACAGTATAGCAAACCAAGAAGAGATCAAGTATGGGAGGAACATCCCAAGACTCTTACCAGCAACAGTGCCATGAACCCTTGATGTCATCTCAAGTGGAAAACTGGCACCAAAAGTTCCATTACAAATACTAAGTCAACATGCAGGGGGAACAAACCAAAAAAGGTGGCAGTAAAGCACTGATAAAGGGACAAAGCAACACAAAAATTGACTTCAATGTGTAAGATCCTGGTTATTATCATACTTAGCACTTCACAAAAGATGCTCAAGTGAATGTGATCAAACTTGGAGTAGTGCTAAAGATTTCATGCAATTCCAGAAATTCAGGAAATGGAACAGGCCGAGGGCAGCTGAATGATGTGGGAAATGGTCTCAAAATAAAGCAGCTTTCACTCCTTACCTGGAAAACCACCCCACAATTGTTAGAGAAACTATTGTGATGTACTAATTATAATAAATAACCTTTACATTTGGCAAACCCAATCTAAAGAAAAATGTAAATTCCACCTTGCACCTTGGGGGTCTTTGTTCCCCCAAGTCTTGCTTTCATGCCTTTCTGTCGTATACCTGAGCTAACATGTTGCCAGTCTTGGGGGAGGGGGGGAGGTGGGGGAGGCTGCTTTGCACCTCTCATGGTATTTTGGAGCCTTCCAGTCACTCTTTGTGCTGCTTGGCCCCTTCATCTGTGTCTGTCATGGAGGTTTTACTGCCAACTTTTCTGCTTTGTCCATCTTCATGCTGCCTCAGGATGTGCTAATGTCACTTTTGTTGCCAGTTTGCCACATGAGATGCCATCAAGAGTTTATGGCACTGTGCTCATGTCCTCTTTTGGAGCCTTGGGATGTATTTTCCCCTTTTTTCTGCTTATTTACTCCTCTTACAGGGGCCGATGCAATTATGTGCGCTAAAAACGGGCGCTGACTTTTCAGCGCCCGCATTTTTAACACATGCATGGCGCCCGCAGTGGCCTTTTTCATTACTGGCAGACGGCCGGTTATGAAAACCAAGGCTGACTTTACCAGCATCGGTCTTTATAACTCGGCGGTCTGCTGAGTTATTTTATTTTTTTTACTTTAAAAAAAATACAGAAAAGCTGATTTTTCAGCTTTTCTTTAGTTCCTTTCAATGCACTCAGCTATTAATGCTTGCTCCAGCAGGCGTTAATATCTGAACAATAAATGTGTATCTGAGACACACATTTAGGGGTAGATTTTACAAATTTGCGCACACACGTACTTTTGTTCGCACACCAGGAGCAAACAAGAGTACACGGGACTTTAATAGATATGCGCTTAGCCGTGCGTATCTGTTAAAATCCGGGATTGGCACGCACAAGGCTGTGCAAAATCGGCAGCCTGCGCACGCGGAGCCGTGCAGCCTGCCTCCGTTCCCTCTGAGGCTGCTCCGAAATCGGAGGGCCTTGGATGGAATTTTCCTTCCACCGCCCCCCGCACCTTCCCCTCCCTTCCCCTCCCTTCCCCTTCCTAACCCACCCCCACCTTTGTTGCACAAGTTACGCCTGCCCGAGGCAGGCGTAACTTGCATGTGCCGGGCCGGCCACCGGCGCGCGATGCCCAGGAGCCATTTTGGAGGCCTCAGCCATGCCCCCAAAATGCCCCTGGCCGTAACCACGCCCATGGCCCTGCCCCCAAATGACGCGCCATCGCATCACACCCCCAACACACCCCCAGGAAAGCCCCGGGACTTATGCGCATTTAGGGGCTTGCGCGCACTGCCAAGCCTACTCAACATAGGCTCGGCACACGCAGGGGGAACTTCGGGCAGGTTTTAGGGGGGTACGCGCATATCTTACCGCGTACCCCTTTGAAAATCTGGCCCTTATCTTTTTGCATTCAGAGTGAATGAGTAATAGGCTCAGACTCATTCACGCATTTGCATGTGATGAGCACTATCTCATTCACTCTATGTCGGATGCTCGTTAAATAGGCGCTAATCCCCCTATTGCATTAGGGGGTGGATTAGCGCCTATTTATCTCGTGTCCAACTGCGGGTTAAACAGTGCGCTCGGTTGAGCGCACTGTATTGCTTCGGCCCCACAGTGACTTGGTGATATTCGGCCAATGCTGGTAACCCTTTGTCCCTTTACGGAGTCATAGGCTATCCTGCCAGTTTGGGTGTTAATTTCCAGTTTCCTCAGGTAGAGATGTGAATCGGAACCGGAATCGGTTCAGATTCCGGTTCCGATTCACATGTGGGTTTTTTTCATCGGGCCCGATCACGGTTTTGTTTATCGGCTGCGTCCGAGCCGATAAACAAAAAACCCACCCCGACCCTTTAAAACTAATACCTTAGCTTCCCCTGCCCTCCCAACCCCCCCAAAAAAACTTTTTACAGGTACCTGGTTGTCCAATGGGGGTCCCTGGAGCGATCTCCCGCTCCCGGGCCGTCGGCTGCCACTAATCAAAATGGTGCCGATGGCCCTTTGCCCTTACCATGTGACAGGGTATCCATGCCATTGGCCGGACCCTGTCACATGGTAGGAGCACTGGATGGCCTGCCATCTTGTGCTCCTACCATGTGACAGGGGCTGTCCAATGGCACCGGTAGCCCCTGTGACATAGTAAGGGCAAAGGCTATCGGCGCCATTTTGATTACTGGCAGCCGATGGCCCGAGTGCAGGAGATCGCTCCCGGACCCCCGCTGGACCACCAGGGGCTTTTGGCAAGTCTTGGGGGACCCTCCTGACCCCCACAAGACTTGCCAAAAGTTCAGCGGGCGTCCGGGAGCAACCTCCTGCACTCGGACCGTCAGCTGACAGTATTCAAAATGGTGCCGATAGCCTTTGCCTTTACTATGTCACAGGGGCTACTGGTGCCATTGGTCAGCCCCTGTCATATGGTAGGAGCACAAGATGGCACCAGCCATTCAGTGCTCCTACCATGTGACAAGGTCCGGCCAATGGCACGGATACCCTGTCACATGGTAAGGGCAAAGAGCCATTGGCGCCATTTTGATTAGTGGCAGCCGATGGCCCGGGAGCGGGAGATCACTCCAGGGACCCCCACTGGACCACCAGGTACCTGTAAAAGGTTGTTTGGGGGGGTCGGGAGGGTGGGGGAAGCTAAGGTATTAGTTTTAAAGGGTCGGGGTGGGTTTAGGGGTTATTTTTGTGTGCCGTTTTTCCCACCCTCCCCCAAAACGATAAGAGAACCCCCACGATCAATATCGTGGGGTTTTCCTATTGTTTTGGGGGAGCCCCCGATTACTGACAATGTTGAAAATATTGTCCGGTATTTTCAATCGTCCGAAGCCCGATTCACATCCCTATTTCTAGGTAACCTGGAGTTCTTTCTCCCTTCTGTTGATTTACCACAAGTTTTAAGACCAATTGATTAGAAAACTCCTATTCTGAAGCCTGAAAATTGCCTGCAATGCTTCCCCTTTGACTTTAATGGCAAACAGAAATGAATCAAACTAAAAACACTTTATTTTTTTTGTTTTGAAACCAAATAAGGAATAGGTTTACCTCAAAATGAATTTTAACACAAAACAAACTTTTTTCTTGCAGGACATGCCTAGCTGGGCTCTGAATTAGTCTCTAAATTGAAGGGAGGATGGAGTCTCCCTACACAAAAGTGAAAAGCTCACAGGTATGCTGTCTCAGAGGAGGCAGAGGAAGCAATGGAGCAAGGAGAGGGGGAGGGGGAGTGCTGTAGAATCTGATCATTGAAGTAAAAAGGTGAGTTATTTTCCCTTGTTCACTCACAGAAAGAAAACTGCAACAGCTTTTAGTTGTACATTGTTAAATGCTGAGTTATGTTCCACTGCTCACTGAGTCAGAGGGAGAAAGAAAACTTCAGTAACTTTTCTAACTGGGGAGATCAACTACTGAATTAATCCCTTATTATATTGAGCCAGAGGAAGGACATGGGAGACACTCAGAGACTGTTTGATGAACTAATTTGGACCATAAGTATCCTATAAAAGTGGGGGGAAAAAAAACCCCTGAGAAGCAGAAAAAGCATAGGGAATATTGCTGAGAAAAACTGGGTAAGTGTGTATATTTTGTGTTCTGAAGTAGCGAAAGGGGGAATTTATCACATGAATGCACAATCACGGTGTAGAATTGTTGCAAGGGAATCTGTCAAGGCTTCTAACTGGCAGATCGATACTCTAAGGCCGCGGTAGAAACAGTGCGGCAGTGCCGGGCACACCCTCGTTCCCCGCACGCACATTTCTCTTCACCTACCGCTCGATACTCTCTTCAAATTGCATGTAAATGCATGCCGCAGCTGCGAAGCGTTAGGCAAGCGTTAGGCCCGCGCAACCCATTTTACTGTATAAGGCGCTAATACAGCGCCTATACAGTATCCTGGGTGCGCTGGTACCTGTCATTTCAAATGTAATTTCAAATGACATTTGAAATGACAAGCACCAGGAAGTGTATGGTTCCCCCCCCCCCCCCCCCCCCGAAGCAAGGTGCAGGGCGAAAATTAAAACGGGAATAAAGTGTAAAAAATGGGGGTAAAACCAAAGGGAGTAAAGTGTAAAAAACCATGGACGACCTCCATATTAACATTGCAGCGTAAGTTGTTTATATATATGTATAAATACCTGTCACTTTCCTGTCACTTTCCGAATCCCCCAGGCGTGCGGTCATCGAGGCGGCGGCAGTGGTGGGAGCCGGCGGGCAGGTGGGCGCGCGTTGGATCCGGCGGGCGGGTGTGCGCGTGTTCGATCCAGGCCGCGGGCGGGTGGGCGTACATTCATCCAGGCAGAGGGAGCCGGCGGCGAAAGCGGCCTCCGGAGGCCGCTTTCACCGCCGGCTCCCTCTGCCTGGATGAATGCCCGCCCACCCGGCCGCCTTGAGCGCCGAAATCGCACGGGCATTCATTCACTGCCGGCGGGGGGCGTGCATTCATCCAGGCAGAGGGAGCCGGCGGCGAAAGCGGCCTCCGGAGGCCGCTTTCACCGCCGGCTCCCTCTGCCTGGATGAATGCCCGCCCACCCGGCCGCCTTGAGCGCCGAAATCGCACGGGCATTCATTCACTGCCGGCGGGGGCGTGCATTCATCCAGGCAGAGGGAGCCGGCGGCGAAAGCGGCCTCCGGAGGCCGCTTTCGCCGCCGGCTCCCTCTGCCTGGATGAATGCACGCCCACCCGGCCGCGGCCTGGATCGAACACACGCCCACCCGCCCGCCGGATCCAACGTGCGCCCACCCGCCCGCCGGCTCCCACCGCCGCCGCCGCCTCAATGACCGCACGCCTGGGGGATTCGAAAAGTGACAGGAAAGTGACAGGTATTTATACATATATATAAACAACTTACGCTGCAATGTTAATATGGAGGTCGTCCATGGTTTTTTACACTTTACTCCCTTTGGTTTTACCCCCATTTTTACACTTTATTCCCGTTTTAATTTTCGAACACCACACTAACACCACACTAACACCAAGTAGAGGATAGCGGTAAACTAACAGGTTAAGGACGCGGCAAAATAGCGGGTTACAAAGGAGATAATCTGAGCGCGCGTCACAGTATAGGAGGGGAATAGCTAATTCCTTCATTATACATTTCATTTACATATCATATACATGCTGGGTGCGGAAAGGGTTATGCGTCTGTTTTAAGAAGTGCTAAGGATGCGTGAAACTGGAGACTGTATCGCTGGATCGTCTTACGCGTCCGAATTGTGCGCTCACAGCACGTTACAGACGGGAAATCTTCAACCGCACGTTACAGTATCGATCTGATAGCTGGGTGTAAAAGGTTTTGTGAGCTTTCTACTAGAACTTGAATTGATTATGGAGGTTTTTTAATCATGTTAGTAAGCAAGGTAAAGAAGAAATCACAAAGCTATATGATTAGACAGCCAAAATGGATAAGACATCAATGGAAATCTTTAAGGAAAATGTCCACCAAAATTATTAATCTGGAGCAGCTGCTCGATCGCTGAAATGTAAAAATATTGAAAACTTAAATACCGATTTATGAATTATTTGTTAGAACTGGTGTTTAACAACATTTTATGACACCTGCCCTATATTCAGTGTATACTGGTATGAATGAATAATTTGTATAATAATTTTAAAAAATATTAAGGAGTGGAGGGAAACTGGGTACCCAGTTAGGAGTTTCCTATTAGGTCGTAATTAGGCACACCAATTCTCCATCGTGCTGGCGTCATCACGCTATCAAGCTCGCACACGGTCATTGGTTCCAACTTACCTCTTCGGCTGCATATATAAAGGGTCAGTTTAGAAGACACAATCACTCTTCCGGTGACGGAGTGAGAGTCACCCCGTCAAGAGTCGTATACCTCAAGTTCACCAGAGGCTTACACCGAATGGAGTTTATCCAGATTCCCAGCAAGTTGGCAGCTCTACAATGTTTCATACCCCTGAGGAAAGACTTATAGTCTGAAACACTGATCGACTGTGTCGGGACCTTTGTTGGAAATTGGACAGCGCATACCAACACCATAAAGGGAAGTCTGAACTTTACTCCATAATACTTCAAAAGTAGAGCATTTTCAGCTCTTTAAATATAGCACTGTTATGGCTTTATAATTAAGTCTTACGTTCACTTCACGGAAGAGTTTACATAGGTGAAAAAAAACCTTTCATACTAAAAAAATTGCACATAGGAGGAGGGGGTCAGTTAATGATTATACCACCACATAACCATAGTGCCGAGACACCAATGAGTTTATATGAAACTTTCCCTCCACTCCTTAATATTTTTTAAAATTATTATACAAATTATTCATTCATACCAGTATACACTGAATATAGGGCAGGTGTCATAAAATGTTGTTAAACACCAGTTCTAACAAATAATTCATAAATCGGTATTTAAGTTTTCAATATTTTTACATTTCAGCGATCGAGCAGCTGCTCCAGATTGATTATTTGTAATTTCCAATCGCTGTATTAGTGGCATTGATTTGTTTAGGTTTGTCACCAAAATTATTAGCCAGAAAGACTTATTAATTGATTCATTCAATTATTTATTTACAGTAATTTATATTCCATCCATTTCCAGAGCCTGTTTTTAGGCAGGTTCCAAGTTCTTTGTTCATTGTAAAGCCTGTTGCTGCTTTTTGTTTCTTCTCAACCGATGAGATGTTCCCAACGACCATCGGTATATAAAAACTGTTAAATAAATAAATAAACATGAAAATTATTTAGAACCAATCAACAAAATAAAATGAACACAATAAAACAGCTAAACATGCCACACAATTTAAAGAAACTCTGTCTATACAGCAGACTCCAGATCACAGCCAGCAAATGCATCTTTAAACAGGTATATTTTTAAAAACTTTCTAAACATTTTATAGCTGCCCTCTTGATGTAATGCTAAGGGCAGACTATTCTAAAGGCTAAGGGAAGGTCTGGAAATAACTCAATCGTATGTCTCCTTTAAACAAACTTTCTTAATACTAGGGGCTTCCAATAAATAAATAAAAGCTCTGATCACAACATCCTAGGGACTTGGGAAAGCTACTCATTATCCCTGGAAATGAGAAACAAGGACTGGACCTGTTCTTTGGGATCTGCCAGGTACTACTGACCTGGACTAGCTGCTGTTAAAGACAGAATGCTGGGCTTAATGGACCTTTCAACTGACTCTATCTTAGGTACTTACACTATGAATAAAGGTATCAAGGGGATCCTCTACCACAATAATCTCTCCATGAATTTCCTAGGCAGTTCCTCATCCTAAGGCAAACTCTATCATAGCTTATATTGCAATAAATAAGGCATTCCTCTTCATCCTGTCAGACCAGTACAGACAAAAAGGTTGCACTCTTGCACCAGCAGGTGGAGACAAAGAACAACTTCCTTTTCTGACATTATCTGAGCCTATATTTTCTGAGATAGCCAATAGTTCTCTGCCTCCAGCTGGTGGAGGTTGCTCTGGAATAGCAAAAAAGAAGATGAGGGTGATAGCCCATGGGTGTATCCATTTCCCAGGAAATAAAAGTGAGCCAAGCTTTATTATTCTTCCTCTTTGAAAAGAAAAAAAAAAAAGGAGAGAAAATCCAATTTCCATTTGGGCCTGTTAGAAGAGATGTGAACTGCAGTCCACATAGTGCTGGACACATACAAGGCATGAAAGGAGTGCTGAGAGATTGAAAGTGATTACAGCCATTCCCTTCCTCAGCCATAGGGCCCATGGAGAGAGGTAGGAAGTAACTGCATTATGGCAGTAGGAAGCAGAGTTCCATAGTGTCTGTTTCGGCAATAAATATGATGCGTCAAAAACCCCAGTGGAAAAACAGGTATATAAGGGCATGCAGGAAGTGGACAGCTGAGGAAATGCCACTGATGTGCCAGCATTGGGGAAAAACCAAGTCAAGCACAGATGGCAGCACCTTGAGGTAAGAATGAAGGTATCGAGGCCAATGCAAAGAAGGAAGCAGGTCCAAGTAGGGTAGGTCAAGACTGCTAGAAAACCTGTGGAGTCATGGAGTTTTCAACTGAATTTATTCTACCTATGCATAAAAAATAAATAGATATATAAGAGGACACTGAAATGGATAATAGATGATTCAGATCTCCCCCAAGCACTCCTAGAGAGGGTGAGGAAGGACCAGAAGACTTCAGGTGGGAGTAGAAATCTCTCTCTACCCAGGACATTCCCCTTTGGTATTCAGTGCTCAAATGGGAGTACAGAGGATCTGAAAGGAACTCAGTGCTCTGGGGAAGACTTGGGTAGTGAGATAGAATAAGATGCTACAGAGCTTTTGTAGAAAAGAGATGAGCACCCTCATTTCTAATGTGGAGCAAGCAGGTGAAGGCAATTCATTTAATTCGTTAATGAATGTTAATTGTTGGAATGTAATATTTAATGCATTTGATGATATTGTACCATCCTTGTTATTTATTAGGGATGTGAATCAGGCTTCGGACGATTGAAAATATTGTCGATATTTTCAAAATCATCAGAAATCGGGGGCTCCCTCAAAACGATAAGAAAACCCCACAATATTGTTCGTGGGGGTTCTCTTATCGTATTGGGGGAGGGCGGGAAAAATGGCACACAAAATAACCCCTAAATCCACCCCGACTCTTTAAAACTAATCCCTTAGCTTCCCCCACCCTCCCGACCCCCCTAAAAAAAACATTTTACAGGTACCTGGTGGTCCAGTGAGGGTCCCGGGAGCGATCTCCTACACTTGAGCCGTCGGCTGCTAATAATAAAAATGGCGCCGATGGCCTTTGCCCTTACCATGTGACAGGGTATCCGTGCCATTGGCCGGCCCCTGTCACATGGAGGGAGCACTGGTTGGCCGGCGCCATCTTTAAAAATAGTGCCGGCCATCCAATCCTCCTACCATGTGACAGGGGCCGGCCAATGGCATGGATACCTTGAAACATGGTAAGGGCAAAGGGCCATCGGCGCCATTTTGATTAGTGGCAGCCGACGGCCCGGGAGCGGGAGATTGCTCCCGGTACCCCCACTGGATCACCAGGTACCTGTAAAAAGTTTTTGGGGAGGTCGGGAGGGTGGGGGAAGCTAAGGGATTAGTTTTAAAGGGTCGGGTGGGTTTTTTGTTTATCAGCTCGAGCGCAGCCAATAAACAAAACCGCGATCAAGCCGGACAAAAAAAAAAAACATGATGTGAATCAGAACCGGAATCCGAACCAATTCCGGTTCCGATTTACATCTCTATTATTTATGAATATTTCTTTGAATTCTGCATCAATCAGATGGAGACAGAGAATTCTAAGAATAGTAAAGTGAACACATAAATAAATAAATACATAAATAAATAAATAAATAAGCGTTAGAACTGGCAGACGAGAAGAAGGAGGAAAAGAAGTCTTGGGGTCATCCAAACCTCCATGGTATTAAGAAGCCTACCAGAGACATTCTCCTGCATTCAACAATAAAAGATATGACTATGGGATACCCCGGAAACAACCTTAAAGGCTAGGCATATAATAACCAAATTGTACCCATTATAGCAGGTAGAAGTAGAACAATTCTTTAAAATGCCCAAGGTAGACAACCTGGTAGCAGCAGTAAGAAAGAAAACAACCATTCTAGTGGTAGGAGGTAGGGATCTTCATTTTTGGCCCACCGCAGGAAATTTCATATTTCCCATGGTTCAGGCCTTTAAAATTTGGGGAGACCCAAACTAACTCCCTGTTAGTGCACACTAACTCCCCATTAGTGCATGCTAAACCTGAAAACAAATTTTTCCCAAAATTTTAGGGAAAATTCCTTTGAGATTCGGGCTCCCCAAACCAGGACAAATGCACATCCCTAGTAGGAGGCTCAACCCTCAAAGATTTACAGGAGTGTAAGACTGAATCATTATTTAAGAGGTGTTTTGAAATTACCAGTCTGTCCTTGCAAGGAGCAATATGTAGGGGATCTATAGTCAGGGCATTGGTAATTTTGCTAAGCAGAGGCAGACATTTGGACTGGTAATAAAGGATCCTGAGGAAGCTTCCAAGTTGGAGTTAGGGGCAGTCTTTGTAGCTGACAGCCTATTTCACTTAATTAGAGCCTTATTGAAGCAGGAAGCAACAGTAGTCATGGAAAGGAGATTGTTATGGCTGAGACACTGGTCTGCAGATTCATCATCTAAAGTTAGGTTCATTGATTGACCTGTGGTGTCAAGCAAGGGGCTATTTTATCTCAGACTTTGTTAATGTTTGCATTGCTCCACTGACAATGAACCTTGGCTTGGATGTTACTTTCATGTGACAATATTCAGATTTTAGCCTCTTTTGATTCTAAAAACCTGACATCTTTGTCTAATTTTAATGCTTGTTTGTCTGAGGCCTCCGGTTGGCTCTCTTTTCATAAAGTTGATCCCAATAAATTGGAGGCCATGTGGTTTTATAGATGCAAAGACCCTGAGGGATATCCTTCTCTGGTTATGGCTGATTCCATAATCAAACTGAAAAAGTTATGTCTTTCTGCATTGTTTGACTCCTTCAAATCTCTTATTTAGTGCAGTGTTCCTTTTATTTTTTACATTTTATATGCCAGCTTTGTTCCTTCTAAGATCTGTCTGATCTAAAGACTTTGACTCATGCTCTTGTTCTCAGCTGGACTGACTTCTGTAATGCTCTTTTTCATGGTTTCAATTCTCATCAATTCACTGATTTAGGTAGTGTAAAACACTATGGTTAAAATCATCTTTGGTAAACTTAAGTATGACCACATGATACTCCCCTATTACAGGAACTTAATTGGCTCCCTATTTATTTCAATATTCAGTTTAAGATTCTGTATTTAACTTTCAAAGCATTACATTTTCAAACTTAATTCTGTCTTTAGAGTATAATCATATCACATCAAACAACTATATTTCTCTGTTCGTCTCAGCTAGAGCATTTAAAATTTCCTCACCCATGGAAACTGTTCTGGAATATACTTGTGAGATGTCTTTACTTTCCTTGCTTCATCTCTATGGAACTCTTTGCCATTGTCTTTGTGACTTGAGAAAGACTATCAGAAATTTAGAAAACAACTAAGCACTTCGCTGTTTGCTAAGTCTATTTATAATTTTTATTTAATATGCTGATTTTAGTCTAATATAACTATTTGTATTTTGTGCTTTCGTTTTGTCTTTGCATTTTATATTGTTTTGATAATTTTTCTGGTTTATATTTGTTTTTAATTTGATGCCTTTTATCTTTTTAATTTTGATGTATTTTAATTGGCTACATTACCATATTTACTGTGTTATAACTTATTGTATTGTATTTTACATTTAATTTATTGTACATCACATTGATTTTCTGTAAGAAATGTTATTCACTTAACCAATACACTAAACTAAAGTAAACTAAATCCCCTTAAGGGATGTCTGCTATTCAGGGAGGAGCTAGAAAGTCTGTTAAATAATCTGGAGGTGTTAAGCCCCAGAGGCTGCTGGAGGACAGAGTTGGGGCACTTTGAGATTCCTTAGAGGACAGTCTAAGCAACCTAGTCAGTACAAGATAAGAAGACTTCCAAATCCCCAAGGCAAAACAAGCATTTTAAACTATCAAGAAAGGGTTATGATACAGAAGATCCAAAAGCTCAGGATGCTTAGGGGGCTTAAATGAAGGTATGAGGGTCCACTCCTTGTTTCTCATAGTGGGCAACCAACTGATAGATTTTCACAAAACATGGACTCATGTCATGAGGAATAGAGGGGTCCTAGAAATAACCTAGCAGGGAGATGCCCTTGAACTGACTTTTCCTGTACCAGAGGCTTGCATAATATCACTATACAGAGTCCCAATAAAGAAAAAAGCCATTCGAGCAACCATAGACCAATTGCTCATCTTAGAAGTGATAGTCCCAGTTCCTGAATCAGAAACTGGGGAAGAATACTATTTCATTTACTTTGTTGTACTAAAGAAGGAAAGAATGTTTCTACAGATTTAGACTTGAGGAGTATCAACAGACACTTCATATCACATTTCAGGAAGGAGGTGTAGGAAATCTGTAATGGGGCATCCCTAAAAGGAGAGTTCCTTACTTCCCTTGATTTAGCAGAGCCCTGCTTGCATATCCCTATCAGATTTGTGAGGAAAGACTTGCCTTGCATAAAGCCATGCTGACTTTGTTCCATTAAACCATGTCTTTCTATATGTTCTGTGATTTTGATATTTAGAACACTTTCCACTATTTTTCCTGGCATTGAAGTCAGGCTAATTTGTCTATAGTTTCCTGGATTGCCCCTGGAGACCTTTTTAAATATTGGGGTTGTATTAGCCACCTTCCAGTCTTCAGGTACAATGGATGATAGATTGTACATTTTTACTAATAGGTCTGAAATTTCATTTTTTAGTTCCTTCAGAAGTTCTAGTCACAAGTAAGAGAGCTAATGGTGAGAAGAAAAAATAACACGAGGGACTACCAGCAGATGCTAGGATTAATGGCAAGCACAATAGATCTAGTGCCATAGGCAGGGGCCCACATGTACCTGCTACATGGAGCTTTATTGACATTGGGGGTCTCTTTTCATAGACCTGTTCTCATTCTCAAGGGAGGCCAGAGTTATCCTCCAATGGTAGCTGTTCAATACGGATCTTTCCAAAGGAGCAAGTCTTAAACCACCAAGATGCTGGCCTGTTAGGATAGGATCCTGCTATGAAGTATGGATGGTGCAGGGCAGGTGGTATAAGGTAGAAGTCACCTGGTCCATAAATTACCAGGAGTTAAGAGCAGTTTGCTATTCAACACCTTTCTCCCCAGGCAGAAAGGAAAGGCCATGAGAGTATTGGACACAGTGGTAGCATATGTCTACAGGCAAGGGGGCACCTGAGAAGGAGACAATAATCCTGATGAACTGGGCTGAGGACACTTCAATGGCTTGACAGTGAGACACAACAACCTGTAGGCGACCTATTTCAGCCAGTAAAAATTAGACCCAGGGGAATGGGAGCTATCATAGAAAGCCTTTACATAGTAGACAGATGAGGACATCCCCACTGGGACCTAATGACAACCCTAGGGAACACCAAAGCTGAGAAATTCTACAGCCAAGCCCAGGAAAATGGCTCAAAGTAGATAGATGCTTTGGTTCAACCGTATTCAGCTGATGAGATGCTCTATGTATTTTCTCCATAACCAATAATGGCAAGGATGCTTAACAAGATGGCAGACTAAGATGAATGGGTCGGTTTAGTAGTACTGCACAAGCCCAGACACCCATAGTATGTAGACCTGGTAAGGCTAATCAGGTTGAGGCATCTTAGACTTAGGAGGACTGCTCCATCAAGGCCCAATGATGATTGAAGATTCATGTCCTTATTGTCTTATGGAAAGGAGGAGACTGAAAAGACAAGAGCATTCAGAAGTAGTTGTCTCAATGCTCTTATGGAGATGAAAATGCTCCTCTTCCTTGAATATAGCAGACTCTGGAAGATGTTAAAAACTTGGGATAGAAAAGGGGAAAGCTCCCCATTTAAATCAAAGATAAGGACAATCTTAAAATGTCTATGGGAGGACCTAGACAAGGGTCTCACATTAAACTCACTGAAGGTCCAGGTAGCAGCATTGATTTGTTATAGGGGTCAGGTGGAAGAAAGAGCAGTAAGTTCCTATCTGGATGTGGCATGTTGCCTTAAGGTGGTAAAACACATGTGCCCCCGTATCGAACATGCATTGCTAGTGTGATTTCCAAACATGGTGCTGAGAGCCCTAACAAAAGCACTCTTCATACCCCTGAGAAAAGCATCAATTAAAGATTTGTCTCTGAAGACAGAATTCTTGGAAGCAATCTGCCGTGCTAAGGTCCATTCTTGATGTTTCATGAACATAAGGTCACAATCTGCCTAGTACATTCCTTTCTTCCCAAAATAGTGTCTGCATTCCAAATGGCCTAGTGAATATCTCTAGCCACATTTAGAAAGGCATAATATGTGGGATCAAAAAGAAGCCTTCATCTATAGGATAGAAGAAGAGTTTTGCTAAGAATCTTCAAGGTCATAAATGACTTCAGGAAGTCAGACAGAATATGTGTACTATGCGGGTGCTACAGGAAAGGTCAGAAAGTGTCCAATGTGTCTATTGAAAGATGATTCAAAGAAACAATTGTGGCCACCTTCATTGAAAAAGGTACACCAGTGCCACCCAAACTGAATATTCATTTGATGACAGTCCAGGTCCTTGTCCTGGGCAGAACATAATTTATTTTCCCTAAAAGATACATATAAGATAGAGATATGCATTTCTTTAAAACGAGTGGGCATCCTGAAATTAAGTGGGACCAATTTATTTCTTTTGGGGGTTCCCCAAAATGAATTGAGAGAAACCCCCAAATTACACAAATCTTATTTCTCTTATTTTGTTTTGAAATTAATGATTTCTATGAGCCATTAAAGTCAATGGCCTCATAGAAATCCATGAAAGAGCAACAACTGTACAGTTAAGAATTGATAGAAAGCAAATAGCAGCCAGCTAGCAGACATGGGTAGGATAGACATGTTGTCAAGGAGACAACGGGATGACGTATCACTGTGAAGCATTTTTCCAATATAACCTATCACCGTGCACCAGATCCAGTGAAGTTGATGTTGAAGACTGAGCAAGTGTGATAATTAGTTGCTATGCATTCCTTCAAACAGCATTGTCTGTGAAGAAAGCTATTTTATCAGCTATCTTTGAGTTCCTAAATAACTTTTCCCAAAGAACATTTTGGCTGCTGCCCATTTTAGATTTTCACTGTACTAGTCACACAGTAGAGAAAATCAGCCAGGAGATATAGCAGAAGCTCTGTGTCAGACTTGTATTGCTGATTTCTTTTCTCCCTTTCTGGAGGGTGGAGGTAGAGTGTGGCGAGTTGCTTGCAGATCTGCTGCTGATTTTATCTCTCCCTGGGCAGTGGGCTGGGCACTAGGTAGATGAGCACTAAGTGCAGTGCAGAGCGTGAAGCATACCAGACTGTGATGTGGTGTCTGTCATTAAGCTCAGCAGTGTAAGAACTAATGCATACAGTGTGATACTCAGTGCAGCATTGTCTCTCTGTTCCACACACATATATACACATTACTGTGGCACAGTCAGAGAGCATACTGTCATCATGGTATGACTGAGAAAAATAAAATCATTTTAATATACAAACCCCCAGTGACTGAATCGATAATGTCAGAGATAGGTAAAGGCAGAGGAGGTAAAAGAAATGTTTCAAAATGTGGCAGAAGCCAGCTCTATGCAGAAGAAACTGTCGTATGGAGATGTGTATGTGCCTCTGCAGAGCACAGATAACAGTGAGCATGTTTCACTCCATTCTGTTTTTGAAAAAGAGGGAAAAGGTATAGGCTTTTTACAGTCAAAGAATAGCAGCAAGACGAAAGGGGTAGGAGAACAGGAATGCCCCAAAACAGCAGCATTCTCTTATTTTCTCACTAGATATAAGAACATAAGAACACAGGAAGTGGCTATACTGGATCAGATTGATGGCCCATCAAACCCAGCATCCTGTTTTTTCCAATAGTGGCCAATCCAGCATACAAGTACCTGGCGCATACCCAAACATTAAATAAGTTTCATGCTACTATCAGTAATAAGTAGTGACTGTTTTCTAAGTCAACTTGATTAAAAGCAGTTTAAGAAACTTATCCAAACCTTTTTTAAACCCAGATATGCTAACTACCTTTACCACATCTGCTGGTAATGAATTCCAGAGATTACTTGTACAATAAGTGAAAAATAAATTTCTCTGATTTGTTTTAAATGTGTTACTTGCTTACTTCATGGAATGCCATCTAGTCCTTGTATTATCTGAAACAGTAAATAACCAATTTAAATGTACCCGTTCAAATCCTCTCATGATTGTATTGACCTCTATCATATCCTGCCTCAGTTATCTCTTCTCTAAACAGAACAGCCCTAACCTCTTTAGCCTTTCCTCATATGGAAGCTGTTCAATTGACTTTATTATTTTGGTTGCCCTTCTCTGTACCTTTTGTAGTACAACTATATCTTTTTTGATATACGGTGACCAGAATTATGCATAGTACTCAAGATGTGATCTCACCATGGAGCGATACAAGGGCATTACGACATTCTCTGTTTTATTCACCATTCCTTTCCTAATAATTCCTAACATTCTGTTTCCATTTTTTACCGCTGCAGCACTCTGAACCGATGATTTCATTGTATTATCCACTATGATGCCTGGATCTATTTCCTGGGTAGTATCTCCTAATATGGAACCTAATATCGTGTAACTATTGTATGGGTTACTTTTCTCTATGTGCATCATTTTGCACTTTTCCACATTAAATTTCATCTGCCCTTTGGATGATCATTCTTCTAGTGCAAGGTCCTCCTGCAATTTCTCACAATCACATGTGATTTATCAACTCTAAAAGCAAGCCATGCTGGATTACAGTATGGCGTACATAACATGGGAGAAAGCGCAGGCAGGAGGCGCTGCCCGGAGGTAGGGGGAAGGGTAATTTAGAAAGAATAGGCGGGAAGATTGAGAGGAAGGGAAAGAAGGGTGGAGGGAGGGGAAGCGGCAGTTGCAGGAAATTCAAATCGGAGGCAGGGATTGGTGGGAGTCAGGTGACATCAGAGGTGGCAAGCGGCAGTTTGCCAAGGGAAAGCACAGGGAAGGGAGCGCCAGAACTTTGTGCTTCGCAGGGCAAAGGAAAGGAATTTAATCGGGACAGATATCAAGCATGAAGGAGAGAGGCGAACGAGGGGGCCGAGCAAGCACTGCGGGAAGGGCAACAAGATATAAAGGTAACAGGAGCACTGTGGCGGCACAGCTGGCTCACACAGCAGGGGACAGGGAGAGCCCGCTCTCCCCGGCCCCGAGGGAGGTGAGGGAGAGGGGAGACGCGGTGAGTTCAGGAGAGAGCGGTCCCGAGGTGATTCCAATGCACCTCAGCATACCCGCCACTGTGTCAGGGGTAGTAGAGGCCCTTCCCTTGGACCTGTCCATACAGGCTCTGAGTCAGGCAGTGATTCACCGGCCAGACCCGGGTCGGAGACCCTTCAGGTCAGTGAGGCGGCGCTTGGCGGCGGGCATAGGGCCAGCGAAGCAGTGCAGCACGTGGAAGAGCCGACGGGAGACAGGCTTGTAGCAGAGGAACAGAGGATCCAGAGGGAGGGAGTCGCAAGGAGGAGGGAGGTATATCACAGATCAGCAACTGTCGGCAGGAAGTTCTTCAGCGCCAGTAGGGTCCGTATGGAGAGAAGGAAGGACGGCGAGGTCAGAGGAGGCAACACAGCGGCAGGGAGAGGACGGAGCAGAAGAAGAGTAGGACCAGAGAAGGTTTTCGGAGGTGGAGACGCATGGCTGAGCGCTGAGGCAGCACATACTTGCGGTGAGTGTGGCAGGATGTGCATGGAACGGGAGGCGGGTAGGAGCCTTAGGGGTGAGCACATGGGTGCTCATGGCGGGGCTTCGAGACAAGATAGAAGAGATGCGGGTTTTGGGGCTTGGCCTGCGTGGTACACGGAGAACCGGGGGGAGGGGTCTCGGGGCAGTGGGGAGGGGGCAAGATGGGAAGTGTAGCCTTCAGAACAGGGAGTAATATCGTATCCCTGAAGGAGAACGCAGACAGGTTACAGGTTGAAGTAGAGTAAGGCAGCTTTATATGTCTGATGCGGATACTGCGGACAATCCCTTTCTTGTTGCAGGATACATGGAGGATTGTCCAGGTACGTCGAGGAGTGAAGCTTGGAGAGAGTCACCTATGTGACAGCACGTGACAGTCAGACCGACGGCAGGATGTCCAACCAGGGCTGAGGAGAAGCAGCCAGGAGCTGGATCCTGGGAGTGGCAGAAGGTACAGAGCGGTCAGGGGACAAGCAGTCAAGGATTAGATGAAAAGACAAGTGCAAGAGGGACTCCTTGTCCAGTGACATGAGTAATAGCTCATCGTCGGAGTCCTCCACGGACTCCAGCACTTTGGCACGACGGAGCAGGGAGGCAGGATTAGGCCCTGAGGAGGATATGGGTCACTCAGCTCTGTCATCCCTTACGGAATTGTGGGAAGGGGTGCCAGGGACTTTACGCAGAAAAGGGCGCAAAGCAAGGAAGGCCAGGGATAGGGGTACCAAGTGGAGCAGGAAGTTCCGTTGCAAGCGGTGCCAACAATACCCCCGAGGACAAAAGTGCGGGGAGTAGGAGCCAGATAGTTAGAGAAACGAAGGGAAGTGCGGTGCACAGTGATGTGTGTTGGAGATACAACAGGGTTACTTTCTTGTTTCTTGAATGCAAGTTCAGACATGCATGCGCGGTATGTAATGGCGCTCACCCTAGCATCAAGTGCCCTCAGGCTCCCACTAAGGGAAATGCCAGGGTTTCAAAATCATAGCTGTGATATGGCATGCAGGGGCAAGCCAGGGTGGGAGGGCTAGGGTAGGGCAAACAGCATGGGCAGGAGGGGGTACAGGCAGGGGAATTCCAGTAAAAGGTATGGCGGCCGCATGTATGTTAATATCTTCTGTTTATTAGATGGCAGGAGAGGCGGTCGGAGAAGGCGCAAGAAAGGTAGAAAGTGCAAGAGCGAGGAAGCGCAGGGGAATACAGTACCAAAAAACATCCTAAATTGGATGAGGGGTTTCCTGCGTCTAGCGAGTGTGGTGGGGCATTACCAGCCCGGACATCATGGAGCTTTACTTGCTTATTGTGACAGCATACTAGGAGCATACAAGGATTATGAAGGTTGGGCCTGGCTCAATTACGATGAAGTTTTAGGGAAAAAATGATGGCAGGGAATAGATTCATGTCTTGGGGAACTCAGGACATTAATTTATGGCTCATGCAAATGACAAATAAGGGCGCAAAGCAAGGAAGGCCAGGGATAGGGGTACCAAGTGGAGCAGGCAGTTCCATTGCAAGCGGTGCCAACCCTACCCCCGAGGACAAAAGTGCGGGGAGTAGGAGCCAGATAGTTAGAGAAGTGAAGGGAAGTGCGGTGCACAGTGATATGTGTTGGAGATACAACAGGGCTACTTTCTTGTTTCTTGAATGCAAGTTCAGACATGCATGCACGGTATGTAATGGTGCTCACCCTAGCATCAAGTGCCCTCAGGCTCCCACTAAGGGAAATGCCAGGGTTCCAAAGCCATAGCTGTGTTACGGCATGCAGGGGCAAGCCAGGGTGGGAGGGCTAGGGTAGGGCAAACATAGCATGGGCAGGAGGGGGTACAGGCAGGGGAATTCTGGTAAAAGGTATGGCGGGAGGGCCAAGGGATGGTCACCTACAGGGCACTTGGGTAGAAATAAGAAGAAGAAGAAGAGAGATTCATTTTCCTCGCAGGAAAAGAAATTACTGGGCAGGGAGTCCGTGTAAAATACTGAGCAGACAGATGCTTATAACATTCTTTGTAATAGATTACAGGTTTCCAGGAGATGGAATGCAGGTGAGACATTTCAGGATATAAGTTACAAAGACAATTGGGATTTGATATGAGATTCTGTAGCCCCCAATACTTGGAATGCATACCTAAAAGGAAACGCAGTGTTAGCCTCCTATTTACAGCAGAGGGGATGGGAGGGTGGGATGGTGCCCGAACAATTTTTGGTGGGTTTTGTGTTGTGGGTGAAACACATCGGTTATTCGCTGGCCACGGTGAGGGCTAACCTGGCAGGTTTTTCATTTTTCCAGAAACTGAAGGGTTGGGGCAATCCCACGCACAGTTTTCATTTATCCAAGGTTTTGAGAGGTTGGCAAAAAAGAGAGGGCCCACATAGGGATCGCAGATTGCCTATTAGATATACTGACATGATCCAATTGTCAGTCTTGCTACCACAGGTGTGCTGGTCGGGGTTTGAAGTAGCACTATTTCGGGTGGCGTTCTCATGGGCATTTTTTGGAGCTATGAGGGTTAGCGAACTTATAGCCCAGTCCCACCTCGGTACACAAAACAGAGGGCTATTGTTCCATTGCGTACAGATTACAGAACAGTCAGTAATGCTGTTCATTCCCACATCCAAAATGGATCAAATGGGTAAAGGCATGTTCATTACTATGTTACCCGCCAAGAATGTAATGGCCTGCCCAGGCTCAGCAGCAGCAGCGCACCTCAGGATCTGGCCGGCTATGGCCGGTTCTTTCTTAGTACATGCGGATGGTATGCAGTTGACCCAGTGCCAGTTTGCCCAGGTGTTAAGAAGGGTAGTCAACGAGGATGGGAAGGATGCGCAGAGGTATAGTTCCCATTCCTTCAGGATTGGTGCGGCGACATCCGCGGCTGAGGCGGGGTTGACGGATGCAGGCATACAGAGTATTGGTAGATGGAAATCAGGAGCTTTCAGGGAGTATATCAGAATGGAAAAAGGGGTTTGAAGCGGCGGGGTGGGCATTAATGGTCGTCGGAGGAGGGGGTGAGGGTGGGTGGGGGGTAGAGATTGGGATCCAGTTACTAATGTGTTTATCTTGATTCAAATTATATGGGGCAGATGCATAAGAATGGATGTACCTGGATCGTGGGTCATTCGTATATCCACAGAGCCCAGAGAAGAGTCTTAAATCAACCGTACAGGAAGGATTTGGAGCTGGAGAGACTGGGGTGGAAGTTAGCCTGGTTTAGCCATCGAGGCATGCAGTGGGACAAACTGCTGCCATTTCTCGCCGAAAGGATCAAAATGTGGGACATCCAGGACATTTTGCTGTTTCATCTAGAGGGCAATGATGTGGGACACAAAACGTGTAGCACATTGTTGACGTGCATAAAGAAAGATCTGGCACAAATCATGATCCGCTGGCCACAGATGAAGATAGGGTGGTCGGACATTATTGTCCACCTGAAGAACAAGGATGATGTCATTTGGAACGCGGGGGTCAAAAAATTAAATTGACAGTTGGGAAAATGGATGGGTTGGGAAGGAGGTTTTCTGGATTAGGCATCAATGGGCCTGGGGGATTGAAGAAGGTTTATTTAACGGGGATGGAGTACATCTATCCAAGATAGGAATGGACTTCTTTAATAATGCGTTACAAGAGGGGCTAGAGAAGTAGATAGCAAGCAGGCACTGAGAGCTGCAATGGGGGAACAAGCCATATCCGGCTTGGTTGTGGCGGGAAACCCAAGCCCATTGTGAAAGTTGTCATGATGGGGTGGGGGAGTCGGTGGAGGGGGAGTGCTCGGTGTAGTTAGGGGGGCTGCTACACAGGAGGACCGGTGAACTGTGTGACGAAGGTTCACGGTAGAGCTTGTTCTTACTGGTACGAGGTGGAGCAAGTGGAAAGGAGGAGGGTGGGAGGAGGGAAACTCCACCATTGGGGTTCAAGGTGGTAGAGGTCAAGGAAAGGGTGGGGGCGAGGGGGGCTTTTTGGGAGGGGGTTTACGTTTCAATTTAATTGTAAGGGCTCGGGTTCGTGATAATAAAACTGCGGCCAATTTTAAAGACAGCAAGTGTCTGAGTATTCACTGGGATGGGGCGGGGGGACGGACGGACTTCAGGCAGCCTTCAAGCTCATTGACTTTCTTCCCCATATTAACAATTTTGTGTCATCTGCAAATTTGATTGCGTCATTCATCATTCCCCTCTCCAGAACATTTATAAATACTGTGTATTAAAAAGTGTCGGTTCAAGTACAGACCCCTGACACATTCCTCTGTTTACCTTTCTCCACTGAAAAAACAGATTACTTAATCCTACTCTGTTTCAATCCTAGTCTCTGTTTCCTATCATTTAACTGGTTTGAAATAAAAGCCCAGCAGTTTCTTCCTGTGACTTTTGGGTTTCTAATTTTACTCAGAAGCAGCCATGAGTGCTCATTTACTACCACCCAAGCTTTTTGTTGTGGATTGGAGGATGGAGAGCTATACAAACTTTATATTTTCATGCACACACACATAAGCCCTCACTCTCTCACACACAGGCACCCTCACACAGGCTCTGCTTCATACACATACACATACATGCATTGGCTCTCACCCACCCACAGACATATGCATGGGCTCTCTCTCTCTCACACACAAAGACACACACACACTCAGGCAGTCACCCACCCACCCAAATACATACAGTCATCCACCCACACCCACACACTGGCAGTCACACATACACACCCTTGCTATCAACCACCCACATACATACACACTAGAGATGTGCATTCGTTTTTGCTGAATTGGAAAATTGCAACAAAATTGTCCAATTCGGCATGTTTCAGGGAGCCCGAAAAAAATCAGGATTTTCCCATTTTTTCGCAAAAATTCGTTTTTCTGATTAGTGCGCACTAACGGGAGTCAGTGCGCGCTAACTCCCCGTTAGTGCGCGCTAACTCCCGTTAGCGCGCACTAACAAAAACTAACAAAAAGTAACAAAAAGTAACAAAATCTAACGGTTTTTGTTAGTGCGCACTAACTCCTGTTAGTGCGCACTAAAGGGGAGTTAGCGCGCACTAACGGGGAGTTAGCGCGCACTAACTAAAAATTGATTTTTTGCGAAAAAAAGACCCGAACCGAAAAAAAACGACATTTTCCATGGCAGCCGAAAAACGAAGAACAACACGAACACAAAAAACGATGCACATCTCTAATACACACACAGCCTCATGCACACAAACACACACCCAGGATTTCACCCACTCATCTAGGTAGTCAACCACACACACAGGCAGTCACACAAACACCACCACTCCCACAGGCTCTCACCCAGCCACACTCGCCCATCCACTGACATCCACCCACACAGGCTGCCATCTCTCCAAACACAAACAAAAGCAGTCATCCACACAAACACACATACACACAAGCAGTCACTCAGCCTCACATACACATGAATACATAAGGCCTGGGCCTCTTCTTTAGTTGCCAGTGGGATGGGTCTGTTGGCCATCATGTCCCCCTTCTCTCTTTGGCTGCCAGTGGGATGAGGTCCACTGGTGGTCATGGAGTCCTTCTCTTTTCAGCTTCCAGTGGAATGGAGTCCATTAACGGCCACTACGCCCTTCTCCTCTCTTGACCGCCAGTGGGATGAAATCCACTGGCAGCCACGGCGTTGGATGTCTCTTTAGCCATTGTGGGACAGGCTCTGCAGAGGCCTGCTGAGTCATGGGTGGGCAACAGCAGGAGTCACATTTATTCAGTCATCATCTTCTGCTGCCGCGGGGCTGGTATCACAGTAAGAGCTGCGAGACTGGACCCGCAGCAGCAGGAGATGAAGTTTGGATAAACATGACTCCTGCTGCCCATTGGGGGGGGAGGTATATCTAGATGTGATGCAGTTGATCGTATCAAGCAAGGTTTTGGTTTATCCCTGCCTGATATGATATATAAATTTGGGGTGGCACTTGCCACTCTGAGGCAATGCTTATGAGCTGGGGATTCACTGAATCCCCTGAAGGCCTTGACTGCATGCTACTGGTTGTAAAGAAGGCATTCTCTTGATCTGTCCAGATAGTGTTTTGAGTAGGCCAAAGGTTTGGTCAATAACTGCCCTGGTCTGCCTGTGATCCCTGATGGGCTGTGGATGCATTGGCTCTCACCCAGCCAGTGGGATCATGAGCCAGCGGGATCATGAGCCAGGTTTTGAGTGGATATTGTATTTTACCTGCAGAGGATAAGGCAGAGAATTACAGTTATATATGCATTGGGATTGGCCAGAGGGCAAATAACTGGACAAGGTAAAACCAGACTTCAAGCACTATACTGCCAGTCCATCTAGATATGCAAGTGAAATAAATGAGAGGTTAATAGCAGAGTGTTGATTGTAACATGTTCAATCCTACCTAGAAACAAGTCCCTGGTGATGTGTGGATCCCAGAAACCTGAACACGATGTGCAGGATGAGGGTCTTAACGTCATAGACTACTTATATGCTGAGGGAGTGGAAGCCCTTGTGGTTGTGGTAGGTGGTTTCATCTGTGCCTGGTACCCTTGTAGGGACATGAGTGGAACCAATAGCCCCCAAGGCAGAAGGGAAGCATGCTATTTGATAGAGATCAGCCATGACTTGCTGTTGTTGGTGTATGCTCTGAGGAAAGGAGATATATAGTGATGTGTTTTCCTGACCAAGGCAGCCACAGAGGTGACAGACTAGCTAATCCATCCGTGATACCTTGAGGTGCTTGGAAGGTGCCAGTGGCAAAAACTACAAGGTCAGATGTGACTTTGATGTGTACTGACAAGGTGTAGCCACTTTGGATGGTAGGTTCCAGATCCCACTCTAACTGCTGGCATAGAGAAACAATATGGTTTCCTTGAGAACCTGAACCTGTGCTCCTGTGAAAGATCCATACACTTCCCTAATCCTGTATATCCTATGTAAGAGTTACTTCTTCCTCCTTCTCTGCTCTAGCTCCTTTCTGCCATAGACCTGAGTACCATAGGGCCAGTAGAGTCATCTTGAAAAAGGACACTCCAACACTGACTAACTAACCCATGTTTGTTGCAGGAACACACACTGTCTATCTTCCTTTTGTAAGCTTTTATGTCCCTGTATCACCTCAATTTGTTCCTCTGACCTCCAGTATAAACCTTTATGTCCTAGGTAGTTACCAGTATGACCCTGTTTATCGTAGAACACCCCCCCCCCCCCCCCACACACACACACACACACATACACACATATACACACACTCATAACCTTGATATACCTTTTCCCCCCCAAATTTTCCCAATGCCTACCAGTAGGTTCCAGTCTGTCTCTGATATACTCCCACAAGCTCCGTGGCCTCCCCTGAATCCACGTGCTCAGAAAAGCCAAGCCACCAAAGGCCAAGTGGGAATGTGAAGTTAGCATGTGTATGTGTAAATGAGCTGTAGCAAATATAAGTGCATAAATATGGATGTACATTACTTTTAAAATACATCATTACATGTGTTCCCTTAGCCACACCCTCGACATTCCCCTGCATGTAGTAAATATATGGACATGCTTTTGACCCTATTTTCTGTAATCCTCAGTTTGTAGAGTTATATTCTACCAAACTCACGATTCAACCTGTTCCATGGTCAGACCACTTCTTAATTAATTTTGCAGCCAACATTAATAATAAAATCCTCCACACCCCTCATAATAACAAAACATCTTTTAGGAGAAAAATTGTCAGCCCAGAGCAATTTATTGAGGCTTTTCTCCCTAATATACCCGCCCTTACCCGTGATGGCATCAATTGTTCAGTTCAAGACTAGAATGCCTCAATCACTTTCACTCTGGATTCCATTGCTCCTAAAAAACCTTGCTCTTCAAATATTCACTCTAGCTCTCCCTGGTTTAGTCCTCACTTAGGAAAGCTAAAAACTGACCTCAGATGTCTTGAATGTCGCTGGAGAAAACATCCTTTGAGCACAAACACGCCTATTCTGTCTGCCTAAGCCATTATAGAAAACAGATTAACCTTGCTAAAAGTTCTTTCTATGCAACAAAAATCCAAATCTCTAATGGTAATCCTGTCATTCTTTTTAACATTGTCAAATCTCTAACCACCCAGAAGCCTCATACCTTTGAATCCATTGACAACTCTTTCTTTAACAGTGTTACACATCATTTCATGGCCAAAGTCACCACCATCTCAGCTGAATTTGCCCATTTGTCCATTCCCAGTCCTAAACTTCCTTCTCTCATTGTACTTGATCTTCTTTTGACAACATTGATTCCACCATCATGTCCTGTATACTCTCCAAAAATTTTTCTAGTCCTTATAATACTAAAGGCTGTCTGTGAATACATTTCAACTCTATTACCACACCTAATTAACCTTTCTGGGAGCACTGGCACTTTTCCTGATATCCTCAAGAAAACTTCCATTCACCCAGTTCCAAAGAAGAAAAACTCAGAGTTAACTGATCTGAGTTACTTACATCCAATAGCCTCACTGACATCATTAGCTAAGGTCTTAGAATCAGTTGTTCTATATCAATTACCTGATGACATCAATGAGAATGCCATACTTCATCTTAACCAACATGGCTTCAGGAATAACCATAGTATCAAATCCCTACTCTTATTCTCTTTTGACACTATTTTACGAGGGCTCAATGTAAACACTGATTATTTACTAATATTACTAGCTATCTCTGCAGCTTTCGACACCTTAGATCATACCATCCTACAAACCAGTTTACTATCCATTGGCACTTACAAAACCATGGTGGCCATAGATGTGGCTGCTTTCACAAATCGAGGTGGTAGCATCGGCTAGACATATCAAGGATAAATCTTTGTTGGGATCAATGGCCATACAGTTTGTGATTTAACTGACTTCAGAATCTGCCTACCTCACTCAATCACCACCAGAATCAATGCTGCTTCTATTTTGCATTGCTCCTGGACTTCTATCTGTTTGCCCAGGAGAGAAAACTGGTGTCTCCACTTGCCCCATTCATCGGGGGGTCCTTACATGATTGCCTCCACTACTACGTATTTGTATTTTGTATTTATTGGAATTTATTGATCGCTTTACACAAAAAGGTCTAAGCAATTTACATAATAGTACATACATAATAAAAGTAATACAAAATAAATAAAATAATAAAAAGCATAATAGAAAACTATGATAAAAGACATAAAATAAATAAATCATTTCTACTAACTTAAAGAAGTAGCATATATAGTTAGAGGAAAGCCTACTGTAATAAAGTTTTTCAAAAGAAGTCTAAACTTTTATAGAATGTCCTGAAGCCAAATTTCCATTGGTAGGCAGTTCCAAAGAGTGGGAGCAGCCATGGAAAACTCTGAGTCTCTTGCTGTCAAAATATACATATGACGCACTGAAGGAATGTCCAAAAGACTTCATTGGGAGGACCTTAAATCTCGTGTATACATTATACATTTTTAATAAGGCATTTGACCAGGAACAGGAAACAGAACTTGACTGCTTAAAGTAGTCACAACAATTTTATAATGAATTCTTTTGTTGGATATGTAACCATTTTATTTTCTCAAGTATAGGAGTAATATGATCAAAATTACTAGAGTCTGGGGTGTTGCTTCTTTCAGGCATGGGACCCCACCCTGACTCGACCCTCACTGCAGGCACCATTTCAGGTGCTGCAAACGTCGAAGATGAAAGAGGCTTTTCCATTGGAAAAGTCTTAGATCTCACTGTGCTACTCCCACTAGTCTCATACCCTTTCAGTGAAACAGGTCCTTCATGCTGAGGCATTGTTAAACTGCAGAACATGCTAGACACAGATGGACCAGCCTGCCATCCCATGGTAATTTCCAGGTTTACTCTGATGTCCTGTCTCTTGCAGCAGTAACGGTGCGTGAATAAGTGCTTATGTTGTTGTACCACAATGCAGTTGATGCATTTGACAGTGAGAATGCCTCTGGTATTGGCAAATTACATGCACAATCTGACACAGTATTGTTCTAGTCTTGCAGCTTGCATTAATCCAAAATATTGCCTGGCCAGCAAATGGCAATGATGACTTCGCTTACCCACTGCCCACCGACAGTATACATTGCATAGACCTCCTTGAAAGGTGATATGGGAGGGTTACTGTCACTAGAGCTTACTAGACAGCATGTCTGTCGTGCTGGTGAACAATATTGATGGTTTAATTGTTGTACCACTCACAAAGCATAGCTTTTTCAAAAGCTTTAATTTCTTTTAACAACTTAAAGCACTCTAATTTAGACATTCCTCCTTCCTTAGCAACCTAAACCTAAGAACTTTACAAAATTAAAATGAAGGCAGCAATCCAGCATGTGACACTTTTCCATTCGATGTCACATGTATGATTTTTTTTTTTTTTTTACCTGCTGATGAAAGGTTGTATGTGTGTACCTGGTAAAAAGAGCTCCGGGCTCTTGGACACTGAGTCTTATCTCTGGAGGCTAGAGTGGCAGATCTTGAGGAACTGAGGCAGACAGAAAAAGATGCTCAAGGACATATTAGCCAAGTCCCAACTCCAGTCTGGCAACCCTGATGTTGCCTTGGAGGAGAAAGTTCTCCTAGTTGGAGAGCATCAACCTGGTGTAGCAGGAAGTGATCCTGTAACAAGGACTTGCTCTCCAAGTGAAGCATTGTCATGCCACTCTGAGAATGAGTCTCCCAAGGCTACTGCCTAGGAAGGAAGGGTTAGGTCAGCCATCATAGTTAAGAACATAAGAACATAAGAACATGCCATACTGGGTCAGACCAAGGGTCCATCAAGCCTAGCATCCTGTTTCCAACAGTGGCCAATCCAGGCCATAAGAACATGGCAAGTACCCAAAAACTAAGTCTTTTCCATGTTACCGTTGCTAGTAATAGCAGTGGTATTTTCTAAGTCAACTTAATTAATAGCAGGTAATGGAGTTCTCCTCCAAGAACTTATCCAATCCTTTTTTAAACACACCTATACTAACTGCACTAACCACATCCTCTGGCAACAAATTCCAGAGTTTAATTGTGCGTTGAGTAAAAAATAACGTTTCCGATTAGTTTTAAATGAAATTTATTTATTTATTTATTTATTTGGAGATTTTTAATACCGACATTCATGATACCAATCATATCATATCGGTTTACAAGAAACAATGGTGCAATAACATTAACATCAACATGAACATTAGTGAAAAGTGAAAAAAATTACAATAAAACAGGGGCACTCGAACTGGGAGGAGGAAGAGCCAGAGGCATGGGTAACTCAGAAATAAATATCTGGTCATATACTCAGGACTAAAATAATAACATGTACTCAGGACTGAATACTATCAAATATATAAATAATATCTTATACTCAGGGCTGAGTATAAGATATTATACTCAGCCCTGTGCCACATGCTAACTTCATGGAGTGCCCTCTAGTCTTTCTATTATCCAAGAGTAAATAACCGATTCACATCTACCCATTCTAGACCTCTCATGATTTTAAACACCTCTATCATATCCCCCCTCATCCATCTCTTCTCCAAGCTGAAAAGTCCTAATCGCTTTAGTCTTTCCTCATAGGGGAGCTGTTCCATTCCCCTTATAATTTTGATAGCCCTTCTCTGTACCTTCTCCATCTCATATATTTTTTGAGATGCGGCGACCAGAATTGTACACATAATTCAAGGTGCGGTCTCACCATGGAGCGATACAGAGGCATTATGACATTTTCTGTTTTATTCACCATTCCCTTTCTAATATTTCTCAACATTCTGTTTGCTTTTTTGACTGCCGCAGCACACTGAACCGACAATTTCAATGTGTTATCCAATATGACACCTAGATCTCTTTCTTGGGTTGTAGCACCTACTATGGAACCTAACATTGTGTAACTATAGCATGGGTTATTTTTCCCTATATGTATCACCTTGCACTTATCCACATTAAATGTCATCTGCCATTTTGATGCCCAATTTTCCAGTCTCACAAGGTCTTCCTGCAATTTATCACAATCTGCTTGTGATTTAACTACTCTGAACAATTTTGTATCATCTGCCAATTTGATTATCTCACTCATTGTATTTCTTTCCAGATCATTTATAAATATAGGGGCGGATTTTCAGAGCCCTGCTCGCGTAAATCCGCCCAAAACCGGGCGGATTTACGCGAGCAGGGCCCTGCGCGCCGGGAAGCCTATTTTACATAGGCCTCCCGGCGCGCGCAGAGCCCCGGGACTCGCGTACGTCCCGGGGTTCTCGGAGGGGGGGCGTGTCGGGGGGCGGGGCCGGAGCGCGCGGCGTTGCGGGGGCGTGTCGGCAGCGTTTTGGGGGCGGGTGCGGGGCGTGGCTACGGCCCGGGGGCGTGGCCGCGCCCTCCGTACCCGCCCCCAGGTCGCGGCCCGGCGCGCAGCAGGCCCGCTGGCGCGCGGGGATTTACGTCTCCCTCCGGGAGGCGTAAATCCCCCGACAAAGGTAAGGGGGGGGTGTAGACAGGGCCGGGTGGGTGGGTTAGGTAGGGGAAGGGAGGGTAAGGTGAGGGGAGGGCAAAGGAAAGTTCCCTCCGAGGCCGCTCCGATTTCGGAGCGGCCTTGGAGGGAACGGGGGGAGGCAGCGCGGCTCGGCGCGCGCAGGCTATACAAAATCGATAGCCTTGCGCGCGCCGATCCAGGATTTTAGTGGATACGCGCGGCTCCGCGCGTATCTACTAAAATCCAGCGTACTTTTGCTTGAGTCTGATGCGCAAGCAAAAGTAGGCTGATCGCGCTTCTTTTAAAATCTACCCCACATTGAATAGTAAGGGTCCCAATACAGATCCCTGAGGCACTCCACTGCCCACTCCCTTCCACTGAGAAAATTGTCCATTTAATCCTACTCTCTGTTTCCTGTCTTTTAACCAATTTGAAATCCATGAAAGGACATTGCCACCTATCCCATGACTTTTTACTTTTCCTTGAAGCCTCTCATGGGAACTTTGTCAAACGCCTTCTGAAATCCAAATGTACTACATCTTCTGGTTCACCTTTATCCACATGTTTATTAACTCCTTCAATAAAGTGAAGCAGATTTGTGAGGCAAGACTTGCCTTGGGTAAACCATGCTGACTTTGCTCCATTAAAACATGTCTTTCTATATGTTCTGTGATTTTGATGTTTAGAATACATTCCACTATTTTTCCTGGCACTGAAGTCAGGCTAACCGGTCTGTAGTTTCCCAGATCACCCCTGGGGCCCTTTATAAATATTGCGGTTACATTAGCTATCCTCCAGTCTTCAGGTACAATGGATGATTTTAATGATAGGTTACAAATTTTTACTATTAGGTCTGAAATTTCATTTTTTGGTTCCTTCAGAACTCCAGGGTGTATACCATCCAGTCCAAGTGATTTACTACTCTTCAGTTTGTCAATCAGGTCTACCACATCTTCTAGGTTCACTGTGATTTGATTCAGTCCATCTGAATCATTGCCCATGAAAACCTTCTCCAGTACGGGTACCTCCCCAATATCCTCTTCAGTAAACACCGAAGTAAAGAAATCATTTAATCTTTCCGCGATGGCCTTATCTTCTCTAAGTGCCCCTTTAACCCCTTGATCATCTAACGGTCCAACTGACTCCCTCACAGGCTTTCTGCTTCGGATATATTTTAAAAAGTTTTTACTGTGAGTTTTTGTTTCTACGGCCAACTTCTTTTCAAATTCTCTCTTAGCCTGTCTTATCAATGTCTTATATTTAACTTGCCAACGTTTATGCATTATCTTATTTTCTTCTATTGGATCCTTCTTCCAATTTTTAAATGAAGATCTTTTGGCTAAAATAGCTTCATTCACCTCCCCTTTTAACCATGCCGGTAATCATTTTGCCTTCTTTCCACCTTTCTTAATGTGTGGAATACATCTGGACTGTGCTTCTAGAATGGTATTTTTTAACAATGACCATGCCTCTTGCACATTTTTTACTTTTGTAGCTGCTCCTTTAAGTTTTTTTCTAACAATTTTTCTCATTTTATCAAAGTTTCCCTTTTGAAAGTTTAGCACGAGAGCCGTGGATTTGCATACTTCCTCTTCCAGTCATTAATTCAAATTTGATCATATTATGATCAATATTATGATCACTTGCCAAGCGGCCCCACCACCATTACCTCTCTCACCAAGTCCTGTGCTCCACTGAGAATTAGATCTATAATTGTTCCCTCTCTCTTTGGTTCCTGAACCAATTGCTCCATAAAGCTATCATTTATTCTATCCAGGAACGTTATCTCTCTAGAGTGTCCCGATGATACATTTACCCAGTCAATATTGGGGTAATTGAAGTCTCCCATTATTACCGTACTACCAATTTGGTTAGCTTCCCTATTTTCTCTTAGCATTTCACTGTCCGTCTCACCATCTTGACCAGGTGGATGGTATACTCCTATCACTATAGTCTTCCCTGACACACAAGGGATTTCTACCCATAAAGATTCAATTTTGCATCTAGTCTCATGCAGGATGTTTATACTGTTGGACTCTATGCCATCCCGGACATAAAGGGCCACACTGCCTCCCGGATGCTCCTCTTTGTCATTGCGATATAATTTGTACCCCGGTATAGCACTGTCCCATTGGTTATCCTCCTTCCATCATGTCTCTGAGATGCCAATTAAGTCTATGTCATCATTCACTACTAATCAAATACTATGAAGCAACTACCTCTCCTAAGTTAAACACAAAACGAGGAGAGAGGAGATTCTACTCACTTACCAAATCTGAACTACAATTCTTAGTCTACTTTTTATCCAAAGATTAAATTCCCAACAAATGACAATATCATAAAGCTTGTTGCTCTAATGTTGTAATCTGCAGCCTCTCACCACGCAATGGGTCGCAGGCTGTTATCAGCTTACAGAGCTTGGTGTAATATAATCATTTATTGTCATTTGTCCACCCACCAAATACCTTTATTCACTAACCAATCCTTTAACCTATTCTAAAGTGCTACAAATGTAAACTACAACTGAACGAAAACGTTCTTTGAAAATCAAATTCATCTCTGATTCGAATACTTAGCCACAAATTTTTCATCGAGCAGCTACATTGCTTTGCTGTTCATTATATACTTCCCAACATGTTTGTGGGCAATGTAGTCTATGGGGTATAGAGGATCCGGATTTCCGGTGGGTAGCAAGGATGGGATACACTTAAATTCAGAGGGAGTACGTCTGCAGAGACTGGCTAGGACGCTAAGGCGCCATTTTTTGAAATCTTTGGTGAGACCTGCAAATCCGGTCTGGGTAAGTGGAGCATATTTCCATATGTTGTAACAATGAATGAATGATAGTTTAGATTGATTCAGTGTAGAATTTTGTGGGTGGTCTGTTGTGAGTATTTTTAATTTTTTTTTTTTAATTTTTAGGATATGAATATGTTGGCCTGAGTCGAGATATCACAATTCCCCTGAAGAAGACTGTTAGCTCAGTCGAAACATGTTGGGAAGTATATAATGAACAGCAAAGCAATGTAGCTGCTCGATGAAAAATTTGTGGCTAAGTATTCGAATCAGAGATGAATTTGATTTTCAAAGAACGTTTTCGTTCAGTTGTAGTTTACATTTGTAGCACTTTAGAATAGGTTAAAGGATTGGTTAGTGAATAAAGGTATTTGGTGGGTGGACAAATGACAATAAATGATTATATTACACCAAGCTCTGTAAGCTGATAACAGCCTGCGACCCATTGCGTGGTGAGAGGCTGCAGATTACAACATTAGAGCAACAAGCTTTATGATATTGTCATTTGTTGGGAATTTAATCTTTGGATAAAAAGTAGACTAAGAATTGTAGTTCAGATTTGGTAAGTGAGTAGAATCTCCTCTCTCATCATTCACTACTATACATTCTAATTCTCCCATCTTACTTCTTAAACTTCTGGCATTAGCATACAAACATTTCAAAGTGATGTGATTATTAGGAATGCAGCTGGCCATCATATCCAGAGCACTAATTCACTTGTACCTGAAGATATAATCCAAGAGAGTGCAAAACTTTAATCACAGGTCCATATTTTTTGGTGTTAAATGTGTGCACTTCTTAGAACCACAAAATGAATGATGCACCACAGACTGTACAAAACATCAAGCACTGAAATGACAACAGCAGGTGGACATGCTAAACTGGGACAAGGTCTGGGCTTTACCTGTACCAGCCCCTTTCTCAACAGGTGTAGCCCTTAGGTTTCAGGGCCAATAGGCCTTCATCAAGGTCCCATAAAGAGTGGTTGGACAGCATCAAGGTCCAGGCAGAGGTCAAGAATCAAGAATCAAGCAGGCAGAAAAGGAAGCTTTGATGTGATTTGGAGTTAGGAAAGGGACACAAAGATGAAATTTGTACTATGTACTCTCACCCTAGCTTGATGCATTCTCAACCTAGTTGCTGTCAATCTATGGCGAGAGTACATAGCACAAATTTCATCTTTGTTTCCCTTTCCTCATTCCAAATCACATCAAAGCTTCACTGATGTGTACTGTGCTGTTCGTACCTCTGAGTGTGCATGTAAAACTGCCCCCCAAACACTAGACCACCACCAAAACCTCACCTCAAGATACTAGTTAACCCTCCTACAGTGGTATAAATAGTTGACTAATATGCATGCCACCCAAGTCTTTCTCTCTCACTCACTCTCTCTCTCGCTCTTTTCCTGTCCAAAAAGGGGATTTGCAATAAATATCGCATAGCATAACACCAGGAAAAATGGTGTACTTATTTCTGGCATTATTACATGGGTTATGCTATTATACACAACATTAAACACTCCTCATTTTCACAAATTCCTCCCTTTGACTACATTTTCAAAATTTGCATATGCATCCCACAATGCATTATTTATCACATGCACTATGGCATTGTGCGGGCGTTAGGACCTTAACATCCGTGATAAGGCCCTGACTCAACTCCTCCCAAATATGCCCCTGAAACACCCCTAACTTGTCTGGCTAAATTCTAGCTCTCCTAAATTATTAGCTGGCTAGAATTTAGCCAGATATGTGCCAAAGTATTTAGCCAGCTAATTTCTCAACTGGCTAAATTGTTGTGAATATGAACCCTTTATCCACGGTTCCCTAAGTCTTTGCACACAACTATATATCTCTTGGATGCACTTTAAGTACCTTAAGGGGGTCATTTTCCAAGGTGTTATCGTGGGAGATAAATTCGCAAATCGCGCTAACAGCTGTTAACGCGAATTCGTAATTTAATATTCAGGGGGCGGAGTATATGTAAAACAGGAATTGTGTGCTGCGAAACAGCTGCAGTGTTAGCACAGCTAATAGCTACAACTCTTTCATTTGCATTACGAGCCAATAAAGGGTTATTACAGGAGAGAGAGAATGAGAGAGAGAACCTTGCTATAGTGCTGATGCCCTAGACAGGTATTTGTATCCCTATGGGAGGGCCACCTAGTAACTCGAGGTGGGGATTAGGTATGAGCGTAGGGGGTTGGGGGCCACTTTCACATTCAACATGAGACGTACGGAAAGAACAGTGGTCTCTAGTGAAGATTTGCTGGCCGTCGGAGTGAGGAAACTCACTCCAAGAGGAGATTTGGGCAACGTTCTCTCCACCTAGCTTGTTGTTTCCCAGGTAGAGTGTCCATCAAGCTAGGTGGAGAGAACGTCGCCCAAATCTCCTGTTGGAGTGAGTTTCCTCACTCCGACGGCCAGCAAATCTTCACTAGAGACCACTGTTCTTTCCGTACGTCACATGTTGAATGTGAAAGTGGCCCCCAACCCCCTACGCTCATACCTAATCCCCACCTCGAGTTACTAGGTGGCCCTCCCATAGGGATACAAATACCTGTCTAGGGCATCAGCACTATAGCAAGGTTCTCTCTTTCATTTTCTCTCTCTCTCTCAATGCTCAGTTTCATATAACATGTTGCTTGCAGCACCTAAGAGTAGAAGTAGGCTGTTTGGACACTTTCATGTACTGCAACAATTCATTGGTTGTTTTATCGTGGTACACGATGTTTTCGCAATTTGCAAATCCATTTCCGCAAATGGCGAACACATCGTGTGACGCGATGTTTCCCCGCTGCACGAAAATGCCTTATTTGCATGGGACATGCCCCCTCATGCGTCACCACTGCGATATTGGAAAATGAGGCCCTATGTTCCCAAAAATAAATGTTTGGAAATATTTAAAATAATATGAATTTAAACATTTTTGGGAAATATATATATGTAAACAAATATGAGGCTTATTCATAAGAGATATGAAATGCATTATTTCCAAATCTGCCCACAGAATACAAATTGTAACTGGGATTGTTAAATACAGCATTGCCTCAGATATCTAAGAATATATCTAATCGCTAAGCATATCACATTTTAACTAAAGAATTCCAAGAGCTAAATGTTTTTTACTTTGTTGTCATTTACAGAGTAATAGTTATGCTATAAAATTGTTCATTTTTTTTCATAGAATACTTTTGTTTAATGATTGACAAAATCCTTTTAGCAAATTTCAGATGTAAATTATTATAAACAGAGACCGCTAACAGCTACTCATTTCAAAAAGCTGACATACTTTCTAAAAGGTTTTCATTGCTATTGGTCAGTTAATTAAATGCATAAAAGTGCATTAAACAATATTAGTAGTCTGTTGTTCATCAACATAATATTTTCAATAATTATGTCTCATCTAAATGCATATTAACAGTTCACCAAAGTATGTACATGTTTTCACTCAGATCAAAGCAATGCTGTTAAAATATTTTATTTGATTCAATACTGTTCAAGGATTTTTTGTTTTTTTTAATTTTGGGGTCTACACAGCAAAACTTGAACTAAAAAAAATTTTGCAATTTGATAAAACTTTTATATACACATTAAAATGAGAATTGACATGCTCTTCAATAAATTTTACCGAGAACACATGTTAAAACGTCTGGATAGCCTTGATACAGATGTTATGTTAACACAGAAAAATATAAAAACCATATGAGTTGCCAAGAAATCTCCCTTAGTAACTGCCCCAAAGTGGAAAGATTTTCTCCTATCAAGCTCCCCCTTACCTTTTAGATCCTGCTCATTGAAGGAATAATTTCCTGATGCCCCTTTTTACATATCTTAGTTAACTAGACCCAAATAGGGTATAAATACAGTATAAAAAATTTGCAAGTAATTAAAAGTATATGAAAAAAGGTTCCACTTGTGGAACGTTGGTACCTAAAAGGTTAAAGAATGTTCGAGCCACAGGAGCATCAATGACTATTCTACTACTTCACATCACCTCTGGCACAATAACTATAGTATCCCCCACCGGGGCAACCCCTCTCTCTTCCTCTGGCATCATTGAATAGCCATTTCTGTGGAAATGTCATTCCTTTCTCTTCCTGGCAACAGTGACTATTGCTTTCTGGGACATCACTTCTTTCCCCGGCACAATGTCTAGCTCCATCTGTGAGCTAGCCTAGACACCCCCCCCCCCCCCCACCCTCCCCACATCCACTACTCTTCTCTCTGACATGGTCGCTTACCATTCCAGAGGTGCCACTTTATTAACAGGCAGACGTCTCCCTCTGACAAGACTGTTTAAAATATGAATGATGACACCTAATGGCTCATCATATTATATTTGACACACAGTAAATCATCATTAGAAGGTGTCATTCATAATTTCTCAGCTATACTGGTGATGCTGGTGTGTGAGTGTATGGGGAGTAGTTGGGTAAATCCCTGATAGGGACATATTCACTGGTTGATTGGGGATGATATAGGGACATCTTGGACTCCTCACTCAGTGTAAACTACCTGCGGGATCTTGGAATGGTCGAGCTGCTATGTTGTTGAGATGTTGTGGTCATCCACACATGCTGCCCACATGATGCTATCGACAAGACCAGAAGAAACCCTAAGACATCTTTTTTTCTAGATTCAAAAGCACCCAGCATGCCACCTAATTCATGGTGGTTTGTGCATGTAGTCCTATGGCTGACTTTTGGCTGTGGTGGATTGTGCCTCCATAGATTGATTTTACGCCATACAGGCATCAAAGAAAAGTGAGGGCTGTAGGTAGTGAATTAAAAATAAAAGTCAGGTCAATGTTCTAGCCTCTAATATCCTGAATCCTATACTGTTATAAAAAAATGGACCCATTTCTATCTTAGACCCTCTGCTCATCTTTGCTAGTTAGTCTGCTTTCTACCTTGAGTGATGCTATGCCTCATTGGTCTGATGCGATGGTTTGGCTCATTATGCATCAAAAAGAACCTGGCTAAGTTTAAGCTCCAACCCAGAAATGCCCCACACTTCCTCTTTTTTTTTTTTATCATGGTTAGTTTTAGCTAGATAATGATTTACTCAACTAAAATATATTGGGCAAGGTGAAAAATTCAAAACTTGGGTTTTATCTGGCTAATAAGGTCATTTTTCAAATCAGATTAAAGTCCTAATATGCGTTAAATGACATCAAACATGTTTTTACATGCATGATAACTATTGTAACATGAGCAAGCATGTAAATTATATTATGAGTATGCAAGTGTGAATAGTTAATGCAAATTAGTGTCTCCAACCACATTTTGTGGCAATTTAAAGCAAAATAATGCAGGATTTAAAATCAGAAATAACAACCCTCTTTTTTTTTGCATTAGAGGAGCATAAAGGTTATTGCGCAACAGTGGCTGTTAACACAGATCGTGCCTACTACCATGGATGGTATTGCATGTGATAAAATTAGGCCTTCCATCAGATACATCTACCAAACCCTCCTGGGCCAAAAAAACACCTTTTCTTACCTGACCTGTCGCCTTTAAGCTACAATGCTTCAGGATACTCGGTGACAATAAGAATAACCACAACAATAGGAAAGAGAAGTTCAAACCCTCCTAGGGAAGTCCTTGCACTGGAGCCACAACCACTGGCCCTGCTGGGAGAGCATCAAGGTCCACAACAGTGCTTGCCATGCAGGATAGCAGGCAGTGATACAGGGAGCACATCTTTTCTCCATGAACCACATTGCTGGGCATGCCAAAGGAATATTTGGTTAGCAGATATCACCTCAGCTCTCAGGCTCCCATGGAATTATATGAAGAACTCAGAAAGAATCTACATCTAGTCAACGGAAAGGACCCACGCTATACCAGGCCTCACCAAACTATTGTCAACCCTGCATTTCATGGAATCTGGCTCCTTACAAACGACAGTCAGGGTCTCGAAGGTAAGAGCGATACTTCTTTATCTTCCCTCTCTGGCTATGTGTTTCTAGCCAATGGCACTCATACGGGGGGGGGGGGGGGGGGGGGGGGCTATTGCAGATGTGACATAAACAGTTATATGACAAGTGGCATGTGCCGTTAGGTCTACAAGCCATGAGCCAGGGCCCAGTTTTCTCTCTCCATGCTGGAGAGGCCTTCTAATGTTGTGTGCCCAAACAATGCACTTGCCACAAAGCTTTGTGTGTGACCAGCCACCACGCACTTTCTACAGAAAAGCAACAAATACAAAATTATACAAATTTTGGGGATATTTTTGTTAAAGGCTATTTTTTCATTCATTCCATTTGGAATTCATTTACATTTTTGCATTCATTAATAAATGCAGATACCTAGCATATGACAATAAGAATATGATTCAAATAAGATGAAAAAGAAAATCAAAACCTTGACTAGCTTGAGGAGAACTATCATTGTCCACACTGTTGATAATATATGGTATTTTAAAAGGTTCAATTTGAAAGTAGATTGTACTTGATCATAAGCCTGTTTTAGAAATTTGATGTAGTGATGAAAGCACACAAGCTGATTGCATGTTTTCTTCCTGAACCCAAGCAGCAGGGGATATAAGGAATAGGGATGTGAATCGTTTTTTTACGATTTAAAATATCGTCCGATATATTTTAAATCATCAAAAATCGTTAGAGGTGCGATACAATAGGAATTCCCCGATTTATCGTCAAAAATCGTAAATCAGGGGAGGGGGGAGGGGAAGGGGGAGGGCGGGAAAACTGGCACACTATAAAACAACCCTAAAACCCACCCCGACCCTTTAAAATAAATCCCCCACCCTCCCGAACCGCCCCAAAATGTTTTAAATTACCTGGGGTCCAGTGGGGGGGTCATGGTGTGATCTTCCACTCTCGGGCCACGGCTGCGTTAATAGAAATGGCGCCGGCGCCATTTTGGTTCCTGTCCCCCGACATCACGAGTGCAGGAGATCGCTCCCGGACCCCCGCTGGACCCCCAGGGACTTTTGGCCAGCTTGGGGGGGCCTCCTGACCCCCACAAGACTTGCCAAAAGTCCAGCGGGGATCCGGGAGCGACCTCCTGCACTCGGGCCGTATTGCAAAATGGCGCCGGCCGTATGGCCGTATGGCCATATTGCCGTATTTCAAAATGGCGCCGGCCGTATGGCCGTATGGCTGGCACCATTTTGCAATACGGCAATACGGCCCGAGTGCAGGAGGTCGCTCCCGGACCCCCGCTGGACTTTTGGCAAGTCTTGTGGGGGTCAGGAGGCCCCCCCAAGCTGGCCAAAAGTCCCTGGGGGTCCAGCGGGGGTCCGGGAGCGAACTCCTGCGCTCGTGACGTTGGGGGACAGGAACCAAAATGGCGCCGGCGCTACCTTTGCCCTGTCATATGACAGGGCAAAGGTAGCGCTGGCACCATTTCTATTAACGCAGCCGTAGCCCTAGAGTGGAAGATCACACCGGGACCCCCCCACTGGACCCCAGGTAATTTAAAACATTTTGGGGGGGTTCGGGAGGGTCGGGGATTTATTTTAAAGGGTCGGGGTGGGTTTTAGGGTTGTTTTAGTGTGCCGGTTTTCCCGCCCTCCCCTGATTTACGATTTAAACGATTTTAAAAAAAACAAAACCGCGACGATCAGATTCCCTCCCCCCCCAGCCAAAATCAATCATTAAGACAATCGATCACATGATTCACATCTCTAATAATGAACAAGAATTTTTAGGGCTGCACATCTTTATTCTCCAGATAATCCATATCTGCATTTATAAGAAGAGCTAGAGAATACTTTTTAAAATAAGGTTTTTAAATATTTTCATGTAGAATAGAAAATGTTTACGTTGATCATCTTCACCAAAATACATATCACACTTTGAAATCTAAAAAACTAATATATAACTCCGATTAAAATTCATAGAGGGTAACTTTCAAACAAATGTGCACATTGGCATTTGTGTGCATAAATGGCCATGAACAGATCTACACTACTATTTTATAATTCACGCATATGATTTACTCATGTTTTATAAAACGTGTATCTCTAAGCCACAGCAAATGCACATAAGACTTGTATACAAATACATGCAATGCATTGAAAGAACATATATCAATGCATTAAACACACATGATTTTCTTACCTAGTTTAAAAGTATATGCACACATTTTCCATGCATAAAGTAGAGCTTATTCATCGCTTATATCCAGTGGTGTACTGAGTGTTTCCAGTGTGCGGGGACCAATGCATTTGTGTGCCTCTCCAGTGCCACCCCCCCACATCCCTGTTGTAATAATGCTTGAAGTCACAGAAAATCAATGGCATATATTGACAGAAGAAATTGGGAGGGGAAGCCAAAATTACATTTCCTCATCGCACCCAGCTCCATCGCATGGCCCCCTGCTTTAAAATTGGCTATAAAAAAGTATTAATAAGAAAGTCCAAAAGGTCTTCTGTGTAATTATAAAAAGCTGGCTAATTTCACACTTCTAGTAAAACTACTATTAAAATTATTTGATAGCCTCATTCAACTAATTCTATAAGGCTATGAGAATGAAGTCTGGAATGTATACAGGAAGGAAAAGAATGTCAATAAAAATCCACTCCTCCAGTTCTGTAACACACTTCACCTGATTATTATGTCCTTCTGTCTTTCCCTCGCTCTGCCTGTCTGACTGTACACAAAAGACAACCTTTCTTTTATACCTAATTTAAAAAGTTCATTAGCAATCAATCCCCTGCTCCTCATTGGCTCTGGTCAGGGATTACACCCCAAGTTCTGATTCCAAGAACTGTCATAGGTACATTCAATTCAAAATTTTCCTTCTGCAGAAATATTTATTTAATCCTAGCAATTGTAGCCAGGTCCTCTTGGTGTCACTGCAGTTCAGGGGTTAATACCACTAGTTTCTAGCCCTGGCAAATGCCACACCCCCATGTAGTGGAGCCAGAGGGTAATTTAACATTTGTATAGGTAAGGAGGACTTCGGTAGGCTTCAAAGGAAAGAATTTGCATTGGCCCCTCTTTATCTCAACCAGCAAAGGTACTGCTAGGTAATTCACATGTCACCATTTGCCTTTATGTTTCTCTCCTTTGTAATTTAATTCACCTTTGCTTCTGGCTTACAATTATACACGGGGATTGGAGAAGATTGGGAGCTGCTGTAGCCCCCCCTCCCTTAGCCCGGCACCCGGGGGCATTGCCCCCCTCCCCTCGCTATACCACTCCTTATATCTCAATATATGTGCATATGTCAGTGTACTTTAAAACATGCATATGTCAAGGAAATTACTAGTTTTAGTAGTAACCAGTTCAACCAGTACTTCTCCAGGTCATCAAGATCCTCCTGGTACTTCAGACTAAACAACCCCCTCTTCACCCAGACTTCCCACCCTATCAATACTATACAATAAAACACATTTAATATAATTTACACCAGATAATTAGTAGATAATTGTACATAGGTAAGTTGGCAAATCTACATGTGTGTCTTTTTAAATAGCAACTTCTACACATAAATGTTAGTCCTCCCATCCCTAGACAGTTCCTTTTTTACATGTGTGTGTGTGTGTGTGTGTGTGTGTATGTATCATTAATGAGGGAACAGGTAACACACAAAAAATATCTATACAAAATAGTTTTTAATTCTATCCAAATTGATGGCATTAATAATACCAATACACATCCAAAAAATGTTAATACAAACATACAAACGTTTTTAAGTACAAAACCACTCACAAAATCAATGTCCATATAAATCTCATAAGATCGTAAGGTCAGCGACCAAAAGTCATTTTACGTATATCAATAAAGGAATGTACTCCCATACATCGTTAGCAAGCTTCCATATGCATCCATCTTTTTGTTAATTGTAGAATCGTAGTTAGCTCTCATAGAACAAATTTTCAAATTGATCTTCTAACCCCTTGTTCTTCTGATTATAATCAGTTTTATAATTACTGTGAACCTTCAAATTGATCTTCTATCACTGCTTATAAATAAGCCCAATGTGCAGATCTAGACCTATTGTTATGTCCTCCAGTGTAACAATCTCATTCATATTTTATCTATATTCTGCCTCTCTCTATAGATATTCCAAGTTTATCTGATTATTTGCACATATTGGCAGATCTTACAATTCTATCCAGTGTTAAAAAATCCCCCCTTTGCATTATGTACTATATGTAGGAGCTGTAACATCAGGGATACAGTTGTACACTCTGAATTTAGGGATGCTACTGATTTTTCATTTGATTTCCTACATAGCCATCATTTGAAGACTTTTGCTACTTATGTGACAAAGGGAGTAATCTATGTATTCTGGTGCTCGAATAATTTTATAATATATAGGAAAGACAAAGAGAGTTTTAAACACATGGATGATTGAACACTGCAGCCTAATTACCCGTCAGAAGCAAGATGCTCCTTTAGTTGAGTACTGTTTGTCAGCACAGCACTCATTTGAGTAATTTACATTATCAGTTCTTAGAAAACCTACCTTGAGGTCTCGTGTGGGTTAAAATTTGATTCTCTAGAAGTAAACAAAAGTGAATCTACAACGTAGATGCAGTGTACCCTTGTAGTTTCAATAAGGATATGGAGAAGTCTGCTTTTTCTTAAGTTTCTGTGTTGGTATTTTACTTTAAGGATTTGATTATACCTGATTGGTTGGTTCAAATGTGATGTGATTGACTTATGACTTCATAAAGGAGAGTGGTTTGCAGCATTCCTGTGATTGCACTATAATTTTCAGATGTATCTGGAAGTATTGATGCATCAAGAGGTATGTGGAGTGTGCTTTATTTTGAATTTTTTTTTATTTTTTTTTTACATTTGTTTGAGTGACTAAAAAGAGCACATTTGTTTTATTTCAGTAAGACTGTTTTTGGACCCCTGAGGAAGGCAGATATTTCTGCTGAAACAGTGATCATGTTGGATGTATGGGAGTGGACGCATTGTCATTTAAAGTGATTGCACTAGAAGATAAAATCACTATTATTAGAATTGCTTAAAAGCAATTTATACATTAAAAAAAAACATATTTGAACTTGTAAATGATTTGGTTATGCATGCTACTGTCTGGTCCTAATCAAAGCCCATTGTGGGCAGAAAGTAGTGGATTATTCCATTCTAGCATATTTAACAGCTGAGATACTAAGTTCAATGTGCAAATTTGTGTATTGAACTGTTGTGAGTGCCTCATTGATTTCATGTGTATTGATAGATTGGAGGTATCTGCCTATATTATATAATCAGAGTATAATTAGTTCATGCCATGATGAGACAACAGGGACAATTCTAAATTGCTAGGTATGGCCAGTGAGGTAAGATGAAAACCATTTTAGAGCCAACTTAGAAATTCCAATATCATTCAGTCTGGAAATTGATAGTTATGGTTTTCAAATGCTGCTATGTCAAGAAAAGCTAGGACAATTAATTTAGCCCACTAATGAATCCCCATCTAAAAATATCAAGGCTTGATAGAAATAGGTTCTCTGTATAAAAGAACTTTTCGACACAAATTGGTATAGATTAGAGGTGGAATGTTGTTTTTCAGGTAGACATTTAGGGCCTCATTTACCAATATTGCATTGGTAACGCATTAAGGGGCGTTTCCCATGCAAATGAGGCTTTTTTCATGCAGCGGGAAAACTTTGCATGCCGCAATGTTTTCCCGGTGCGCGATAAAACACCCAAAGAATCATCGCAGTTCATGATGAGAGAGAGAGAGAGAGAGAGAGAGAGAGAGAGAGAGAGAGAGAGAGAGAGAGAGAGAGAGAGAGAGAGAGAGAGAGAGAGAGACTTACTATAGATCCTACTCCCTAGACAGGTATTTGTATCCCTATGAGAGGCCCACCTAGTAACTCGGGCTGGGGATTAGGTATTAGTGTAGGGGGTTGGGGGCCACTTTCACATTCAACGTGAGACGTACAAACAGAACAGTGGTCTCTTGTGAAGATTTGATGGCCTTCGGAGTGGGGAAACTCACTCCAAGATGAGATTTGGACAATGTTCTCTCCACCTAGCTTGTTGTTGCCCAGGTAAAGTGTCTATCAAGCTAGGTGGAGGGAACATTGCCCAAATCTCATCTTGGAGTGAGTTTCCCCACTCCGAAGGCCATCAAATCTTCACAAGAGACCACTGTTCTGTTCGTACGTCTCATGTTGAATGTGAAAGTGGCCCCCAACCCCCTACACTAATACCTAATCCTCACCTCGAGTTACTAGGTGGGCCTCTCATAGGGATACAAATACCTGTCTAGGGAGTAGGATCTATAGTAAGTCTCTCTCTCTCTCTCTCCCCCTTTCCCTCTCCCTCTCTCTAAGCTGTTCAGAATTGTCATGGACCATGATAAACCTTTACTGGCCTCTAGTGCACAATGTAACACGAATGAAACAATTGCAAATCACGTTAGCGTGAATTTATCTCCCGCGGTAACTGCTTGGAAAATGACCCCCTTAGTTGTCTTAAGACTGTATCATCAATAATATTTTGAAGGAATAAGATGGGCTGATAGTTAACCACATTAGATGGATCAAGTGAAGGCTTTTTGCCTGTTTACTTTTTTCTACAGTCTCTTGTATTTTATGAATACTATCCTTTTTCCCTAAGCTACTTTAGAAAACCCACTTTAGAAAATCACAGTCACCTCTTTCCCCTTGCCTTTATTTACTTCCCTATCAAAGAAATTGTTGCCTTTACAATACCTCCTTTTAGGTTTGCCCACTGCTCTTTTACTTCCCCTAGTTCAAGGATGGTCAGCTCTGGCCCTCAAGAAGCACAGATAGGCCTGGTTTTCAGGATATCTTCAATGAATATGCATGGAATAGATTTGCATACAACGGAGGGAGTGCATGCAAATATATATACTGCATAGTCAGTGTAGAGATTCTGAAAATAAAGCCTATTTGTAGCTCTTGAGGGCAGAATAGGCCACCATTGTACTAGTTTATCCCTAGTTAATAGGGATGTGAGATCCCCAAATTTTCACTTTGGCTCTTTTTATTGTTTCATTGTTAGGAGGTTTTTGGGTTTTGTTTCATTTAATTTTTTTTTTTCAGTTTGGCTAACTTGATGACCTGATATAAACATATTACAAAAGAGAGCCTCCCTGGACTCCTCTAACCCTTTCCCACCCCTGAAAAATCCTGTCAAGGCCTGAGATCACCCCTACCTCAGTTTAACCCTTTTCTGGGAGTTATGAATCATGAAATGAGCAGGAGAGATACCAACTCACCTCCTGCCCTGCTGGAATCTCATTATAAAATAATCAGCTGGCACTGAGACAAGTACCATTGTGATGTCAATATGATGCTAGTGTAAAGGCTGGCTGGCACATCTTCAAAGGAATTCTGGCAGGGCAGGAAATGAGTTTGCATTCCTGTTACTGCTTTCAGTTTTCAGGAGTCTCATGAAAAGTAATAAGTAGGGAAAAGAGGTCCCCACCTCTTACAGCTTTTCAGGGAATTAGAGGGGACATAAAAGACCCTTATGAGGCTCAGATCTGAGTTACTGTAGTGATCCTGGGGAAACCTTAGTGAACCCCCAGAGAGCTCCCAGGCAGCTTCAGGCTGCCCTGGACTGGAGATAAAGGGGATTATTATTATTATTATTATTATTATTATTATTGCAAGTTGTATTTATGTTTAAACTTTTTAATGACAGGTAAAAAAACACAAAGAAACATGACATATAGACCTTCAAAGTACATTGGTTCAGAAGCACTTCAAAGGCAATACACAAAGAAGATTTTTACCCCTGTTTCAGAGTTATTATTCCTCTCCCTCCAACCCCTCTCTAACCACCCCATTCCATATAAACATATCAGTTCATCAAACATTCCCAATCTTTGCAAACATTTGTGTCTAAATTGAAAGAAACCCCATAACCATAAAAACAGACTAAGAACCAGTGTTTAATATCAAATGTCTCTCTCTAGAAGGTAAAGTATGAATATATTAGTAATGTTACCATCAGAAAGGAGACCCCAGACAACTGATCCAAGAAGATAGACTTTTATTTGCCAGCAAAGATGCAGCTGAGACAAGTGCCCAGAATGTCTGCATGCCACTCCCCTTGCGGAGTGGGCTTTTATACATTAATACGGATAAGCAGGCGTAGCTTATAATCAGGCTATTGCACACGTCATTTCATAGCAGCAAATGTATTATCAATACAGTACATAATTTTTTAAAAGTCACAAAATGGCAGTGCATTCCACTGGGTGTCAATATGTCAGTACGTAGTGCATTCCAGTGCGTGTCAGTAGATCAGTGCATTTCAAGATGGCTGTGCGTTGCAGTGCTGGCTCAGGGAAACAGGGGGCTCTCGGCACGGCAGACCAGGTAAATGTCTGTTGCAAGGTAGGAATCTGAGCTCCTACAGTAACCAGAGGTTAAAATATAAAATAAGGTGGTAAAGAAATTTTTTTACTGAGTGCTGGAGCTGTAAGAAAACATTGCTTTCGTGTGGCATGTTTTCACTTCCTCACAGGGTATGTGTTTGCCTAGGGGTAGTCGGATGTTGTTGCTCAGTATTGAGTGGGCTCTGAAGCTGTATGACAAGTTTCTTTAAGTGCAGGCAGTGATAGGCTGAAGAGAAAAAAATGAATGTATCCTATTATCAGTGCTGGCATGAACAGAGAAACTCTGGGGAACTTAGAAGCCTCGGGAGAGGTGAGGAATCAGCTATGAGAGTTATTTTTTATCTTCCATTCTCTGTCCCGTTGCAAGGTATGGGCAGGACTGAAGCAGAGTGAGCAGAGAAGGAGGAGGAGGTCTGCAGCTTTTGATCTCGGTTTGCTACGTCAGTCCTGCTAAAGCTAGGGCTGATGAGAATTCCATGCTGAAGTGTATGCAAATTACCAGCTCCTGTTTTTGTGTTCAAAATTGTGATATACAGAGGGAATTGAGGCAAACTTGTTAATGTCTGCATGCTTAAGAGTGATTGAAGTTGTTTTGAGAGTATTTAATTTTAGGTTCTCCAAGTAAAAGTATAGGGTAGGGAACTGGGCCGTATGGTTCCCCCCCCCAGTTTAATTGAGATAGAACTGCTGAAAGACAATATTATGTGAAAGAAAAATAATTTTAAAATCAAACTTTGATTTAATTGTGTTCCTTTTGTTAGTTATTTGGATAAACTTTATGAGCTCATTCAAGTGGTTGAGACAGAGTGATATGTAAACTGAAATATAAAAAGAAATTGTAGCCAGGTGGCTGATGTTAATATTCAGGTTATCAGAGTGGTTATTTTAAATGAAGGCAAAACTCTGTAGAGAAGGAAAGTACTAGAAGGGATTCTGTTTCTAACTTCAAAGAAAACCTGCCTAAATTGTGAAAATACCTGAGGAAAAGTCAGGGAAGTACAAAACACAGTTTGAAAAATTGACTTCAAGAACATTTTTCTTGGAGACATTAACTATCTCCTTATTCCTGGCCAGGAATAGCTACTATTAAGAATAATTAAAACTGTGTCAGCTCTGACAATCTGAATAGCAGAGACAACAACATAAAGGTGTGAGTAAGAAAAGAAAGGAAAGGACAGTGAGATATTTTCAGCTTCTATCTCTGAACTCACTTCCCTTCTGAACCACAGAAATAAAGTGCAGAACAAGTGTGAAAGGAGGAGAAGAATAGTGCATGTCAAAAACTACAGGAGTGAATAAGACACTGTTTATTCCCTCTGTTAGCCAGAGCAGTGTCCCTTGCTTATCTTTTTATTTTTTCACCAAGCTGGAACAAGTTTAATTATATGGCGAAGACTCCAAATGTAGCAACACCAGTAGTACATCTTCAGAAGAGGGGGACGTAATAGAGTAATTAGGGAACATATGTTATATGTTGTTTAAAGATAGTCAGAAAAACCACGATAGACGAGGAAATGACTGAGAGAACCTAACTACAGACAGCATGCTTAAAGATCCAGAGGCAAGAGGCTCTACAGGGCTCTACAGTATGAGGATACTGAATCACACTGCACTTCATTTGGAAGAGCTAACAGGCAAATTTTAAAAGGCTCGCGTGTGTAAAATTTGTGGGTTACACTTGTGGCCAGGCATGTGTACACCTCATGCATTTTCGAAAGGGCCCGGCCATGCACGTAACCCCGATACATGCCAAAGCTCTGGGCCAGAAGAAAGGGGTGGGCAGAGACAATGCCATTAGATGTTGTCCCGGGGAAGCCTGCGCCGGCAGCCAGCCGGTGCGTGGAACTTATGCCTGCTCCTTAGAGCACATAAGTAAAAAAAAAAAACCCCAAATTTAGAAAAGTTAGGGAGGGTCAAGGAGGAGAGGTAAAAAGGTAGGAAGACCAGGTAGGGGTGTAGGGAAGTTTCCTCCCAGTCTTCTCCTTTATTGGAGCAGACTGGAAGGGAACTGGGTGGGAAAAAGGCAAATTGTGTCGCCACATGTAATTTTAGAAATCCCCCCCCTGCGCATGGAAGAGCCCTCCTGCATGTACATGCATTCATGGATTTTAAAATCTGGCACACATGTGTATGGGAATCCTATTTTATAACACACATGCACCAAAGCACACATGTTATAGCTGCGTCCAAGTGCACGTGCCGGAAACCATGCACACGTGGATTCCTGCACGTTTTTTTCTTTTTAAATCTACCCTTAAGTGTATACACTAAACACAAACACTAAGCTGTGGATTTTAAGATGCGTGCACATGTGTTCATGTGCGCGTGGTTCCCAGCGTGTGCACATGGATGCTGCTACTTCATAACATGCGCATGTCAGCATGCGCATGTTATGAAATAGGATTCCCGCTTGCACGTGCGTGCCAGATTTGAATATATGTGCACGCATATGCGGCTAGGTGGTCTCCATGCGCAGGGACAGTTGATTTTTTTATTTACACACAGTGACATGAGTAGGTCTTTCCCAGTCCTCTCCAATAAGGAAGTGGATTGGGAGGGAACTTCCCTACCCCTAACCCTATCCGTCCTCCCTCTTCCCCTAAACTAACCCTACCTATCCCCATTTTTTTATTTTTATACTTACAGCACTTCTGCACATACCTTGGGTGATTGAATGGGGGCAGGTTGGGGGTGGGGTTGGCCATGACAGCGCCATTAGAGGCTGTCCAAGGAAAGTGCAAGCCGGCAGCCGGCTGGTGCGCAGAGTTTAATTCTGCTCTGGAGGAGCAGTAAGGGGCGGATTTTCAGAGCCCTGCCCGCCTAAATCCGCCCAAATCCGGGCGGATTTAGGCGAGCAGGGCCCTGCGCGCAGGTGATCCTATTTTACATAGGCCTACCGGCGCGCGCAGAGCCCCGGGACTCGCGTAAGTCCCGGGGTTTTCTGAGGGGCGTGTCAGGGGCGGGCCCGAACCGCGCGGCGTTTTTGGGGCGTGTCGGGAGCGTTCTGTGGGCAGGCCCGGGGGCGTGGCTATGGCCCGGGGCGGTCCGGGGGCGTGGCCGCACCCTCCGGACTCGCCCCCAGGTCGCGTCCCGGCGTGCTAGCGGCCCGCTGGTGCGCGGGGATTTATGTCCCTCCGGGAGGCGTAAATCCCCCGACAAAGGTAAGGGGGGGTTTAGACAGGGCCGGGCGGGTGGGTTAGGTAGGGGAAGGGAGGGGAAGGTGAGGGGAGGGCAAAAGAAAGTTCCCTCCGAGGCCGCTCCGATTTCGGAGCGGCCTCGGAGGGAACTTTCTTTTGCTTGCGCCTGATGCGCCAGCAAAAGTACGCCAAATCGCGCGGTTTGAAAATCTACCCCTAAGTATAAAAATAAAAAAATTGGGATAGGTAGGGTTAGTTTAGGTGGCCAGGTCCTTTTGAAAATGCTTTACTTACACATTATTTCAATTGGATCAAAATGTATTATTCAGAAATATACTTATCTGATGAGGCTTCCATATTAGCAGGTATCAGTATCAGATAGGGAAAAGAGATAGAGAAAAAGTTTATTTAATGTTATGCAATATTGTAAAACAATACTTTCTCCTTTGAATGTTATTTTCAAAAGTTCACAAGAATTTGAATTGCTGATTTACACCACTTTCTTGGTAAACAAAACTGTTAAATAAACGGTTTTCATTAATTAAACATTGAATTTATCTTAGCTATCTACATTTAAAGGCCCTGCCTTCCCTCTCTACCACTGGGAGACTGGTTGGGTGGGTTTCAGTCCTCTGGTTCCTGTTATTGGAAGACTCAACAGGAAGGAGGGCATCATTTTCCTCTCATAGCCCCTCTTTTGTGGATCTAGTGGCTCCCAGAGTAACAACAGAAACTCCCTATTCCAATAGCCACCTTACCCACCGTAGTGGGATATATACTTTTCACAGACAGCCATAAACAACAATCTTATCTTGAAAGTTGCATTGGAAGAAGCTGTGTTTTCCTTCTGCATCATTCTGTGCAAAGAATTCCTTGACAAGGACAGACCTTTTGCCTAAAACACAGACCTTACAAGTATAAAGTACATCTCTCTTACTTTTAAATGACCTTGGAGGAAATTGGTCAAATAACATTGTTGTATTTAAAATGAAACAAAAGGAAAACCAAAGAAACTTTCCATTTTGAAAAGGAAATAAAGCAAATGAACATCCCTACCAGTTAATGCCTCCTTAAGGTACTCTACCACCTTGACAAAGTTAGATTGTCTGAAGTCCAAGATTGTTGCTTTTGAATGAAGCACTTTTTCCTGGGCTACAATACTGACCCTCAGCATCTGGTTGTTCTGCCTCCGTAGTGTAATCATATATTTTCTTGTTACACCGCCACCTGCATTAATTTATGACGTTGCTTAATTTAGAGTCTCTGCATGCGTGGAACTCATTTTCCTGATTGGTTATTTTCTGAATTATCATGAGATTCCTATTCAATCTATTCCTCTTTGCTCCCTCTCTGTCTGTATTCTCTTGCTGTTTCCTAAATCTCCCCGCGGTAACTCCCATTTCATACGTCACCTGCGCATACCACGTATTACTCCCTGAATACTGCTAAAATGAACACAACTCCTTCTAAATCCTAATCCAATGTACTCTACCCAATACTAAATGAACACATTCCATTCCACTTCTTGGTTCAGTCCCAAAGGTTCTACCATCCCCCAAGGAAATATGTATCTCTGTTCCTTCTGAACCAAAATTTTAGAAACATCTCCTCCCCTCCTTAATACAACCTGATTAAGCACACATAATCTTAATTCTTGCATTTTATGTTCCTTTTCATACCAATGTTGTACCAGGGGTGCATTTTCCCTCCTGGTACGGATGTTACTTAAATGCTCAATTATTCTTGTTTTAATCATTCTCTTTGTTTGACCTATATAATAAAGTCCACAGGGGCACAAAATAACATAAATCACTTGAGAAGATTTACAATCAAATTTCTTTGGTAACCGATATACCGATCCTGTTGATGAGATTTGAACTGATACAGCTTTATGTACATGTGAGCACCCTACACACTGTTCATATTTATACTGGCCAGATAGTTCCAAACCTTTCAATGTTTCCAACAACATAGTGGTTGTCAACATATCCCTTAAAGACCGTTTCGTTTTGCATGCAAAAATTGGGGGATCCCGAAACACAGTTTCATCATGTATAATTGGCCAATATCGACACATAATTTCCTTAATATCAGTTACCAAGTGAGAGAATGGAAATGTACAAACTGCCCTTGTCAAAGGAACCTTATTTCCAGTGACCAATAGGTTACCTCTGTTGGCATAAAGAGCTCGTTTAAATGCCCTTTTCACAAATTTCCGCTTATATCCCCAGGCTAAAATCTCTCAGTTAATTCTTGTACTTTAATTTTAAATTCACTTGCGGTGGTACTGCAATTTTTTAGTTAGTGCGCACTAACAGAAGTTAGCGTGCACTAAGTCCAGATAGTGTGCACTAAGGGGCAGATTTTAAAAGCCCTGCGTGGATAAATCCAGTCGGTCTTTGCTTGGGGGGGGCGTGTCGGGGGCGGCGTGGCATGTGGGGGCATTCCAGGGGTGGGTCCATGGGCATGGTACCGGCCCGGGATGTTCCGGGGGCTTGGCCGACACCTACGAACCAGTCCCCGGGCTGGGGAAAGGCCCGCTGGCACCTGGCCGGTGTGCGCAAGTTACACCTGCCCAACTTTCTCAACAAAGGTAGGGGGGGATTTAGTTAGGGCTGGGGGGTGGGTTAGGTAGGGGAAGGGAGGGGAAGGTGGGGGGCTGGGTAAAAAGTTCCCTCCGAGGCCGCTCCAATTTCAGAGCGGCCTCAGAGGGAACGGAGGCAGGCTGCTTGGCTCGTAGCACGCAGGTTGCACAATTGTGCATCCCCCTGCACGTGCCGACCCTGGATTTTATAACATGTATGCAGCAGCACGTGCATATTATAAAATCGGGTGTAGATTTGTTCACGCCAGGTTGCACGAACAAATCTATGCCTGCACATAACTTTAAAATCTACCCCTAACTCTGCCAGGTTAGTGCACTCTATTGGGCGTTAGCATACAGTAACTGCTGATAGTGCGCACTAACCCGAAAATTGGGGCCCCCGAACCACGGGAAAAATGAAATTCCCACGAGGAGTCCCCGAAATGAAGCCCTACATGAAATTTTTACCCAAAGCAAATCTCTACTTACCAGTATCTTCTCAATCTAGTCATTAAATTCAATTCATTACAAAATCCAGAAAAGTAATCTAATAGTTCATACTAACATTGTTTTCATCATATAAATAATTTTGAGTTGTCTAATTTTTAATCTGTCATTTATCCTGGAGAGATTATTTTGTTCATTTGATTTATTTTTCATTTTGTTTTGTTTTTTCAGTGAGGTGATTGGGAGTGAAATTAAAGGCAATTACATTATGGCCAGTGGAATAAAAGGATTGCAAGGAAGTCCATTAGTTTTTTGACTTAGGTTATGCTATAGACTGCACAAATATTTTTTTAGATTATAACAGCACAAAGCACTGTCTCAAAATGTACTCGGAGTAGTTTATTAGTTTACCTCATGGCTAACTTAATAGAATTAAAAGAACATGAGACTTATACCTGTAAAAATTAACTGACAGGTATACACGGCCAAGACTTACCCCACTCAACAAATAAAATTTATTATGACAATGTAACCGAACCTTCTTGGCACTTGTTAGAATGCACTACCGTACTCAGTTAACCACTTTAATTAATGTGCCTGTATATAAACCGTTGTGATGGTATATAACTTAACGACGGTATAGAAAATATTTTAACTAAATAAAATAAATAAATAATAAAGATTCTATGGATCCTGATTTCACTGCAGTTTGAATTTATAAATGAGTTTACTTTTCAATCTATGGACCTCATTTATTAAGCATTTTTTCCATAGACATAGCATGGGAGAAAAGCCTTATTACATCAGGCCCTATGATCATTGGAGAACTCCAAAGCAGTTGATTTGTTTTTAATTAAAGCAAAAAGCATCAAAAGAAGCACACTTTCTTTTGCTATTAATCAGAGTTTAAAGAAAACCCATACACAATTAAGGACCCTAATTTAAAAGATATTATCTAGGTAAGTTTAATTTGGATCAATGAAAGAAACACAAGTGACTAATGATTGAATTAATAATGTCAAGGTTATACTTCAAGATTGGATTTTATGGTCTTCTAATTATATAACAGAGTAAATACAAAAATGATTACTGCCCTTGCATTCACAATGTCATTATTCAGGGAGGACCTTTGATTTTGATGCAAGTTACATCAACTGGATCTATAGTACTTTTATAAGTAGAACAATAACTCTAAAAAACTGTTTGAAAGAAAAACTAGAACCTCAACTTTGATGAAGGCAGTTTGCAAGATGTATTTGATGCTCTGGTTTCAAGCCAGAGATAAATTCAGCAGAAAGGATTACATAATTATGACGTAGAGGTTTTGTGAATCAATTAAATTATTTAAATTTTTCCATATAACCCCAGAGATTTATTGAAAATCTATTGTTTTAAACATAAAATATTCTAACAATAAGGGAGTGGAGTAAAACCAGGACTGGATCAATCTGTCCTGGAAACCTGGAGATTTTATGCAGACATCTTATTTTGCCACCCCATCTTATTTTGCTACCCCATACTTGTGCATTTACATGAATATTGCAATAATGCTGTGGTTATATACATTTGCATTATTCTCATATGAGTCTTCTTGACCTTGCTGGTCATATTCTGTGGAAATTGTTATAAAGAATAAAATCAAAGAATATATAAATAGACATGATTTAATGGGACACAGCCATCATGGATTCACCTAAGGGAAGTCTTGCCTCACAAATCTGCTACCTTTTAAGAAGGGGTGAATAAACATGTGGGTAAAGGTGAATCGATAGATGTAGTGTATTTGGAATTTCAGAAAGCGTTTGACAAAGTACCTCATGAGAGGCTTCTAAGAAAACTAAAGTCATAGGAAAGGAGAGATGTCCTTCTGCGGATTGCAAACTGGTTAAAACACAGGAAACAACAAGTAGGATTGAATGGCCTGTTGTCACAGTGGAAAAAGCAAAACAATGAAGTAACTCGGGAATCTGTATTGGAACCGGTAATTTTTAATATATTTATAAATGATCTGGAAAGGGGTATGATGAGTAAGGTCATAAAATTTGCAGATGACACAAAATTATTCAGACTAGTTAAATCACAAGCAGATTATGATACATTGCAGAAGGACCTTGTGAGACTGGAAGATTGGTCGTCCATATGTCAGATTAAATAAATGTGGACAAGTACAACATGATGCATATAGAGAAAAATAAACCATGCTGTAATTCACAATTTTAGATTCCATTTTAGGAGTTACTACCCAGGAAAAAGATCTGGGTGTCATAGAAATCATCGGCTCAGTGTGCTGTGGTAGTCAAAAAAGCAAACAGAATGTTAGGAATTATTAGGAAGGGAATGGCAAATAAAATTGAGGATATGATAATGCCTCTGTATCGCTCAACAGTTAGGCTGCACCTTGTATACTGTGTGCAATTCTGGTTGCTGCATCTTAAAAAGATATAGTTGCACTGGAGAAATTACAGAGAAGGCAACAAAATGATAAAGAACATGGAATGGCTCCTCTATGAGGAAAGGCTAAAGAGGATAGGGCTGTTCAGTTTGGAGAAGTGATGTCTAAGGGGGATATGATAGAGGTCTACATAATCATGAAGGGACTTGAACGAGTAAATGGGAAATTATTATTTACTCTATTGGATAAAGAAAGACTAGGGGAAACATGTAAAACCAAAAAAATATTGATAACTCATAGCACAATTAAGCTCTGGCTACCAATTCAGAACTTGTGGCCAAGGTAGGAAATTATTGTGACATAGGCACTCAGGGGGAGGAGGTGGCCACCCATCCCGGTGCCTCAAGTGTCTATTATTTGTGTCACATATGCATCTGCACTGGGAGGCCACCATTTCCCTCGGTATTTAAGTATTAACCAAAACTAGAAACAATGGGACTCATGCTTGTGATTTTGAAATTTAATTTCTGCCATTCTGCCCTTTATGGATCTTTTTTTCAGACTGCAAGAATCCAAAACCTTCAGAACAAATGGATTCAATGTTTTTTTCTTTTTATTTTAGCAGTGTTCCTCTTTAGTTATGAGATAGCTGCAATAATTACCTAGTTAAAGACACTGTTCCCATTTCTGGAAATCTCTGTTTTCCCCTAAAGACTAGTGATATCTGTATGTATTTTATAACTTCTTGCTCTGAGCTAATTGTTTCTAATTAAAATAGAAATCAGAGTCGGTATAATGGTATGCTTAAGCCTATATCATTCATATCATAAGGTGAGATTTAAGGACCGGAAAAGTTTACTGTATGAAGAATGAATTTTGAATTCACAGCAAATGTAATATTTATGCGAAGATTGTGCAGTTTGCATCTCTGTGCTTAAATGGAAATACTGTGTGCTTGCTCTGAATGCAGTTTTTTGAGGTGGGTGAAAAAATTTGAAGCATAGGCTATTATGTGACATTTTAGCATGCAAACAGGATGTTTAGCTCATTCGTGCAATGAGTTTTAGTCTATTTGTCCTCCGGTCCTCGAGGGCCACAAACCAGTCTAGTTTTCAGGATATCCCTAATGAATATGCATGAGAGAGATTTGCATGCACTCTGCCTCAGTTGTATGCAAATCTATGACATGCATATTCATTAGGATATCCTAAAACCTCGACAGGTTTGTGGCCCTCGAGGACTGGAATTGCCCACCCCTGCTCTACTGTATCCTGCATGCTGCAGGTGAATGCAGAATCCCCCCTTTTATAGAAGTGTCAATCACTGCTTTCTGCAGCCAGTTGTCGGTGAAACAATAATTTTCTCCCTGTAATGTGTAGTGCCAAGGTAGTATAAAAGAACCATGCAGGTGGTGGTAGTACAGGTTTGCATGCCTTAGTGAATTATATGGTAATTTACATGTCATTGTATAATCACTCATCTGAATAAATAATTTCTCATTAACCTACACAGGTGTGCAGTGTTTTAAATGGGAATCTCAAATAATGTGCTGCATAATGACCTTAATGAATAGCATGGGATTAAATGCAAGTGCAAATGACTGTTTATTCCTGCATACATGCTCTCAAAAATATAGTGAATTGTACTATAAATGTAAAATTTCTGCTAAGTTTATGGATTCAGCAAAGGAGTTGATGAAGACTAAATCAGAAGAATGTCCTAATTTGTGTGTGGGAGAAATAAATCAACTGACTCCATCACAAAGAATTCATTACGAGAAGAAATAAAGAACATACCTGTGATAGGGGAACAACATCATAATGTAGGTTAAAATCACAAGAACAATCATGTTGTTTAAATTGGCTTTTGATAGAGCCAATTGCTCAAAGAAAGGTGATAAATTAAATTGTAGTAAATTGGGGGGCAATACAGCACACATAGACTCAAAAAATTTGAAGACAAAACTAACATTTCATAAGGAGAATCACTACTTAAATTTTCAACATACATTTTCCAACATTCTTTATCTATCACTGCTAGGACTCCACCATGCCCTCTTTTTCTTGTTTGGGATATCATAAGCTATTCTGATGGACACATTTGATTGAGGGAGATGTAAGCTGAATGTGGTAGCCAAGTTTCAGTGCAATAGAAAAAATATGGCTTTTTTGTAAGATGAGATCATGAATAATATAAATCTTTTTTTTTGATGGCTTGAACATTGATTAACATGAAAGATACTTATGTCTGAAGTGAACCAACAGATTGAACAAGTGAAACTGAAGTCAACCAAGATGGATAATGAGCCGTGTTAATGTGAGTCAATGCATACAAATCGCCATACTTGCCCTGTCCTAGAATAACTGGTATCTTTGCTAAAGATTTCATCACAGATTCAGATGACAGATGAAGATATTTATGGGCATGACTGGCACTCATCACACATGAAGGAGTGCACAAAGGAGCTCCTTGTCAAACTCCTTTGTAACGCTCCTTCATACACCTGAGAGAATGCACGCTTCTTCTGTGTGCGGTACCTTTGGCATTGGGTGCCAGTTCTTGACCCTCCTGCGCAGATGATGTCAGCAGGAGTCAAGACTCCCAGATGACAGACTGGAAGCAAGTCACAATTAGGCAGGAGTCCGAGTTTCTCTCTCTCACTAGCAATAGGAGATGGAACTGTTTGAGTTCTACTGGAGAGAGGCAGGATGGCAGGCAAGGAAATAAAGATATATGGGATATATAGAGAAGGCACTGGTTAAAGGTTTGGTTAAATCACTTGAGAGGAATTGGTGTGCTAAACAAAAAGAGAAGATAATAACTAGGCAAACTAAGGAGGTCTTTTAATAAGCATTTTTCTCATAGACATGAAAGGGAGAAAAGCCTTAGTAAATCAGGCCCCGAGTCAGCTAATTGATACTTATCTGACATTATCTAATTGGAAGCCAATATTCAAAAATGTGGCTAGATTTTCTGATGAAAATGTGTTTAAATATAGCCAGTCAAAATTTGTCATTTAGATTTAGTGAGGACTTATCCGACTATCTAGCGGCTGCTGAATATCTGGTAATATTCATTGCCCAATAGCAGGATAAATAAATCACTTATCTGGCTATCTGATTAGCTGCTTAAGTTGTGGGTGGGCAATGGGTTGATTGGGGTGGTGTTACTTAGCCGGATAAGTTACCTAGCTAAGTAGCATTTTTCAACCTAAGACAGATAACTTATCTGGATATGTTAGACCTGCTCACTAGCAGATCTAAACTTAGACGTATAAGACTTATCCAAGTAACATTTATTACAGGGATATTCAGCAGCATAGCTGTGCTGCTGAATATCCCATCTAACTTAGCTGGATATATCTATCTGCCTAAGAGATGACCAGCTATGTTCTGAAAATTGACCCCACTATGGCTGGGCTTCCCAGCTAAACATTATCTGGTAGGATTGAAAATCAGACTTAATCAATAAGTCCTCTTAAAACAAAACAAAGAGCAATTATTGCAGTCCTTCCTTCCCACCCAGACATATGCAAAAAATGAAGTGCCCCCTACCAGATCCACTTACATAGAAACATAGAAATGATGACAGAAGAAGACCAAACGGCCCATCCAGTCTGCCCAGTAAGCTTTGCACTTTTTAATTTTTTTTTCTCATACTTCTGTTAGTCTTGGCTCTTAGTAACCTTTTGGTTCTATTTCCCTTCCACCCCCACCATTAATGTAGAGAGCAGTGTTGGAACTGCATCTAAGTGAATATCTAGTTTAATTAGTTAGGGGTAGTAACCGCCACAATAAGCAAGCTACACCCATGCTTATTTGTTTACCCAGACTATGTAATTCGGTCCTTGTTGGTTGTTGTCTGTATATAGATCCACTTTTCTTCATTCTCCCTGCCGTTGAAGCAGAGAGCTATGCTGGATATGCGTGAAGTATCGGTCTTTCTCCCCCTGCCGTTGAAGCAGAGAGCTATGCTGGATATGTATTTAAAGTGAAGTATCAGGCTTATTTGGTTTGGGGTAGTAACCACCGTAACAAGCAAGCTACTCCCTGCTTTTTGTGAATGCAAATCTTTTTCCACATTTCCTCTTGCCGTTGAAGCTTAGAGCATTGTTGGAGTCGCATTAACCGTGTGTATGTTTATTGAATAAGGATATTATCTCCAGGCAGTAGCTATCATTCCCGCGAGCCACCCACTCTTCACTCACGTCCTCTAGACTTTATGGATCCACAGTGTTTATCCCACACCCCTTTGAAGTCCTTCACAGTTCTGGTCTTCACCACTTCCTCTGGAAGGGCATTCCAAGCATCCACCACCCTCTCCATAAAGAAATACTTCCTGACATTGGTTCTGAGTTTTCCTCCCTGGAGTTTCAAATCGTGACCCCTGGTTCTGCTGATTTTCTTCTGATGGAAAAGGTTTGTCGTTGTCTTTGGATCATTAAAACCTTTCAAGTATCATATCACCTCTGCTTCGCCTTTCCTCCAGGGTATACATATTTAGATTATTCAATCTCTCCTCATAAGTCAATTGATGAAGACCCTCCACCTTTCTGGTCGCCTTTCTCTGGACCGCCTCCATCTTGTCTCTGTCTCTTTGGAGATATGGTCTCCAGAACTGAACCCAGTACTCCAGGTGAGGCCTCACCAAGGACCTGTACAAGGGGATAATCACTTCCTCCTGATATCCAAGCTGCTCTTATTCCCTCATTGTGCTGATTGTAAATGGCCCTTCTCCCTGCACCCAGTATAAAAGAAAAAGTGTCCATTCCTAGGTTCTGTCCCAGCACCCATTGTAAAAGAAGTGACTGTCACTCCTCCCACACTTGCTGTAAAAAACTGACCTCCCTGGTTCCCATTCCCACACCTACTGTAAAAGAACTGACCCCCTGATGTCCTTCCTTCACCTAATGGAACAGAAATGCCTTTCCCCAGCCCCCTTCCTGACACTCAGTGTAAAAGTGCCTCCTTCACCCCCCAACCTCTCTCACCTACATCTGATGGAAAAGAAGTGTTTTTTAGCTGAAAGTCCTAACATTTTCCTCTTACCTAACCCCCACACCCAGGCATGTTTAGAATTTTACAGCTGAATTTAGCCACCTTGAAAACATTTTGTAATCAAATTTTAGCAGTTAGCCTGGTCTATTTTCAAAGACTTTGATCTAGCTGGCTATATCTTTTGAATATTAATGACCTCCCTCTCTTCCTCCTCCCCAGTTTTCAGGAAGGGGAGAGAAGGAGTATGCAATTGGTTTAAAGTAACTGAAAGGTACCCAATACATGGCATGCATATGAAATGTCAGTCTGAGAATTTGAGCATTCAGGTGATACAGTTAAAATGGGTAATGAGACCCCTAGAGGTGTGATGCAAATCCTTCATGCTAGAATTTGCATAAGAATAACATTGTGAAAAATAGATTCTGCCTATATCACAATCTGAGAAACAACAAAATACTAATATTTAGAACTCTGATTGAATGAAGAAGACATGCCTAGGAAGGGTCAGATTTATTTCAGTACATTTCCCACACTTTGGCCAAACGGATAGATATTCAGCCTAGTTAATTTATGGGCATCTGAAAAGCTGGGCTTCCAAACAGAGAAAACCCAAACAGGTGAGGACAGCTTGAATGCACTTTTATAGATCTTCTCAGCCTTTTGGTTAAGAAGAGGGATTCTTATTATCTGAGGAAAGCTGATCTGTGGACAAAGACTTGGACAAGCTGAAATCAGAACTTGGCAAGTTCTAGGCACAGCAACAGATTTGTTTTTACCAATAAGGATAGGACCCAATGGCAGATTGGATTTATATTTTAATCCCCTAGGAGGATCAAACCTTGTGGCTGATGGGAGGTAGAGTATTGTCCTCCAGAAGATTATGGACCCAACAGTAGAGGCAGAGCTCTAGTCCCTTCAGGAGGAACATGAAACTAACAATGGAGCAGAGATGGAGTTGAGATGACCAGCAGCCAAGGGTTAGCTTGATCATAACAGATCCCTCCCAGTTCACTTGCAGCATCTACCAGCCCAACTGCATCCTACATATGAGTGAAACTTGGATCATAGAAGGAATAGGATGGGGAGGGGGGATTCATTGAGCAGAACAAAGGGAGAAATAGTTATGCCTAATGGGTTTTAATTACCCTCATTGCTTCAGTGTACTGTTTAATACAAATGTGCAAAGCCTGAACCTTTCGGTTTGGGCTTCGTTTTTGGCCCACCGCAGGAAATTTCGTATTTCCCGCGGTTCAGGGCTTTGAAATTCGGGGGACCTGAATTTTGGGTTAGCGCACATTAATAGGAGTTAGTGCGTGCTAACTCCCTGTTAGTGCACACTAACACCACAATTACACCTGATACTATTCTATACTGTACATAGACGTATTATATTATATACTGTACATAGCTGTCTTATAACTATAATTATAACTGTTCCTCCATTTGTTGCTGTTTCTATCCTCAAGTTGCCCATTGCAATTGTTCCCTCTCATTTCCTTGCTTTTCTCTAGTTAGATGCATCCCCCCACCTTTCCCTGTTTATTGTAATTTCCTTGCTTTAAGTTTGCTGTAAACAGATATGATGTCCCCACTAATATCGGTATAGAATATTTTCTAAATAAATAAATAAATACACTCCCATTAGTGCATGCTAACATGTTAACATTAGCGCACAATAACCCATGTTAGTGTGCACTAACCTGAAAACCGAATTTTCCTGAAATTTCGGGAAAATTTGGTTCAGTTTTCAGGTTCCCCAAACCAGGACGAATTAGGAAATTTCATTGAAATTGCCTAAATTGTCCTAAATGATTGCACATCCCTTCTGTTTAATATCCTTTTGGGATAGATATTTATAGTGCTTATGAATTGATTAGTATCTCCTAGGAATTTGCAGTTACAACTTACATAAAACATATATATACTGACAGCCTTGTTTACAATCCCATCTGTTTTTTAGGTTTCACGGGTTAAGGGAGAAAAATTGCACCCACTAATATCTTCATTCTGGGTGAAGGCACCAGGCACTAAATATTCAGACCAATGGATCCCACCTGAGGGGAACTCCTACTAGGTTGATCCCAGATTCAGAAATACTCTCTCCAGGTAGTTAGAATAAAGGGGAATTATTTTGACCTTCATGTTATTATGGTTTTATTATGTAAAACTGTATACCCTAAAAGTGCTTAGGAATTTTTGCCGAATGTTTCAAATCTTAAAACAATTTGAAGATATAATTGTAGTCAGTGAGGGTTCCTAATTCTATCACAGCTCTGGATTTGTTACTTTAATACGTTTTATAGTATTTGAAGTGGATTTCAGAGTGGATAATAGGTAGTCTTCATTACAGCAACACTCCAGCAATTCTCACCTCTACTTCAGAGCCATACAATGCATGCAATAAAAAAAAGTATTCTCTATTCAAGATGAGATAAAACAGTCTCTTTTTATTCAGGTTTCATTCGGTCTATAGGACTGCAAACAGGATATGTAATATATACATAAATACACAGCCTTTATTGATAATATTTTATAGGCACACCTTTAATATTATTTACCTTGCTATGATTTAAGGACGATGATCCATCACATATTTCTTTTACTGGAGTATTCTATAATGTTCTACCTCATATCCTCATTTGTAGGTTTCCAAGAAGAACCACATTTGCTTTCTAAGTCACTAAACTACTTAATATGAACCTCCTACATTTTTTTTGAAGAGGTTAATAAACATGTGGATAAAGATGAACTGGTGATGTGGTGTATTTGGATTTTCAGAAGGCATTTGACAAAGACCCACATGAGAGGTTTCTAAGAAAACTAAAAAGTCATGGGATAGGAGGTGATGTTCTTTTGTGGAATGCAAGTTGGTTAAAAGACAGGAAACAGAGTAGGATTAAATGGTAAGTTTTCACAGTGGAAAAAGGTAAACAGTGGAGTGCCTCAGGGATCTGTACTTGGACCGGTGCTTTTAAATCTATTTATTAATGATCTGGAAAGGGGTACAATGAATGATGTGATCAAATTTGTGGATGACACAACATTATTCAAAGTAATTAAATCTCAAGTGGATTGTGATGACTTGCAGGAGGATCTTGTGAGACTGGAAGATTAGATTTCCAAATGGCAGATTAAATTTAAAATGGACAAGTGAAAAGTGGTGCATAAAGTGAAAAATAACCCTTGCTGTAGTTACTAGGGATGTGAATCGTTTTTTGACGATTTAAAATATCGTCCAATATATTTTAAATCGTCAAAAATCGTTAGAGGCGATATTTAATAGGAATTCCCCCGATTTATCGTCAAAAATCGTAAATCGGGGGAAGGGGGAGGGGAAGGGGGAGGGCGGGAAAACCGGCACACTAAAACAACCCTAAAACCCACCCCAACCCTTTAAAAATAATCCCCCACCCTCCCGAACCCCCCCCCCACAAATGCCTTAAATTACCTGGGGTCCAGTGGGGGGGTCCCGGTGTGATCTTTTACTCTCGGGCCTCCGGTGCGTTGTAGAAATGGCGCCGGCGCCATTTCTCCTCATAATTTGAGCAATGTTATAATGGGCTGTAGCTTAAGTATTTATATACTCGTTACTTGTGTTAATTGCCCTGTTTGTTCTTATGTACTATGTATAACTTCAATAAAAACATTACAACTACAAAAAAAAATATTACTGTGGCCTGTTTAAAAACAAAAAACTTAAGAAATTGCCATGCTGGGTCAGACCAAGGGTCCATCAAGTCCAGCATCCTGTTTCCAACAGAGGCCAAACCAGACCACAAAAACCTGGCAATTACCTGGTTTGGCCTCTGTTGGAAACAGGATGCTGGGCTTGATGGACCCTTGGTCTGACCCAGCATGGCAATTTCTTATGTTATTAAACAGGACACAGTAATATTTTTTTTTTTAGTTGTGATGTTTTTATTGAAGTTATACATAGTACATAAGAACAAACAGGGCAATTAACACAATAACGAGTATATAAATACTTAAGCTACAGCCCATTGTAACATTATAACATTTCTTCTACATTGCATTGTTCAGTGATTTTATTGACCTTGTAGTTTGGGGGGGGTAATGGGATTTGGGGAGTGTTACTGGGGGGTGAGGGGTAGTGAGGGGAGCGGAAGCGAAGGTACAAGTCGCTGTTGTTAATAGCCTTTTTTTCAGCTCCATTTAGCAATGCAGGCTGATTTTATTCCTTTTCAAACTTTTATTTAACTTGTGGGATACTTTTTATCTGAGCTTCAAGAGTGGAGTCACATGATGGAGACTGTTTAAAAATACTTAAAAAAATTCTTATTGTTACTGTTCTTACATTAAAGATGTTTCATTAAAAAGCAGAAAGAAAGCATTAGTTCCTGTTCATACTTCCAGTATTGACACTTCTGCTGCTCAGAGAGCTTCACAACTTCCACTTCTGCTGTTTGTGCAAATATAAATTCTCTTCAGTGCTGCGAAGGTGACACTTTGTATCTTTTTATGCAAAGATGCAGAATATATTTTCCTGTGCCTGCAGGGAAATACCTATTCCAAAGGTCAGTAAACATTTTCAGTTTTTCTATGGATATGAATCATGCAAGAGACAACACAATTTAAATTTGGGTTTAGAATAAGATTATGAGCTGCATTACCATTGAAGGTTGTTAATAAGGAGCAAGGAATATGTGTTTTGAGAAAGTATGGCTTGACTTTGTCATATTCACAAAAATATCATTAAAAGAAAAAAAACACATAGCCAAAAGAGAAAAACATTGAATTCCCTAGGACTTTTTTGGGAGGTCCTTAGCCCAGGGATTACATAAAAAAAATGTCCAAGGTCCCATCACCTCACATACAACTTCCCGATGGTCCTTTAAACAAAATTGTCCCATAGTCCCTATCCACTTTTCCACAAACTTCCAATGATCCCTTTTTGAAAAGAAATTGTCTCAAGGTTCCCACTCCTTGTCACTATCCTCCCAATGTTCACATAAAAATAAAAATTGTCCTTTGGCCAGTCAGGCTGACCTAGTGTGTATGTGTGTGTGTGTGTCTGCAGGTGAGAAATAGAGTGAGTGTGTTTTATGTTCTGGTATGGTTGTGGACCCTGGATCATAGTGAGAGCTGAGTCCACCCACAAGGAGGAGCCCTGTGGGGACTCTCCACGATAGGCGTGGCCTCAGCTGAGATGGACAGAGCTAGTAACGAGACTTTATTAGACTGGAACATAGGTGAAGTACCCACCGAGTGGGATGGAAGACACAGTCCAGAGTACTAATGTGGCTCAGTGATGATATCCCCGATAGTGGCCCACGGAGCGGGGTATGCCAGGGAACTCCTTCTCTAGATGAACACTTCTCAGGGGTAGATCCGATAGTGGCCTGCAGCGTGGGGTACGCTGAGAATCATCACTGATGTTGGTAAGAGAAGTGCAGGAGGTCAGCAGAGCAGAATAGATGCGGGTACTCACTCCAAAGTGTAGAAAGGGGAGACTTTTCTGAAAGGATGGGCTCCACTTTAACCAGAGTAGAACCAACTGCTGGCACTAACTTTCAAAAAGGAGATAGAGCAGCTTTTAGACTAGAACAAGGGGGAAAGCCGATAGTCACTCAGCAGTGCATGGTTCGGAAAAATGTATCCTTGAAGGATACTAATGAAGCAGGAGAGTTAGGGCATCCCAACAGAGAGGTTCCATTATTTTCAAACATATTCCAGGTGCCTATATGTAAGAAATCTAATTTCTGAATTACGCCTACAACAGATAAGCAGGTTGTTAATACAAACAAATAACACACTTTGAAATGTCTGTATGCCAATGCCAGAAGTCTCCAAGGTGAGACCACACCTTAAATACTGTGTACAATTCTGGTCACCGCATCTAAAAAAAGTTATAGTTGCAATGGAGAAGGTACAGAGAAGGGCAACCAAAATGATAAATGGGATGGAACAGCTCCCCTATGAGGAAAGGTTGAAGAGGTTAGGTTTGCTCAGCTTGGAGAAGAGACGGCTGAGGGAGGATATGATAGAGGTCTTTAAGATCATGAGAGGTCTTGAATGAGTAGATGTGAATCGGTTATTTACACTTTTGAATAATAGAAGGACTAGGGGGCACTCCATGAAGTTAGCAAGTAGCACATTTAAGACTAATCGGAAAAAAATATTTTTTACTCAACGCACAATAAAGCTCTGGAATTTGTTGCCAGAGGATGTGGTTAGTGCAATTAGTGTAGCTGGGTTCAAAAAAGGTTTGGATAAGTTCTTGGAGGAGAAGTCCATTACCGGCTATTAATCAAGTTTAGTCAGGGAATAGCCACTGCTATTAATTGCATCAGTAGCATGGGATCTTCTTAGTGTTTGGGTAATTGCCAAGTTCTTGTGGCCTGGTTTGACCTCTGTTGGAAACAGGATAATGGGCTTGATGGACCCTTGGTCTGACCCAGCATGGCAATTTCTAATGTTCTTAAGCAGGTATCCTGAGGCAAGGACAGTAGTGGCACGGGGTACACCGGAGGTTCCATAAGCAAGATAGTAGCAAATGAGTAGCATTCTCACAAGGCTGAGCAAGATTGGGTCCCAACATGAGTAGATGGATTCGCCAGGCAGGAAGACCCTCCGAGGAGCGGATAGCCAGAACACGACAAGGCCCCCGAGGAGCGGGTACCTAAAGCGTTCAAGACCCGGAGTGCAGGAACAAGTTCAGAGTAGCGAATAGCGAAACTTCTCCAAGTGCAGTAAAATTCAGCAGGAAGGAAGTCCTTGCTAACTCGTAGGAAGCAAAGTCCGAATAGCATAAATACACTGGCAGGTGACATCATGCCGAGGGGATGCCCCCGAGGATTCCACATGATGTGTTTAAGAAAGGCCCTGGCGCACACCCTAGGTAATCCCCAATTCAAGATGGTGGACAGGATCGCCCACACCATTCCGGGGACGCGGGGAAGGCGGTGTTTGCAGACGGAGACTGCCTCTCTTCCAAGAATCGCTGGTACGGGGAAAAAGGAGGTGAGCATTAGAGGTCGCAGCAGTCTGTGACCGATGAACGCATCAGTACCCCCCTTCTTATGGCCCCTTCCAGGGGGTTTTGGCTTCCTTGGATGTGTTAGATGAAATTGATGAATTAAATCCTTGCGAATTATGTTATTAGCAGGTTTCCAACTATTTTCTTCCAGCCCATATCCTTCCCAGGAAATGAGGTACTCCCATTGCTTTCACATTTACATACGCAAAGAATGCCATCCACTTGGCACGTGATGTCTTCTTTGGCAGTAAGAGGTAGCGGTTCCGGAGTCTTATTTGAAAACTCGGAGAGGATGAGTGGCTTCAAGAGAGATACGTGGAAGGCATTGTGTATCTTCATGGAATTAGGTAGTTGCAAGCTGTAAGTTACTGATTCCAGGTGGTGAAGAATGGGAAAAGGCCCAATGTAGTGTGGAGTGAATCGAACAGATGGCAACGAGATGGATGAACTTGGTACTGAGCCATACCTTGTCTCCTGGTTAGAATTGGGGTGCTGCTCTGTGATGAGCATCATATCATTTCTTTGCCTGTTATCCTGTCTTTTGTAAAAGGCCTTTGGTTTGTTCCCAAAGCTGATTGAGTTCTTGAGCTGAAGCCTGGACTGCAGGAGATGAAACCGACAAAGGTACTGGTAACAGAGGTAATGGCTGATGGCCCCACACTATTTGGAAAGGTGTTGATCCAGTAGAGGCTGATGGGTGTGAATTCAGGGTGAACTTGGCCCAGGGAAGCAACTCTACCCAGTCGCTTTGTCTGGAGTTGATGTAGGAGTGTAGGAACTGTTTAAGTGTATGGTTCGTTCTTTCAGTTTGACTATTTGATTGTGGATGGTATCCTGATGTGAGGTCTAAAGAAATATCAAATTTCTTACAAAAGTCTCTCCAGAATTTAACCGTGAACTGTAAACCTCTATCCGAGAGGTTATGCTTCGGCATGCCATGCAAACGAAATATATACTGTATAAACAGCTTTGCCAATTCTGGGGCAGATGGTAATGCCACGAAGTGCGGCATTTTCAAGAAGCAGTCTACTGTGACCCATATGGTGTTGTTTCCGCTGGACACTGGCAGGTCAATGACGAAATCCGTTGCGAACTGGCAAAGGCTGGAGGAGACTGGCAAAGGCTGGAGGAGACCCCAAGGGCGACCAACATGAAGGCTTTTGTCTTGCGCAGATGGCTCAAGATTCAACGTATGCTCGTACGTCCTCCATCATTGAAGGCCACCAATAATACCTCTGTAAGGTGGATCGCGTACGGGATTGCCCAGGGTGACCGGCTAATCGGGAATCATGAGTCCACTTAAGAAGTTTCTTTCTCAGGGTCTGAGGTACCACCATCTTTCCAGCTGGAACAGAATGGTTAGCAGCTAGGATCACCTTATCAGTATTGATAGTATGGCGAGGTGCATCCGGGACATCCTCTGAAGTGAAGGAACGTGAAAGGGCGTCTGCACGGGTATTCTTGTCAGCAGGATGGTACTTGAGCAGAAAGTCAAACCGATTAAAAAACAAAGACCATCGGGCTTGTCTATGATTCAGTTGCTGCACATGATGCAGATATTCCAAATTTTGTGGTCTGTGTATACATTTATCTGGTGTTGTGCCCCCTTGAGCCATGGGCGACACTTTTCAAATTCAAATTTCTCTCGGCTGGAGAAAAACGCTGGGAAAAAAAAGAACAAAGGTGCAGTGTATGGGTGTCACTGTTCTGACTCAGCACAGCTCCCTGGAGTCTGTTGAATAACTCTGAAATCATAGGTAAAGGGTATCGGTCCTTTATGGTGATTTCATTAAGTCCTCTGTAGTCTATACATGGGCTAAGGGATCCATCCTTCTTGCCAACAAAAAAGAATCTAGTTCTGGCAGGCGACTTGGAAGGCCAGATAAATCCTTTTTGCAAATTTTCTTGAATATAGGCCGACATGGCCTCAGTCTCTGATAGAGAAAGTGGGTACACCCTTCCTCTAGGGGGCTCCGAGTCAGGTTTTAAGTTAATAGCACAGTCAAAGTACCAGTGTGGTGGTAATACATCAGCTGCCTTTTTTGAAAACACGTCTTGAAAGGTCGAGTATTGTGGCGGCAAGCCTGGGAGAGAAGTAGTGGTAGACATGCAGTGCACAGGTATTACTTTCTTCAAGCATCTATTGTGACAAGTTGCTCCCCATTGTGATAGTTCCAGGGTACCCCAGTCAAACTGGGGTGTATGGTCTTGCAGCCATGGTAGGCCAAGTACTACTGGATGAATGGCTTTGTCAAGGACCAAAAATGAGATGGTCTTGGTATGAAGAGAACCAGTGTGAGGGCATATTGGTTGCATGGTGTAGGAAATGTCTCTGGGTAGTGGCTCGCCATATATAGATGAAAGAAGCAACGGAGTAGGTGTCAGAATGATAGGAATCCGTAGGTGTTCCACCAACCTTTTAAGTATAAAATTAACACCGGCTCTGGAATCTACAAGTGCTAGAGTCTGGAATTCAAGAGTCCTAGAAATGATTGAGACTGGAAGAGTCAGTGGAGGAGATGAGGTAGTAAGATCTAGGAAGAATCCTCCAGTGGATCCTAGGTCTGCATGTTTCTCGGACAGATGGAACAGGATTGAACCACATGGCCAGGTTGTCCGCAGTACATAAAGAAACCTAATCTCTTACGGTAGCACCTCTCCTTGGCAGTTAGGTGGCTGCAGCCTAATTGCATGGGTTCATCTTCTTCAGTGATAGGTGAAGGCAGGGTCTGGGTTGCTGGTGTTGCTCGGGAGTGCATACTCCCTGATGGAGGTTTCTTGGGACTCTTTACCTCTTGTGAACGTTCATGTAGGCGGCAAGCAATTCTCCCTGCAAGGTCAATGAGTGAGTCCAAAGTGTCAGGTAATTCACGTGCTGCTAATTCATCCTTGATGCGTGAGCTAAGGCCCTCTAGGAAAATTACAAGTAGGCACCCCATGTCCCAGTGAAGCTCTGAAGGTAGGGTCTTAAATTCGATAATATAGTCCAGAAGTGGCATAGGTCCTTGTTGGAGGTGTAAAAGAGCAGATCCAGCGACTGTCTTGTGAGCTGGGTCATCAAATACTGACTTGAAGAGAGCAAGAAAACCTGGCAAGTTGCTGAGGATTGTGTCATTGCGTTCTCAGAGAGGTGAAGCCCAGGCCAGGGCTTTCCCATCTAAAAGAGACAGGATATATGTAGTCTTGGATACTACATTAGGAAAGTAGGTTGGTTGTAGCAAGAATTGCATACAGCACTGGTTGAGAAAACCCCTACACCACAGGGAATCTCCTGAGAAGCGAGTGGGGGCTGGTTAGGGTACTGCAGTTTGTACCGAAACCACTTGTGACAAAGCATCTTTATCAGGTGATGTAGAAATGTTCAGTTGGGAATTCAACTAATTAAAAGTATTAGCAAATGTCTCTAAGATCCTCTGTTCAGCAATACAATAGGCCAGGCCAGGGATGGCCTGCAGGGCTGAGACCTGAGCCAGGTCCATGGAATTAGCAATCTGTTTTGTTCTGGTATGGTTGTGGACCCTGGATCGTAGTGATAGCTGACTCCACCCACAGGGAGGAGCCCTGTGGGGACTCACCACGATAGAAGTGACCTCAGCTGAGACAGACACAGTTAGTAATGAGACTTTATTAGACTGGAACATAGGTGAAGTACCCACCGAGTGGGATGGAAGACACAGTCCAGAGTAGTAATGTGGCTCAGCGATGATATCCAAAGTAGTGGCCCGCAGATTGGGGTATGCCAGGGAACCCCTCCTCTAGATGAACACTTCTCAGGGGTAGATCCGGTAGTGGCCCACAGAGCGGGGTATGCCGAGAATTATCACTGATGTTGGTAAGAGAATTATAGGAGGTCAGCAGAGCAGAATAGATGAGGGTACTCACTCCGAAGTGTAGAAGCAGGTATGCTGAGGTGAGCACGGTAGTGGCCCGGGGCATGGGGTAAACTGGAGGTTCTGTCAGCAAGATAGTAGCAAACAAATAGCGTGCTCACAAGGCTGAACAAGACTGGGTCCAATGGCTGACCAATGGTACTGGTAGCCCCTGTGACATAGTAAGGGCAAAGGTTATTGGCACCATTTTGAATACCGGCAGCTGACAGCCCGAGTGCAGGAGATTGCTCCAGGACCCCCGCTGGACCACCAGGGACTTTTGGCAAGTCTTGGGGTGGTAAGGAGGGTGGGGGCTTATTCGTTAGTGATACGTTGTATTCGTGGGGGTTCGTCATATGTTTCGTGACCCCCACGAATACAACAAATATGGCATATATGTTGCGAATTCCCAATACATTGCAAACAAATGCACACCCCTATAATTTACCCTGGGAGGCAAAATGGCTACAGATCTAGATGATATGTTACTGATGTGCCCTTCACACTGTGCTGTTGAGAGAAAAAAAAGTCATGAACAATAGTTTCTTCTCTATGTAGCAGTCATTTTTGTACAAAAGGCTTTTAACATGGTTAGTTGGGATAGCATCCATAAGATGCTCAATGAGGGAAGAAAAGCAGTTATCCAGTAAGGTCGATATTGAATCAGTGTCTGGTTAGCACAGTTTGCTAGAAAAACTTTATCTGGCAAAATCTGCAGGTATATTCAATGGTGCAGCTGCATTATTGAATATTACTGACTATCTTATAGTTTGTCGGCTAACTTTATGACAGCTCTTAGTTAGGTCTCACCAGACATAGCTGGCTATGTTACCTGGATTACTTTGAATATCCTAGTTAGCCTGATAATTTATCTGGCTAACTTAACTCTCCCCAGTTACAGGCCCGGATCTTAATCGACTAAATTTTATCTGGCTAACTTATTAGCCAGTTAAAATATAGGTAGCTAAGGTCTGGAATTATAAAAATGCATTAAATATCACATGCAATAAGAAAAGGGGTGTGTTTTATGGTAATAGGCTGTTTATTGCAAAGTGTGCTATCTTACCACAGGAATTACCAATGAGTGTGATAACTTTTTTGCACTTAGTAACCACAATTGTTACCTATAACGAGAGAGAGCGAGAGAGAGGGAGACTAGCGATGAGACCCTTATAGTATGTAGGGGGTTTATATCTCTATATGAGGCCCATCTAGTACCTCAAGGTGAGGTTTAGATAGTAGTGTAGGGGTTAGGGGCCACTTTGACATTCAGAGTGAGACGTACGAACAGAACAGTACGCTATTGTGAAGATTTGATTCCCATCAGAGTGAGGAAACTCACCAAAGATGAGATTTGTACAGTGTTCTCTCAACCGAGCTTGATGGACTCTCTACCTGGGTAACATAAAGCTAGGTTGAGACAACATTGTACAAATCTCATCTTTGTGTGAGTTTCCTCACTCCAAAGTTCATCAAATCTTCACAAGAGTGTACTGTTCTGTTCGTACATCTCACTCTGAATGTCTAGTTGGGCCTCATATAGAGGTATAAATACCTAACTACTATAAAGGCCTTATAGCTACTCTCTCTCTCTCTCTCTCTCTCTTTCTCTCTCTCCCCCTCTCTCTCTATGCTTTTAATACAGTCCCTCACAGAAGGCTCATGAATAAAATAAGAAGCTTGGGAGTGAGCACCAAGGTGGTGGCATGGATTACAAACTGGCTGAATGATAGGAGACAGAGTTTCATGGTAAATGGAATCTACTCTGAAGAGAGAATGGTATTAAGCAGAGTAGGGATGTGAATCGTTTTTGAACGATTAAAATTATCGTCAGATATTTATAAAATCGTCCAAAATCGTTAGAGTGCACGATACAATACAAATGCCCCTGATTTATCGTCAGGGGCATTTGTATTGTATCGTTAAATAGGGCGTGGGAAAACCGGCACACCAAAACAACCCTAAAACCCATCCCGAATCTTTAAAACAAATCCCCCACCCTCCCGAACCCCCCCAAAATGTTTTAAATTACCTGGGGTCCAGTGGGGGGGTCCCGGCACGATCTCCAGCTCTCTGGCTGCATTGAGAAATGTCATCGGTGGCCCTTTGCCCTTATCATGTGACAGGGCAAAGGTAGCGCCGGCGCCATTTTGGTTCCTGGCTCCCGACGTCACGCGTCCAGGAGATCGCTCCCGGACCCCTGCTGGACCCCCAGGGACTTTTGGCCAGCTTGGGGGGGCCTCCTGACCCCCACAAGACTTGCCAAAAGTCCAGCGGGGGTCCGGGAGCGACCTCCTGCACGCGGGCCATATTGCCAATCTTCAAAATGGTGCTGGCGCTACCTTTGCCCTGTCACATGATAAGGGCAAAATTTAAAACATTTTGGGGGGGTTCAGGAGGGTGGGGGATTTGTTTTAAAGGTTCGGGGTGGGTTTTAGGGTTGTTTTGGGGTGCCGGTTTTCCCGCCCTCCCCCGATTTACGATTTTTAATGATTTGGCGGTGAGCTACCACATCATCGGCCTATGCAAGGCCGAGGTTTCGTCATGGACCTATCCCAAAGGTGGCAGATCCTCAGCTGACCAGGTAAGTGGGGTCTGGGAGGGGATTCAGGCCCCGGCACTTTTGCAGGCAGGAGGCCCTGGGAGGCCTTATTTTCATTTTTTGGCCATTTTGGGGGTCTTTTCTTTAAATTGTTTGATTTATTTTTTTCTCACAAATTAAAATGAATGAAATAATCCACAAACTTAAATTTATGGGGAAAAAAACCTTCCGAAAACAAAATGAATAATGAAAATGAAAATGAATTTTTTTCCCCTGCACATCCTTAATAACTACCTCACTGTGCACAGGATACCTGCATGCCTTCATTAAATGTCATAACTTCTGCTGATTGTAAGTTACTCCCATGCAGACATGTTACATCTAAAGTTAAGAAGGGCTACCCCATTTCTTCATTTCCATCCTCTAGCTGCTAGGGATCCTCTGTGTTTATCCCAAGTCCTTTTGAATTCTATTAATACTCTTGTCTTAACCACTTCTTTCAGGATAGCATTCCATGCATTCACCACCCTTTCCATGAAAATTATTTTCTGACATTATTTCTGAGTCCACCCCTTTGGAGTTTCATCTCATGATCCCTAGTTCTACAACCATATGATATGACTAACAGGATGGACTCTGATCCATGGCCCTTCCTGAACCCAGATTGAGGAGGTTGGAGGATATTGCCATCTTCTAGGATATCTAGGAGCTGGAAATAGACCAATGTTTCCATCAGTTTAGAAAGAAATGGCAGGCTGGAGACAGAACAATTCTGGTCGTTTATTTTTGGGCCCAAGCCAGGTTTCTTCAGGATGGGTTTGATTATAGTCTTTTTTAGTTGGAGAGGCAAGGAGCCTTGTTTTAATATGCCATTGACTTTGTTGGTTAGCCAAGTAGCTGAGTATTGTCTCAAGTCATAGATGTATTTGGAAGGCACTGGATCTTGTGAATAGGCAGAATGGCTAATCCTTTGAAATATTCTTTCATTGTTTTTGGTGGAGACTAGCCTCTCCTCTTTGATGCTTCCCGGGATAAATCTAATTCTTCCATGGCACAATGGACAATTCTTCAATGGGCCAATTCTTCCATGGGCCAACCTGATACCAGGACCTTCTCTCTCTCTATCCTCTGCCCAATCATGCAGTCTTCCCTTTTTCTCCTTGGCTACTTGCTATCAGCATCTCAGGTTATCTGGATGCAGAAAAGCTAGAGCACATGTTTGTGTGAGTGTTGTGTGTGTTTGTGTGGATGAAATGAAAGCTATCAGAGATCAAGAGATTGAGGGATGGGGTGTGTATCTGCCAGAACACTTTCCCTGCAGGAGGCAGATTAGGACCTTGGGACCAGTCTCACAAAGCCTTTTACACCTGAAACTTGCTGCCTTCTCCCCAAGTCAAGCCTCCTGCCTGCTGCTCCTACTAATTGTGTAGTACTACATCCCAAAACTTGATGTCCTGCACCTCCCAGCCACACCTCCATGGACTGGCTTCTATCAAAGAGAGAGATAGATAGTTACATAGGTAGACAGAGAGATGGCTACACACTGTAGATAGATAGATAGATTTGTCTATTAAATCTAAATTGTGTTTAGATTTCATTTTAAAAATTAGTTAATTCCAAATTTAAACTTATTCAATATTACTAAGTACATAAAGTACATAAAGACATTTTTCACACTCCTTGCTTCCTCATTATAATGTTGTTAATATAGCATGTGAAAAATATTCAGATTTTTCTGATCCTGATGTGACCTTATATATATATAAACCCTTAGGTCAGATTTGGCGATTTCCAGTCGATGAAGTTTCTTAATGCATGGCTTAGTTTTCCATTCTAAATGCTTCTAATATAACAGCAATTAAAACACTCTAATTATAGTATTCTGAAGAACAATGACAAATTCGTGCCCTGCAACTGAAATATGCCTCCAATTAAGGTTTGATTGTAAGCTTCTGGATACAATTTTCTTCATTTACTTTATGCAGTTTCATACAATTCATTTAGTATTAGAAGAATGAGGAATAAATGGGAACTTGTCTATGTAGATCAACAATAGTGCCGGGATAGAGTTCTTACACCCATTTAATCCTTATTTACCATATGGCCAGGATTCAGCTGAGAGCATTACTGTTCTTGAAAAATTGCAAGATTATTTGATATGAATTTAGTGACTATTGATATTGTTTCACTTTATACCAATATCCCTTAGACAGAAGCTATTGAGAATATTTGGCAAGTTTTAGACTTTCACATTCTTTCATATGTCACAATATTAAGAACATAAGAACATAAGAACATGCCATACTGGGTCAGACCAAGGGTCCATCAAGTCCAGCATCCTGTTTCCAACAGTGGCCAATCCAGGCCATAAGAACCTGGCAAGTACCCAAAACTAAGTCTATTCCATGTTACCGTTGCTAGTAATAGCAGTGGCTATTTTCTAAGTCAACTTAATTAATAGCAGGTAATGGACTTCTCCAAGAACTTATCCAATCCTTTTTTAAACACAGCTATACTAACTGCACTAACCACATCCTCTGGCAACAAATTCCAGAGTTTAATTGTGCGTTGAGTAAAAAAGAACTTTCTCCGATTAGTTTTAAATGTGCCACTTGCTAACTTCATGGAATGCCCCCTAGTCTTTCTATATCCGAAAGAGTAAATAACAGATTCACATCTACCCGTTCTAGACCTCTCATGATTTTAAACATCTCTATCATATCCCCCCTCAGCCGTCTCTTCTCCAAGCTGAAAAGTCCTAACCTCTTTAGTTTTTCCTCATAGGGGAGCTGTTCCATTCCCCTTATTATTTTGGTAGCCCTTCTCTGTATCTTCTCCATCGCAATTATATCATTTTTGAGATGCGGCGACCAGAATTGTACACAGTATTCAAGGTGAGGTCTCACCAGGAAGCGATACAGAGGCATTATGAAATTTTCCATTTTATTCACCATTCCCTTTCTAATAATTCCCAATATTCTGTTTGCTTTTTTGACTGCCGCAGCACACTGAACCGACAATTTATCCACGATGATGCCTAGATCTCTTTCTTGGGTTGTAGCACCTAATATGGAACCTAACATTGTGTAACTATAGCATGGGTTATTTTTCCCTATATGCATCACCTTGCACTTATCCACATTACATTTCATCTGCCATTTTGATGCCCAATTTTCCAGTCTCACAAGGTCTTCCTGCAATTTATCACAATCTGCTTGTGATTTAACTACTCTGAGCAATTTTATATCATTTGCAAATTTGATTATCTCACTCGTCGTATTTCTTTCCAGATTATTTATAAATATCTTGAAAAGTAAGGGTCCCAATACAGATCCCTGAGGCACTCCACTGCCCACTCCCTTCCACTGAGGAAATTGTCCATTTAATCCTACTCTCTGTTTCCTGTCTTTTAGCCAGTTTGTAATCCAGAGAAGCACATCGCCACCTATCCCATGACTTTGTACTTTTCCTAGAAGCCTATATTCACCAATACTAAAGTTACTTAAAGTTGCATAAATGTTCATTGTTTCATGTAATGCCATCAGGCAAGTTTCTTTTTGTTCTATGTAAACTGGTTTGATTTGCATCTAATGTAGGAAGATCGGTATATAAAAAGAAAAAATAAATACATAAATAAATAAATACTACCATCAATAATATACAAGGAAACCACAGTGAGGACATTGAGGCCCCCCCCTCCCCCCCATGTGGCAAGTTTGTGTGTTGGATACTTAGATTAAATATTCTTTTCCTATTGCCTATTTAAACAATACATTAAGCTGTGTATCAATGATATCCTTATGCATTAAGTTGGTGACACTGTTAGGCTTTGGAGCTTTTTTGATTCATTAAATAGCCGAGCTACTAATTTTAAATGTACTTTTTTGGTTAATGTCACTACTGTCTCTTTTTCCAATATAATAATGTGCATGGTTGAAGATGGTTTACAACTTACAATTTATAGAAAACCTACTGACAGAAATACCTTGCTACATTGACGGCCAGATTTTAAAACCCCGGCGTGCGTAAACCCTGGGATTTAAGCGCGTGGCTGGGCCTTACACATGCCAGGCCTATTTTCAAATGGAAACCTATCAAAAATACACCAAACAATACAGCGAACTGGTACAACTAAACAAAAACAATCTAGAGTGATGCTCTGTTGCTGTCAAATAAATGAACTTCTAAATGATGTATGTTATATTTTCTAATTATTTTGAATAAAGTATGTGCCTACACATATTTTCAAATGGGCCTGGTCACTCGTGTAAACCCCGGGATGCGAGTAGGTTCCATGGCCTGAAATTGGGGCAGTTTGGGGGGGGGGCAGAGAGGGGCAGTGTGGGGGATGGGGTTGGAGGCACCGGTACAGCGGCCATTTGCTGCTGTGCCGAAGGAGCGCGCCAGCAGTCGGCCGGCAAGTGCAAGTTGATTTTGCTCCGGAGGAGCAGCAACTTCAAAAACAAAAAGAACACCCAAAATTAGGACACAATTAGGGGCTGGGGAGGAAAGGGGAAGGGAGGTTAGGGTTGGCGGTAGGGAAGTTCCTTCACAGTCCGCTACTTAATTGTAATGCACTAGGAGGGAACCGAGGAAGGCCGACGAGTCACCGCACTTATTTAGTTCAATTGTTCCACCCCTTGCATGTGCCGCCCCCAATATTATAACATGCGCACACCAGCACGCGCATGTTATAAAATTGTGCATCCCTGTGTGCACACCAGGTAGCGTAAGCACCTGTACGTGCGTGCGTATTTTTTAAAAATCTACCCCTATATGAATTGTCATTTGAAGAACCTCTGGGACAAACTTCCTGTGAGTCAATTCTTGTGTTTGCACAGATTCTAGGTAATTTTCAAAGAAAAAATGTATACATGTAAATGTAACATGCTATTGTAGCCTTTTTTCATAAGTCCATTTATCCATGTTAAGTGTACTTAATGTGGGTAAAAACAATTGACAATTCAACAGCATATATTGTAGCAATTTTCAAAAGCCTCAGTGAATCAGAGCTGAATAAACCCCAAATCAATCCAAATATATAATTTACAGCAAAAAAAGATATTGTGGGCTAAACATCTCCATTCTTTCATTTCCGATATACATAAAATATCTCAAGTGAATAATAAATCTGTTCATTATTAAAAAAAAATATCAAAACAATTTAAAAATGAACTTGTAAGCCTTTGCCCCCCCCCCGAAAAAAAACAAAAAACACCTTCTAAAATATTTCCTTGTATGTTTGATTTAAATTACAATTTCCAGTATTAAGCAGCACTTAACATCTGGAATGTTTTTTTCTCATACATACACAGGAAACAATCATATACAATTCATCTAATTAGTAGCTATATAATGTAAACAACCACTTATGCAAAAAGTACGGAAACACTTTTGCCTGCTTCTTCATTTTGAGCTCAAAGGGAAATATCCCATGACACATTTTAAAGAAATATGTGTATGTATAAATATTTGACTCAATTATTCCTCTTCCAGATCTTGGAAAAAAATATAACATGTCCAGCTAGGACTGCCCATCCTTCCACTCACATTAACCCACTTCCTAACAATTTGTGGTGAATGAACTAGTCAGCAAAATAAGCCCCAATTACATTACTTAGGTATGAAGACCATAGCTTTCTTAATATTAAACACAAGGCAAGGCCCTAGCTAACAATCGGTGTAAGAATAACCAACCTGGTAGTCAAGCAGAAAAGCCGCACATTGCCATTAACCAGTCCCCTGCTACATCTCAGCTTAGCTACCGTCATAAGGTGTAATTACCCCACATATACCAATAACCTGTCATCTAGTGCGACAGCCCCAATTTGAGTGGAATATCCTAACTATAGTGAATATATATATATATATATATATATATAAGCAGAAAAACATTCCAAAGAAATGAACAAAAGAGCACTGGTGTTTTTGATATGGTATTAATGAAAACAGAAATATTTATTAATCATTCACAGAAACATGAAATTAAAATAAATGAACACCTTAAGGTTAACAAATGAGGTACAAACAAACAATCATGTGACCCTTATACAAATAAGTATTGATAAGCTACATAAGGATCAATTGCAGACTGTGCACCCCTATGACATGAATGCTAATACATTTGTTGTCTACGCTTGACCATCATGGCACAAATTACTTTCAAGCAGACCTAAGTATGTTACAGCAATAATGAACATGAAAACCATTTAAGCACGAGATATGCTTTACCTAGACAAATTCAATGACAATGTTGGAAAGTGCAAAAAATGAGAAGCCAGTCTATTATCCAAAATGTGCTTGCAATAAATCAGAGAACAAATAGTTATGGTGTTCCTCCTGGGTGTGGTGTCAATTGCCCTGACAAGGCCCCTGTTTTACCAAAAGTGGCTTCCTCAGGGGGGAACCCCTGGTATAAAGAACACCCGATGTTCTTTGGTAGGCTTCTCATCTAACAGGGAGAGAGACAAAGAGTATGTGGTTTAAAACGCCAATTGATTTGTTAATTACAGATGAACTGGCTCATATACTAGACTGGTGTAGAAGTTTCAAACATAATGTGAGCAGAAAGGTCACTCGACATCAGGTGACCATTGGCCAATTAGTGTGCAGAGAAACAAACACACTTAATACACTAAAGGAATGTGACAATCAGGCAATGAGAAACATGTATCTCAGTAAAAATCCACTGTGTGTGAAAACGAGGGCAAGACTCCCTCTTCAGGCTGCCTCGCAGTAAGGATCACGATTCAAAATGTATTTACCTTGGCTAAGCCTTCCTCCCGCTATGCATTCTCACCGGCAGGAACCATTATTGGCACCTCATAGTCATGTATAATCTCGTTTCATATAAAAATAAATACCTATTCTAGTTGCGTCCATCGGGGTCAGACCGCTTCATCCCTTATGCCTCACCTTTTTCTCAGCTCCTCCTGCTCACCTTGAGAAAATGGCTACTGCCGCATCTGCAAGCCACCCTCTCTGGCATCCCCGGAACGGCTATGGTGCTGCCTTCTGCCATGTTCCTTCCAAGGGCCTACTAGGGTGCGCGCGCGCGCGCTACCCACGTCTTTATTCCAGCTATGGAGTGAACTTCTGGGGTGTCCCCCTCAAGTGACGTCATGCCATCCGGGTATATAGCCTGAACTTGTTTGCTAGCTCATTGACACGCGATACAGTAAAGGAGCATAAGAAAAAGTGCGGCAGTGCCAGGCGCCTGCTCCTTTGCCGTGCGCACAGTTCAGATCAGATACCGCTCAATATAGTATTTAAATGGCATGCAAATGCAAGCCACGTCCAAAGCGCGTCTATGAAGCGCAATCCATTTTACTGCAATCCATACAGTATCCTGGGTGCACTGGTACCTGTCATTTCAAATGTCATGTCAAATGTCATGTCAAATGACATTTGACATGACATTTGAAATGACAGGGGAAGTGGATGGTTCTCCTATGCTCGGGCATCGGGGATTGCCAGTCCTCTCTCCCCACCTCCCGAAGCAAGGCGCAGGGCGAAAATCGACTCGACAAGTTATTAAAGCAAATCGAAATTGTAACAAAAGTAAACTTACTGCATGCTTCCAGCAGCCCCATTCCTCTCTCCCCTCCTCCCGCGGTGCCCACCGCGGCTCCCCTGCCTCCTGGGGGCAGCCAGTGGCGAAAGCGGCTTCCAGCAGCCCCGCCGGCGAAGGTGCATGAACGCACATCCAATTTGTGCGCTCAAGCAGTGAAGGCGCATGAGCGCACGCCGTGACCTGAGTGCCCAGATGGATGTCCAGGGTCACGGCGTGCGCTCATGCGCCTTGCTGCTTGAGCACCCAAATTCCTCTGACAGAGGAACCCAATTCACAGCTAAGTTCTGGAAAGCACTGTGCAAGAAGTTTGATATCTCTCTCGACTTCACCTCTGCATACCATCCTCAGTCTAACTGGCAAACAGAGGGAATGCATAGGACACTCAAGAAGTTCATTTGTGCCTATGTGGGTACTCATCAAAATGACTGGGCTGAACTGTTGCCATGGGCTGAATTCACCATCAACTCTCATCCAGCAACATCAACTGGATCAACACCATTTGAAGTGGTCTACGGATGACTACCATTACCACCCTTACCACTTCCACTTTCAGTGTCGTCCCCAGCAGCTCAGTCTACTGCCAAAGATATCCAACAACTATGGACTAAAATCAAAAAGATGCTCCGTAGAGCAGGTCAACAAGCAAAGAAAGGCTATGAATTCCAGCCTGGTGACAAAATCTGGCAGTCTACAAAACATCTAAGACTCAAGCTATCATCAGCTCGTTTTTCTCCATGCTTTGTTGGACCCTTTCCCATTCTCCGATGACTAGGTACTCTTACGTACAGTCTGAAACTTCCATCAGCATTGAAGATTCATAATGGTTTCCATGTCTCACTAGTGAAACTGCTAGTCCTTAGCGAGTTCTCAACTAAGATACCTGAACCTACACCTATTGATGTAGAAGAAGACATTGAATACAATGTAGATGCTATCCTTGATGTGAGAAAGAGAGGCAGAGTATGGGAATACCTCCTGTCATGGGAGGGTTATGGACCTGAAGAAAACTCTTGGGAATCTTTGGCAAATATCATGGATAAAGAAATGCTTCAGCAATACCACAGAATGCATCCTCTGAAACCAAGACCAGGTAGGAGGTCTAGAGAGGGCCCTTTGAAGGGGGGTACTGTTGTGTCCGTCGGTCTCAGATGGCTTCTCCCCTTATGCCTCACCTTTTTCTCAGCTCCTCCCGCTCACCTTGGGAAAATGGCTGCCGCCGCGACTGAAAGCCGCATCTTCCAGCGTCCCCGGAATGGCTATGGCAAAGCCTCATGCCATGTTTCTCCTAAGTGCCTCCTAGGGTGCGCGCGTGCATGCCACCCACTTCTTTATCCACGTCATGGTGGGAACCTCGGGGGCGTTTCCCTCGAGTGACGTCATGCCATCCGGGTATTTAGCCTATGCTTGTTTGCTAGCTCGATGAGTTAGCAAGGATTGGACTCATCCAGTCTACGCTACTCTACCGCTTCCTTGCTGCTGCTGGAAGCCCTCTCTGCCCTTCGGGGTATACTCTAACCTGGGTACCTACTCCTTGGAGGCCCTCTGTTTTCTTTCAGGTGCTTTACTGGGATCAGGTACTTGCTCCTCGAGGGCCTGCTCTCCCTGCCTCGGTGCCTGTTACCATCTACTTCTGCCTGGTGGAATCATCAACCTTACAGCTACCATCTAGTGAGTAATCTAATTCTCAGTCTGTCTCATCTACATCTCTGCCATGCTTGGAAACCTACACCTGGATATCCCTATAGCATCTGGTGAGATGCTACCTCTGGATAAACTCACTACTGCCACCTCTGGTGGTATACATCAGCTGTAGAATAAAAGACAAAACTCTGTGTTTGTGTGTCCTGAGTCCAACCCAGTACTGTGGCTCCCCACAGGGCTCCTCTCCATAGGCGTGGTCATCTCCCACAGTACCCACAAATCCACTCAAACACCGCGAAACCATAACACTGAGATGAGGTACTTTACTAGAAGTTTGTATCAGTCTTATGTATTGTAATTTCTCAATATTATTTTGCACTGGTGGTGAACTGCTGCCTTTTCATGGGTAGGACTATTGCTGTTTCATTTCTTGCAGTTAGCGCTGCTGAGGCATGGCAGGTTTGATAGACATGTACAGAGTGGGGTTTGTTTGTATTATTTTACAACACACCTGGTAGCAGAGGGAGTTTGTGATGCTGTTATCGAGATGAGACCAGAATCAGAATATATTTTTTGTATGTGAGCTGTACAAGGAAATTACTTAGTCCTGCTCTGCACCCACTGTTAGGAAGTGGGGGACTCCTGTGGATGCAGAGCATATGTTTATAGTAAGTCCCATGATGGTCATGTGGTCAGTGTGCCATGCATGTGAGCATCTCTCAGATGTGTCCTGATAGAAAAAAGGTTGTGAACCACTGTTCTAAAACATATGTTCATTCTCACACTAACTCCCTTAAATTCTCTCTCACACACATGCTCACTGGCTCACATGTTCCCTCATGCTCTCACTCATACACATGCTGACTGCCTCACTTGCTGTCTCTCATACACATGCTCACTGGCTCACATGCTCCCTCATGCTCTCACTCATACACATGCTGACAGCCTCACTTGCTGTCTCTCATACACATGCTCACTGGCTCACATGCTCCCTCATGCTCTCACTTATACACATGCTGAGAGCCTCACTTGCTGTTTCTCATACACATGCTCACTGGCTCACATACTCCCTCATGCTCTCACTCATACACATGCTGAGAGCCTCACTTGATGTCTCTCATACACATGCTCACTGGCTCACTCACTGTCTCTTACACTTATGTAAACTGCTCCTGTGAGATTGGTTTCCCTCCCGCTTTTAGGTGTCCTTGGCTGAGATTTACACTCAGGGTTCTCTGATGTTGTTCACAAGGGGTCACTATCAGAAATCCCCATCGCTGATTAGTTTTAAATGAAAGGGGCCTGTAGCCTACCCAATCAAGTTTCCTGGTGGTAGGAAGAGAGAGCAGGAAGAAAGAAATTGTAAAGGAATGTTTAAAGGCAATCAGATTAACAGTTCCAGATATTCTGTCCAATGTGTATTGTTTTTATTATACTTATATCACACTAGAACCATTTCTTTTTTTTTAACTCTTTATTTTCATACATTTTCACAATGTAAGTCACAAACTGGCATGAACAGAATATTGGACAATCGTTAAGAAGAAATATAGGAGGACTAAAGATGGAGAAGCAGTCTGACCAGAAGAAATATAAAAGGCTTTATAATAGGTGGACTAGAATCACGAGGCACACTAGTACAATCACGAGGCACACTAGTACAATTTCTAATGCTTAACTTCCTCACTTTGGTTTTTCTAGAACCAGGTATATATCCACTACTGCTGAGTAAACATCAGATAAGTACAATATTTTCTGTTTATCTTTTTCATTAAACCTTCAGTTCTTCCTTAAATATTACTAATACCTTATATTATATAAGAAATTGAGTCTTTGTGCTTTCTTTATATTTTTCAGGTAAACCCGACCTTTGGCGTTCATCTTGGTAAGTATTTCACATGTGTTTCTAATATGCAAGCCACCAATTTTCCTTGGCACATGTAGTATAATTAGTTTCTTGTTAACTGTTCTATGTTATACTGTAAAAATAAGCAGCCCATGTCTTATTTACTGTTCAGTTTTTATGTGAACCGATGTGATATCTCGATCGAATGTCGGTAATCAAAAACAGATAAATTAATAAATGTTTCTTTCTTTTCCTTTTCTTTCAGTCTTTTTCTATTATGATTTTTAGTGTCTCTTTTATATCTATTTCTCTTTATTCTATTCCTTTTCTTTACCTGTCATGTTTTTCTCCTTTTCGTATAATGCTATGCACACTTAACTATTTAGTATTTTCTCTCTTTTCTTCTTCTTTTCTTCTTAAGTAGATCCTTGTCTTATAGTCTTCTTCTTTTCTGCTACTATCCTATACTTTAAATAAATTAAAAAGTCTACTTCCTTGACAGCGTCCCCTCTTCCATAAGCTCTGGTCAGTGAGTTCCCTAGGGTGTGTTCATTGTCTTTTTTGTTTACTGGTACTAGCTAATTAGAAAATAAATGCTAATTTTAATTGTCCTATCTATGGATGATGTCAGGTCCCAATTCATAGTTTCTTACACTTGCTCCACAAGCACACCATATTATACTGTCTCTAGTGTGTGTTGCTTTCTTCAATCTGAAGAATTCTCTATTATGAATTTTCAGTTCCACTCAACTGAGTGCTTCTTAGTGCAAAGGTTCATTTTATTCATCCTGTAAAATTCCTTGTTATATAGAGTTCAACCTTGCTAAAATATTTTAATTGGGTTAGTCTATTTAACTTATAAGTAATCTTAACTTTTCAGCAAGCTGTCTTATCTTTGTAGTACACTTTATCAGAGCTACTGGGAAATGATGTTTCTTCTCTTTCTTAAAATATTCTTTTGCAGGAGAATATTCATACAACAGCCTATCTCAGCCACAGGTCAGCCACTGGTTACCTGTCTTGAATGTTTATCTTTCCTTGACTGGTAATCAAAGTTAAATATTCAATTTTATTCATACATACACTCATACAAACTCTTATTTCCCCACTGCCTTTGTCAATGGAATTGTATTATTATTTGTTTTAACTTTCTACTAGGCCTTAATGATGAGACAAAGAGATGTGCTCCTGATCTCATGCAAACTCACCAGGTTTAAAGCTGACCCAGTTTATAAGAAAAAGTACTACATCCCCTCTCTGATGAAGTCACTGGCTCATAGCACCCAAGTCACCTTGGCTCCCTACATAACAGCTTCATCCTTTCATGTTTCACACTATTTGGAACCCTGAGCAATAGTGCTGCTAATCTCTTACTGAAAATCAAAGCTTAACTTGCAGCAGCTGTTAGAGGAGTACCACAGCTGTCAGCCTCTCTCTTCTAGGTGCAGGAGGTCAGTGTAGCCTTTATGTATATTCAGCATACCCCTCTATAATGCTCCCTACTTGTGGGGAAGACAACTGAACTATGACAACTCAGCCAGCTTTCAAGCTCTGCTATTCCTTTTTTTTTTTTACATTTCAACATCATAACTGCTGTTGTTTTCCTGGCAGTACCACCCTGCCTAGATGCCTTTCCTGTCTCCTCAGCTCCCGAACAACACAGGATCCCTGCACATTAAACTCTCTATTCCAGGCTACTGACAGGCTCAGGACTCAGGTAATTTTAAAACTTATTTATTACTGGTTTTATTTGGCCCCCCTTTACACTTACACAAAGACCCAATGGATTAAATAGTCATCTTGCTTGCACATATGCTCATTGGCTCATTGATTCTCTCTAACACATATTGGGGTAGATTTTCAGACGAGCGCGAATAGCCTACTTTTGTTTGCGCTCCAGGCGCAAACAAAAGTACGCTGGATTTTAGTAGATACGCGCGTAGTCGCGCGTATCGGCTAAAATCCTGGATCGGCGCGCGCAAGGCTATCGATTTCGTATAGCCTGCGCGCGCCGAGCCGCGCAGCCTACCCCCGTTCCCTCCTAGGCCGCTCCGAAATCGGAGCGGCCTAGAAGGGAACTTTCCTTTGCTCTCCCCTCACCTTCCCCTCCCTTCTCCTACCTAACCCACCCGCCCGGCCCTGTCTAAACCCCCATCCTACCTTTGTCGGGGGATTTACGCCTCCCGCGAGCAGGACTCCTGCGTGCCGGGCCGCGACCTGGGGGCGGGTACGGAGGGCGCGGCCACGCCCCCGGGCCGTAGCCACGCCCCCGTACCCACCCCCAAAACGCTGCCGACACGCCCCCGAAACGCCGAGACGACCGGGCCCGCCCCCCGACACGCCCCCGACACGCCCCCCTCCGAGAACCCCGGGACTTACGCGAGTCCCGGGGCTCTGCGCGCACCGGGAGGCCTAAGTAAAATAGGCTTCCCGGCGCGCAGGGCCCTGCTCGCGTAAATCCGCCCGGTTTTGGGCGGATTTACGCGAGCAGGGCTCTGAAAATCCGCCCCATTATCTCTTTACTTGCTCTCTCACAAACTCTGGGAACCAAATCAAGCCCATCTGTATTATGCAATGCAACAGTGAAAAAACAGAAACATCATAATTCCTCATGAACTCTCAAGCAATAAAATCAAGAAATATAAAACATCATTCATAATATTTAAACCATACTAATAAAAAGAATAAATATGTCAAAACAGCCGACAAGCATCTAATAATTAAAACAAATTTATGTGATTTTTAAATATTTCCAAAACACCAATAAAATATTTCAAAATAGCAGACAGATGAAATAACACCCCAAAATTTGAAATAATGGGATTAAAAACTCTCCAGCTCTCCATACAAAAAAAAATATAAATAAATAGATAGATAAATAAATAAATACCTGGGAACCTTTGATTTCCAGTCAGCCAGAGACTGTTGTGGATTTAGAAGAAGGGTAATGCACAAACTTTACCCTCTCTCTCATAGTCTCTCTTTTCTCTCTCTCGTCTACAAATGCAGGCTCTCTCATGCTCTCATACACACACATGTAGCATCTCTCTCTCATGTGCATGTGGCTCTCACACTCACACACAGGCTTACTCTCTCTCATAATCATGTAGGCTTTCTTTCTTATACATACACAGGCTCTTACCTTCACACACAGATTTTCTCTCATACAGAGTAGGCTCTCTCTAGCTCCCACACTGAACACGCAGGCTCACACATGTAGGCACTCTCATACATACACAGGCTCTCTCTCACATGCCTGCATACTCTCTCTTTCACTCATATACATACTGGCTCTCACACTCACACATACACACAGGTGCTCTCACTTATACCCACATTTTGACACTCTCTGTCAAACATATATAGGCTCTCACATGCAAACTTTCTCTCTCTCACTCTTGCTCTCTATCTTATACACATGCTGGCTCTCACATGCATATGCAGGCTCTTTCTCTCTTATACACTCACAGGCTTTAACACTCACCAGCAGGCTCTTTCTCTCTCTCACATAAACACACATGCTCTCTCTCTCTTTCATTCACATGCAAGCTTGCACATGCAGACTCTCACTGTCATGCAAATGCAGGCACACTTTCTCATCTATATGCAGGTGCACTCTTTATTAGGGATGTGAATCGTCTTAACGATCAATTTTGGCTGGGGGGGAGGGAAATCTGATCGTCATGGGTTTTTTTGTTAAAAAATCATAAAAAATCGTAAATCGGGGGAGGGCGGGAAAACTGGCACACCAAAACAACCCTAAAACCCACCCCGACCCTTTAAAACAAATCCCCCACCCTCCCGAACCCCCCCAAAATGTTTTAAATTACCTGGGGTCCAGTGGGGGGGGGGGTCCCGGCGTGATCTCCCGCTCTCGGGCCATGGCTGCGTTAATAGAAATGACGCCGGTGGCCCTTTGCCCTTACCATATGACAGGGCAAAGGTAGCGCCGGCACCATTTTGGTTCCTGTCACCCGACGTCACGAGTGCAGGAGATCGCTCCCGGACCCCCGCTGGACCCCCAGGGACTTTTAGTCAGCTTGGCGGGGCCTCCTGACCCCCTCAAGACTTGCCAAAAGTCCAGCGGGGGTCCGGGAGCGACCTCCTGCACGCGGGCCGTATTGCCAATATTCAAAATGGCACCGGATACTTTTGCCCTGATCTCCTGCACTCGTGACGTCGGGAGGGGGAAGGGGGGGCTTTCTTTGGGCCATGGCAGGTTGGGCTCTGCCATTGCCACACTAAGCTTTTCTTCAATCTGCAAGACCGCTGAGCTATTTTTTGGGTCACAGTGGCCCCTCTTCTTTATTTTGGCAATGATGGGCAAGCTGAGCTGGAGCTTAGGAAATCACATAACCAGAGCCATCAGTCCAATGGGGGATGCTCAATCTCCTGATAGCTCAATCCACTCCAGGGCACACACATCCACCCCAGGCCCTCACACATGTTCCTCCCCAAGTCCTGCCCCAGACCCCTCACACTATTCTCACCCCCAAACACCAGCCCCCCCTCACTTTCTTCTCCCCTCCTCCTAGCCCAGACCTGGCCCTCTCATACTTCTGTCCTCTACCCTCAAGCTTGCCCCAGCCTCCCACCCCCATACATTCATTTACACCCCAATACAGGACTTGCCTTCTCATACTTCCCCCCTCATCTCCCATTCTCATGCTTTAAGTCAGCCTGTGGTTTTATGAGTACCCATGCAGGGTGCCAGTCAGTCAGACTCTGTCTATCTTCTGTCACTGAGCTGATGATGCTGCCTGTCTGTCTGATCCTTGTGGGGCCTTACCCTGCCACATTTTAGGAACATACATTTTAGGTGCAAAGTGGTCATATGGCCCACCCAGCATGCCCTGACTAGGAACTACTCCTGAATGCTATGTGCTGCCTGCTGCTGATCTGTCTCCATGCAGAGTCAGTAGACTCCTCTTGGGTGGCATGCTGACACCATGCTTCTGGAACCTGCCCTGTCCCTAAGGTTGTCAACTGTCTGAATTTTTTCTGAAAAGGTCAGAATTTTAAGATACTGTTTGGAAGCCATATGGAGAGCTAAAATATCCAAACATTGACTGGATTTTAGCTTTGCATCAGGTAAAGGCACTAGCACCTCCCCTCACATAAGGGAGGCGATGGTGTGCTGAAGCAGAGGTGTGCTGAAGCTGAGGCACAGTTTGTGCAAGTGTGAGGTAGAGATTTATTTATTTATTTGTTGATTTTTATATACCGACATTCATCGGAACATCATGCCGGTTTACATGGTAACAAAATAACAAAAGAGAGGAATACAATAAACAGGGAAGGGAAAGGGGGAGCAGTAATGAAAGGAGGAGAGAGCACAGCAGTAGGAAGGATAGGGAGAGAGAGAAAATTTGATAGGAACATTTGAAGAAAATAAATTAACAATAGACAATATGTACTGGTGGGCTGGTAAGTACTAGACCAGTGATGGCAGTGACAGGGAGAGGTGGGGGGGGGGGGATGGTAGGGTAGGCTTAAAAGAGGGTGAGGGGGAACTTATAACAGAATGTAGGCGTCATTGCTTAGGGGAAGAAACACTACATTTTGGAGTCTTTGCTTGGTGTGAAGAAAGGGGGAGAAAAGGAGAGGCAGAGAGGAGGGGGGGAAAGGGTGGGCTGCGGGGTTAAAGTGCAAGCTAAGATGCCAGTGTGTATGAGAGAACCTGTGTGTGTGTTTAGGGGATGAGCCTGTAAATGTGAGTCGGCCTGAAGGGTGGGGAGTGCCAGTAATTTTGAGATAACCTGTATGTGTAAGAGGGAGACAGTACCAGAGAGTGTGAGAGAGCCTGGTTGGGGGGAAAGAGTAGGGATGTGAATTGGGTGCCCAATCGTTCCCGCTTTCGTGAATCTCGTTTTCCCGCAGATCCCCGCTTTTATTTTTAGTGGAAAATTGTTTTTCGGGTTAGCGTGCACTAACGCGAGTTAGCACATGCTAACTAATGTTAGTGCGCGCTAACAAAAATAGCAAAAAGTAACGAAAAATAAC